>NC_057796.1:407686277-408060941 GCF_018294505.1 Triticum aestivum
CGGCCACGTGTCGCCACGGGACTGGTCGGGCGGTGCGGCGGACGTTGTCCGGCCGGAGCGGACGCGTCCGGCGCGGCGCGGAGGGAGTGGGTTAGGGTTCGTCTGTGATTCCGTTTTTCGGGGGAGATGGGGTTTTATAGGTAGAGGGAGCTAGGAGACTCCAAATGAGGTGCGGTTTTCGCCCACACGATCGTGATCGAACGACCTAGAGCATGGAAGAGAGTTTGGTGGGTTTTGGGCTGGTTTTGGAGGGGTTTTTTGCTGGACACTCAAATGGACTTTGCGGATGCCCGGTTAACCGTTGGAGTACCAAACGACCTCCAAATGGAACGAAACTTGACCGGTGGTCTCCGGGTGGTATATTAAGGCCACTTGACAAGCCTCGGTCCATTCCGAGAAAGTTTGACACACGCACACGAAAGAAAACAAGAGGGGTGCGCCGGAGGAGATAGGAGCGCCGGATTGGAAAACGGACAACGGGGAAAATGCTCGGATGCAAGAGACGAACACGTATGCAAATGCAATGCATATGATGACATGATATGAAAATGCATGACATGACAAAATACAAAACGAAAGACAAAAACCGACAACGGAGGGAAAAACATATCGCATAGCCGGAAATGGCAAGAGTCGGAGTTACAAATATGGCAAGTTACATACGGGGTGTTACAATATCACTCACCTATTAAAGAAGAAATTAAAGAACCGGTACCAGTTAAAGAAGAAACTATACTCTATAATGTTGATCCAGTTGTTCCTACTGCTTATATTGAGAAACCTCCTTTCCCTGTTAGGATGAAGGAACATGCTAAAGTTTCAACTGTGGTTAACAAAAGTTATGTTAGAACACCTAAACCAGATAAAAAAAATTAGGATAGAACCTAATGTTGCTATGGTTAAAGATCTCTTGGAAGAAGATATGGATGGGCATGTTATTTACTTCTGTGCAGAAGCTGCTAGAATTGCTAAACCTGATAAAAGGGATAAACATAGACCAGTTGTTGGCATGCCTGTCATCTCAGTTAAAATAGGAGATCACTGTTATCATGGTTTATGTGACATGGGTGCTAGTGTGAGTGCTATTCCTTACACTTTATATCAAGAAATTAAGAAAGACATAGCACCTGCAGAGATAGAAGACATAGATGTTACTATTAAACTTGCTAATAGAGACACCATATCACCTTGTGGGATTATTAGAGATGTTGAAGTCTTGTGTGGGAAAATAAAATACCCTACTGATTTTCTTGTTCTTGGTTCCCCACAAGATGACTTCTGTCCCATTATTTTTGGTAGACCTTTCTTGAATACAGTTAATGCTAAGATATATTGTAAGAAACAAACTGTTGGTGTTAGCTTTGGTGAGGAGTCTCATGAGTTTAATTTTTCCAAGTTTAGTAGAAATCATCATGAAAAAAAATTGCCTAGTAAGGATGAATTAATTGGTCTTGCTTCTATTGCTGTGCCACCTACTGATCCTTTAGAATAGTATTTGCTAGACCATGAAAATGATTAAAATATGCATGAAAGAAATGAAATAGATAAGATTTTCTTTGAACAACGTCCCCTACTTAAACACAATTTGCCTATTGAAACTCTAGGAGGTCCTCCTCCACCTAAAGGTGATCCTATGTTTGAATTAAAACAATTGCCAGACACTTTGAAATATGCTTATCTTGATGAAAAGAAAATATATCATGTTATTATCAGTGCTAACCTCTCAGAACATGAAGAAGAAAGATTATTGAAAGTTCTAAGGAAGCACCGAGCTGCTATTGGCTATACTCTTGATGATTTAAAGGGCATATTAGTCCCACTCTATGTCAGCATGAAATTAATATGGAACCTGATGCTAAACCAGTTGTTGATCACCAACGTCGGTTAAATCCGAAGATGAAAGAGGTGGTAAGAACGGAAATACTAAAACTTCTAGAAGCAGGTATAATCTATCCCATAGCTGATAATAGATGAGTAAGTCCTGTTCATTGTGTCCCTAAGAAAGGAGTTATAACTGTTGTTCCTAATGATAAGAATGAACTTATTCCACAAAGAATTGTTACAGGCTATAGAATGGTAATTGATTTCAGAAAATTAAATAAAGCAACTAGAAAAGATCATTACCCTTTGCCTTTTATTGATCAAATGCTTGAAAGATTATCTAAGCACACACACTTTTGCTTCCTTGATGGATATTCTGGCTTTTCACAAATACCTGTTTCTCAACCTGATCAAGAAAAGACCACTTTTACTTGTCCTTTTGGAACTTATGCTTATAGACGTATGCCTTTTGGTTTATGTAATGCACTTGCTACCTTTCAAAGATGCATGATGGCTATATTCTCTGACTTCTGCGAAAAGATTGTTGAGCTTTTCATGGATGACTTTTATGTTTATGGGAAGTCTTTTGATGATTGTTTAAGCAATCATGATCGAGTTTTGCATAGATGTGAACAAACAAATCTTGTCTTGAATTGGGAGAAGTGCCACTTTATGGTTAATGAAGGCATTGTCTTGGGTCATAAAATTTCTGAAAGAGGTATCGAAGTGGACCAAGCTAAGGTTGATGCAATTGAGAAAATGCCATGTCCTAAGGACATAAAAGGTATTCGTAGTTTCCTAGGTCATGCTGGTTTCTATAGGAGGTTTATTAAAGACTTCTCTAAAATTTCTAGGCCTCTCACTAATCTTTTGCAAAAGGATATCCCTTTTGTTTTTGATGATGATTGTTTAGAAGCCTTTGAAACACTCAAGAAAGCTTTAATCTCTGCACCTATTGTTCAACCACCTGATTGGAACTTGCCTTTTGAAATTATGTGTGATGCTAGTGATTATGTTGTTGGTGTTGTTCTAGGACAAAGAGTTGATAAGAAATTGAATGTTATTCATTATGCTAGTAAAACTCTAGACAATGCTCAAAGAAATTATGCTACTACTGAAAAAGAATTCTTAGCAGTGGTGTCTGCTTGTGATAAGTTTAGACCTTATATTGTTGATTCCAAAGTAATTGTTCACACAGACCATGCTACTATTAAATATCTTATGGAAAAGAAAGATGCTAAACCTAGACTTATTCGTTGGGTTCTCTTGTTACAAGAATTTGATTTGCATATTATTGATAGAAAAGGAGCTGAGAACCCTGCAGCTGATAACTTGTCTAGGCTTGAAAATGTGCTTGATGACCCACTTCCTGTTGATGATAGTTTTCCTGATGAGCAGTTAGTTGCCATAAATGTTGCTAATAGAACTCCTTGGTATGCTGACTATGCTAATTACATTGTTTCTAAATACTTGCCACCTAGCTTTACTTACCAACAAAAGAAAAAATTCTTCTATGATTTAAGACATTACTTTTGGGATGACCCACATCTTTATAAAGAAGGAGTAGATGGTATTATTAGACGATGTGTACCTGAGCATGAACATGGACAAATCCTACGGAAATGTCACTCTGAACCATATGGAGGGCATCATGCTGGAGATAGAACTACTCATAAGGTTTTGCAGTTTGGATTTTATTGGCCCACTCTCTTCAATGATGCTCGTAAGTATGTCTCATCTTGTGATGAATGCCAAACAATAGGTAATATTGGTAGGCGTCAAGAAATGCCTATGAATTATTCACTCGCTGTTGAACCATTTGATGTTTGGGGATTTGATTACGTGGGACCTTTTCCTTCCTCTAATGGGTATACACATATTTTGGTTGCTGTTGATTATGTTACTAAATGGGTAGAAGCTATTCCAACTAGTACTGCTGATCACAACAACTCTATCAAAATGCTTAAGGAAGTTATTTTCCCAAGGTTTGGAGTCCCTAGATATTTAATGGCTGATGGTGGTTCACACTTTATTCATGGTGCTTTTCGTAAAATGCTTGCTAAGTATGATGTTAACCATAGAATTGCATCACCCTATCATCCTCAGTCCAGTGGTCAAGTTGAACTTAGAAATAGAGAAATAAAATTAATTTTGCAAAAGACTGTGAATAGGTCCAGGAAGAATTGGTCTAAGAAATTAGATGATGCACTTTGGCCTTATAGAACAGCATATAAAAATCCTATGGGTATGTCACCTTATTAAATGGTTTATGGAAAAGCTTGTCATTTGCCTCTTGAGTTAGAACATAAAGCATACTGGGCAGTTAAAGAACTCAACTATGATTTCAAACTTGCTAGTGAAAAGAGGTTATTTGATATAAGCTCATTAGATGAATGGAGAACCCAAGCTTATGAAAATGCAAAATTATTCAAAGAGAAAGTTAAAAGGTGGCATGACAAAAGAATCCAAAAGCGTGAGTTTAAAGTCGGAGAATATGTTCTTTTGTACAACTCTCGTTTCAGATTCTTTGTAGGAAAGCTCCTCTGGAAATGGGAAGGCCCATATGTCATCGAGGAGGTTTACCGGTCTAGAGCCATCAAAATAAATAATTCTGAAGGTACTAACCCGAAGGTTGTCAATGGGCAACGAATAGAGCATTATATCTCAGGTACGCCTATTGATGTTGAAAGCAATATTATCCAAACTTTGACACCGGAAGAACACATAAAAGAGTCCTTCCGGAACACTCCAGAATCGTCAAAATAAGGTGGTACGTGATACGGTAAGTAAACGGACTCTGAAAAATCCGCAAAAATATTTTTTGTCAGTTTTGGAATATTTTAAAATCTTGGAAATAAAGAAACTTCTAGGAAGCATCCCCTGGTGTCGCCTGGCGCGCCCAGGTGGGTTGTGCCCACCCGGGACACCTTCTGGACTCCGTTTTTCTTCTGTATACTTGTCCTCCAAGATAAAAAAAATCTATATATACTTCCCGAACCTGTTAACCACCATATCGCTAAGAAATCCTCTGTTCTCTTTTTCGTTTGTTGTTTTCTGTCAGATCCCATCTACCATGGCTGCTTCAAGCTCCTCCAAGGACAAGTTCTTCAAGAACGTCATCAACTCATATCTTCGGGAGGTGGTGCAGCACCCTCAGGTCATTGAGATGCATGCGGGGTTGCTTCACCTTCGCGATGTGCCATGTCCCAAGGGGATGGGAACCATGGAGGATAGGCTTGAAGCTGTGGATCAAGATGTCTTCCGATGCAAGGGGATGAGGGGCATGGACTCCATGCCAATCACCTCATGATCATGGATCTCTCCCGTGATCTCAAGGTGGATGACAAGCCCATGAAGGACATCGTCTTCACCTTCAATGAGCAAATCAAATTTCTCCAAAGCCAGATCTATGACCTCTAGAATCAAGTCTTTGAATATGAGGCGATGTTTAAAGGTATGAGTTTAGCTGCTAGTTGCAGGACCCATGAGACTCACTCTTCCTCTTATGATGGTGGACCACTGCTATGGAAATCCGAGGACAAGACCTTTTCTTCATCACCACCATCACCTTCTTCACCACCAAAGGAGAACTAAGTATCGGGTATGGGCACTCCCCTTGGCTTCCGCCAAGCTTGGGGAGGTGCCCTGGTATCGTATCATCCCACTATCTTTTTACTTTTACTTAGTTCTATCCTTTTTCTTTAGATGAAATAAAGTTTAATTCAATCCTTTCTTCTTTGAAAGTTTGCTAGTTATCTATCATTGTAATCATGTGCAAGTTATATAATAAAGTTAGTTTGAGTTTTTACTTTCTTTACTTTCATGTTGCAAATAAAGAAAAGAAACTAGAAAAGAAAAAGAGAAAGAAAAAAAATAAAAGAAAGGAAATAAATTAATAAGATCATACACTAATCCTATGGTAGGTGATAGCACCACATAAGGAAAAGTATAAGTAAGAAAATTTTATTAGAGATTGACAAGCATATCATTAGTCAATGATGCAACTCATGCAAGAATTAATAAGGGAAGGGAAGATTCACATATAAATATACCATCCTAGAAATCTTTTGTGATTGTGAGCCCTCATCAAAATATTATATGCCAAAATTGTTGACGTTGGACAAGGAAGACAACGTAATGGTTTATGTTTGTTTATATTCACATAGAAGTCATATTGTCATAGATCCTTTAACATGTGATGCTTGCCCCCTATCTTTGCTAGCCAAAAATTCCGCACTAAGTAGAGATACTACTTGTGCATCCAAAAACCCTTAAATCCAAATCTTTTTCAAGTGTCAACCATACCTACCTATGGATTGAGCAATATCCCTCAAGTAAGTTGTCATCGGTGCAAAAAGTCAATAAAATTGCTTCTACAAGTGTGAGATCATTTAGTGTAAGAGAAAATTGAGCGTTGTACGAACTTGGATGACAAAGAATAAAAGCGACAGACTGCATAATAAAGGTTGTCATCTTAAGGGGCAATACAACGTGACGTTCTTTTGCACTAAGGGATTGAGCATACAAACAAATAAGCGCATGGAAACCTCTGCTTCCCTGTGCGAAGGGCCTATCTTTTACTTTTATGTATTTACTTGTATGCAAAGAGTCAAAGTTTTCCTTCTACTCCTTTTTATTTTTCTCCTTTGTCAAGCATCATGTGGTGAGGAAAGATCTAGGCACATATGTCCAGTTGAATATAGATAGCATGATTTATATATTGTTGACATCACCCTTGAGGTGAGTATGTTGGGAGGCGAAACTATAAGCCCCTATCTTTCTATGTGTCCGGTTGAAACGTTTTGCTTATATGTACGAGGTGAGTGTTAGCAATCATAGAAGACTATATGATGGTTGAGTATGTGGACTTGCCTAAAGGCTCCGACACGTGACCCTTCCTGAAATGATGATGAATGGTAGTTGCAAAGTTGACTGAGAACATAGTTTGTTGGTTTCTAATAGAGTTTTTGCTTTATACTTCGATTATGTGATGAACTATTACTTATTCATGGGAAGTGTATGATAGAAGTTCTATGATAAAAGTATTATGTTTAAATTTCTTGTTGTTATAATAATCAACATGATGCTTCTATGTCCGTATTTTGTTTTTATCGACACCTCTCTCTCAAAGCATGTGGGCATGTTTTTCGATTTCGGTTTTCGCTTGAGGACAAGCGAGGTCTAAGCATGGGGGAGTTGATACGTCCATTTCGCATCATGTTTTCTTACTGTTATTTATAATGTTTTTATCCATAATAATGCTTTTTGGAGTAATTCTAATGCCTTTTCTCTCATAATTTGCAAGGTACACACCAAGAGGGAGAATTCCGGCAGCTGGAAATCTGGACCTGAAAAAGTTACGTCAGGCCACCTATTCTGCACAACAGCAAATGAGCTGAAACTTCACGGAGAATTTTTATGGAATATATATATAGGAGCTGAAACTATGCGCTTTTCTATCAATTGCTCGGCAGTAATTTGTTAACCCACTGATGTCTACTACACAACCTTCTTCTTGTAGACGTTGTTGGGCCTCCAAGTGCAGAGGTTTTTAGGACAGTAGCAAATTTCCCTCAAGTGGATGACCTAAGGTTTATCAATCCGTGGGAGGCGTAGGATGAAGATGGTCTCTCTCGAGCAACCCTGCAACCAAATAACAAAGAGTCTCTTGTGTCCCCAACACACCCAATACAATGGTAAATTGTATAGGTGCACTAGTTCGGCGAAGAGATGGTGATACAAGTGCAATATGGATGGTAGATATAGGTTTTTGTAATCTGAAAATAAAAAAACAGCAAGGTAACTAATGATAAAAGTGAGCGTAAACGGTATTGCAATGCTTTGAAACAAGGCCTAGGGTTCATACTTTCACTAGTGCAAGTTCTCTCAACAATAATAACATAGTTGAATCATATAACTATCCCTCAACATGCAACAAAGAGTCACTTCAAAGTCACTAATAGCGGAAAACAAACGAAGAGATTATGCTAGGGTACGAAACCACCTCAAAGTTATTCTTTCCAATCAATCCGTTGGGCTATTCCTATAAGTGTCACAAACAACCCTAGAGTTCGTACTAGAATAACACCTTAAGACACAAATCAACCAAAACCCTAATGTCACCTAGATACTCCAATGTCACCTCAAGTATCTGTGGGTATGATTATACGATATGCATCACACAATCTCAGATTCATCTATTCAACCAACACAGAGAACTTCAAAGAGTGCCCCAAAGTTTCTACCGGAGAATCAAGACGAAAACGTGTGCCAACCCCTATGCATAGGTTCATGGGCGGAACCCGCAAGTTGATCACCAAAACATACATCAAGTGAATCACGTGATATCCCATTGTCACCACAGATACGCACGGCAAGACATACATCAAGTGTTCTCTAATCATTAAAGACTCAATCCGATAAGATTACTTCAAAGGGAAAACTCAATCCATTACAAGAGAGTAGAGGGGGAGAAGCAACATAAGATCCAACTATAATAGCAAAGCTCGCGATACATCAAGATCGTGCCAAATCAAGAACATGAGAGAGAGAGAGAGATCAAACACGTAGCTACTTGTACATACCCTCAGCCTCGAGGGTGAACTACTCCCTCCTCGTCATGGAGAGCGCCGGGATGATGAAGATGGCCACCGGCGAGGGATCCCCCCTCCGGCAGGGTGCCGGAACAGGGTCCCGATTGGTTTTTGGTGGCTACAGAGGCTTGCGGCGGCGGAACTCCAAATCTATTCTGTTCCCCGATCGTTTTAGGGTATATGGGTATATATAGGTGAAGGAAGTACGTTAGGGGAGCCACGAGGGGCCCACGAGGGTGGAGGGCGTGCCCAGGGGGGTGGGCGCGCCCCCCTGCCTCGTGCCTCCCTCGTTGCTTCCTTGACGTGGACTCCAAGTCTCCCGGGTTGCTTTCCTTCCAAGAATAACTTCTCCAAAAGATTTAATTCCGTTCCGACTCTATTTGATATTCCTTTTCTTCGAAACACTGAAACAAGGGAAAAAACAGGAACTGGCACTAGGCTCTGGGTCAATAGGTTAGTCCCAAAAATAATATAAAAGTGTTTAATAAGGCCCATAAACATCCAAAACAGATAATATAATAGCATGGAACAATCAAAAAATTATAGATACGTTGGAGACGTATCAGCATCCCCAAGCTTAATTCCTGCTCGTCCTCGAGTAGGTAAATGATAAAAAACAGAATTTTTGATGTGGAATGCTACCTAACATATTTATCAATGTAATCTTCTTTATTGTGGCAAGAATATTCAGATCCATAAGATTCAAGACAAAAGTTTAATATTGACATGAACATAATAATACTTCAAGCATACTAACAAAGAAATCATGTCTTCTCAAAATAACATGGCCAAAGAAAGCTATCCCTACAAAATCATATAGTCTGGCTATGCTCTATCTTCACCACACAAAATATTTAAATCATGCACAACCCCGATGACAAGCCAAGCAATTGTTTCATACTTTTGACGTTCTCAAACTTTTTCAATCTTCACGCAATACATGAGCGTGAGCCATGGACATAGCACTATATGTGGAATAGAATGGTGGTTGTGGAGAAGACAAAAAGGAGAAGATAGTCTCACATCAACTAGGCGTATCAACGGGCTATGGAGATGCCCATCAATAGATATCAATGTGAGTGAGTAGGGATTGCCATGCAACGGATGCACTAGAGCTATAAGCATATGAAAGCTCAACAAAAGAAACTAAGTGGGTGTGCATCCAACTCGCTTGCTCACGAAGACCTAGGGCATTTTGAGGAAGCCCATCATTGGAATATACAAGCCAAGTTCTATAATGAAAAATTCCCACTAATATATGAAAGTGACAAAATGAGAGACTCTCTATCATGAAGATCATGGTGCTACTTTGAAGCACAAGTGTGGTAAAAGGATAGTAAGATTGTCCCTTCTCTCTTTTTCTCTCATTTTTTTATTTGGGCCTTTTCTCCTTTTTTATGGCCTCTTTTTTTTCGTCCGGAGTCTCATCCCGACTTGTGGGGGAATCATAGTCTCCATCATCCTTTTCCTCACATGGGACAATGCTCTAAAAATGAAGATCATCACACTTTTATTTTCTTACAACTCAACAATTACAACTCGATACTTAGAACAAAATATGACTCTATATGAATGCCTCCGGCGGTGTACCGGGATATGCAATGAATCAAGAGTGACATGTATGAAAGAATTATGAACGGTGGCTTTGCCACAAATACAATGTCAACTACATGATCATGCTAAGCAATATGACAATGATGGAGCGTGTCATAATGAACGGAACGGTGGAAAGTTGCATGGCAATATATCTCGGAATGGCTATGGAAATGCCATGATAGGTAGGTATGGTGGCTGTTTTGAGGAAGGTATATGGTGGGTGTATGATACCGGCGAAAAGTGCGCGGTATTAGAGAGGCTAGCGATGGTGAGAGGAAGAAAAGTGTGTATAATCCATGGACTCAACATTAGTCATAAAGAACTCATATACTTATTGCAAAAATCTACAAGTTATCAAAGCAAAGTATTACGCGCATGCTCCTAGGGGGATAGATTGGTAGGAAGAGACCATCGCTCGTCCCCGACCGCCACTCATAAGGAAGACAATCAATAAATAAATTATGCTCCGACTTCATCACATAACGGTTCACCATGCGTGCATGCTACGGGAATCACAAACTTCAACACAAGTATTTCTCAAATTCACAACTACTCAACTAGCATGACTCTAATATCACCATCTTTATATCTCAAAACAATTATCAAGCATCAAACTTCTCATAGTATTCAACACACTCATAAGAAAGTTTTACAAATCTTGAATACCAAGCATATCAGGATTATTTAAGCAAATTACCATGCTATTTAAGACTCTCAAAATAATGTAAGTGAGGCATGAGAGATCAGTAGTTTCTATAAAACAAATCCACCACCGTGCTCTAAAAGATATAAGTGAAGTACTAGAGCAAAACTATATAACTCAAAAGATATAAGCGAAGCACATAGAGTATTCTAATAAATTCCAAATCATGTATGGCTCTCTCAAAAGGTGTGTACAGCAAGGATGATTGTGGTAAACTAAAAAGCAAAGACTCAAATCATACAAGACGCTCCAAGCAAAACACATATCATGTGGTGAATAAAAATATAGCTCCAAGTAAAGTTACCGATGGAAGTAGACGAAAGAGGGGATGCCTTCCGGGGCATCCCCAAGCTTTGGCTTTATGGTGTCCTTAGATTATCTTGGGGGTGCCATGGGCATCCCCAAGCTTAGGCTCTTGCCACTCCTTGTTCCATAATCCATCAAAATCTTTCACCCAAAACTTGAAAACTTCACAACACAAAACTTAAGAGAAATCTCGTGAGCTCCGTTAGTGAAAGAAAACAAAAGACCACTTCAAGGTACTGTAATGAACTCATTCTTTATTTATATTGGTGTTAAACCTACTGTATTCTAACTTCTCTATGGTTTATAAACTATTTTACTAGCCATAGATTCATCAAAATAAGCAAACAACACACGAAAAACAGAATCTGTCAAAAACAGAACAGTCTGTAGTAATCTGTAACTAACGCAAACTTCTGGAACTCCAAAAATTCTAAAATAAATTGGTGGACCTGAGGAATTTGTCTAGTAATCATCTGCAAAATAATCAACTAAATAGCACTCTCCAGTAAAAAAGTTTTAGCTAATCTCGTGAGCGCTAAAGTTTCTGTTTTTTACAGCATGATCATAAAGACTTCACCCAAGTCTTCCCAAAGGTTCTACTTGGCACAAACACTAATTAAAACACAAAACCACATATAAACAGAATCTAGATGGATTATTTATTACTAAACAGAACCAAAAAGAAAGAAACTAAAATAAAGTTGGGTTGCCTCCCAACAAGCGCTATCGTTTAACGCCCCTAGCTAGGCATGATGATTTCAATGATGCTCACATAAGAGATAAGAATTGAAACATAAAGAGAGCATAATGAAGAATATGACTAGAACATTTAAGTCTAACCCACTTACTATGCATAGGGATTTCGTGAGCAAACAACTTATGGGAACAAGAATCAACTTGCATAGGAAGGTAAAACAAGCATAACTTCAAAACTTTAAGCACATAGAGAGGAAACTTGATATTATTGCAATTCCTACAAGCATAAATTCCTCCCTCATAACAATTTTCAGTAGCATCATGAATGAATTCAATAATATAACCAAAACCTAAAGCATTCTTTTCATGATCTACAAGCATAGAATTTTTACTACTCTCCACATAAGCAAAATTCTTCTCATTCGGAATAGGGGAGTTTCATAAGAGACTTGAATACTATAAATTGTTTCCACAATAAAAGAGTAATGTTCAGAAAAAGGGAAATCATAATCATGACAAGTTTTATAAATATAATCATCACTACTTTTTATAGCATAAGTGTCATCACAATAATCATCATAAGTAGCAACTTTGTTCTCGTCATAATCGATTGAAACCTCTTCCAAGATAGTGGACTCATCACTAAATAAAGTCATGACCTCTCCAAATCCACTTTCATAAATATTATAAGATTCAACATCCTCCAAAATAGTGGGATCATTACTTCCTAAAGTTGACACTCTTCCAAACCCACTTTCATCACTATAATCATCATAGGTAGAAGGCATGCTATCATCATAACAACTTTGCATATCAAAACTTGGGAGGCTAAAAATATCATCTTCATTAAACGTAGCATCCCCAAGCTTGGGACAAACATTAATTGCAGCAAATATATTCTCAAAAACATCATCTTCATCAAACATAGCATCCCCAAGCTTGGGCCTTTTCATATGATAAGCATAATCACTCTCATCATTAATAGTATGGATAGCACCAATAGTATAGCAATTGTCATATTCCAAGCAAGTGCCAAAAAGATTTTCAAGATCATAAGAAGTATCATTATCTTCCCAATCATAATCATCACAACAAGCAATAGGCATAACGAGATCATCATCAAGTGTATCATCTTCCTTTTCATGAGGCACAACAATAATAGGAGCAACATTATTTGGGGGAGATATCTTTTTACCTCTCTTCCTTTTTCTTTTATTCTTCTTCACCTCATGTGTGGGTTCGATCCTCTTTTTGGAGCTCCTTATTAATGAGATTGGTTGAATAGAAGGCTCCTCCTCGTTACCTGATTCATCATAAGAAATAATAGGAGAATATTGGGAAGTCTCTTCCCTTTCATTAGTATTCTCTTCATCCTCTATTTGTTTTCTTTTCTTTATGTAATTGGCAATATAAGGATTTTCAATGCAATTCACCGCACAATACATATAAATTTCTTCTAGATCAAAACCAAGAAGTTTATAACGGGCAAATTCTGGAAGATGCCTAGTTATATGTTTCATTTCTTCGCAACCCATAAGCAAGCTAAGTTCATTATAATGTGCAAGGGAAATCAACTCATCACAATTTTTGGACACGATTAGATCATGAAACAATTTGCATCGGATAGCTAAATGACCACTTTCATTGCAAAGTCCACAAGTACGGCCAAGAAAATTTAAATTTTCAGCACAAACATCTAGCCTTTCTTGCAACAATTTAGTTTCTAAGTGCTTATGCCTCTTGCAATATCTATCTTCCCTATTTGGTGTGTACTTGCAAACCCAATGCACTCCACAAAAATTGACATGTTTATAGGAGACATTTTCATCATAACTAGTGCAATCATCATTAGTACCATGGATATTCAAGGAGTTCATACTAACAACATTGCAATCATGCTCATCATTCAAAGATTTAGTGCCAAACATTTTAATGCATTCTTCTTCTAACACTTTGGCACAATTTTCCTTTCCATCATACTCACGAAAGATATTAAAAAGATGAAGCATATGAGACAAACTCAACTCCATTTATTTATAGTTTTCTTTTATAAACTAAACTAGTGCTAAAACAAGAAACAAAAAGATTCGATTCCAAGATCTAAAGATATACCTTCAAGAACTCACCTCCCCGGCAACGGCGCCAGAAAAGACCTTGATGTCTACTACACAACCTTGTTCTTGTAGACGTTGTTGGGCCTCCAAGTGCAGAGGTTTGTAGGACAGTAGCAAATTTCCCTCATGTGGATGACCTATGGTTTATCAATCCGTGGGAGGCGTAGGATGAAGATGGTCTCTCTCGAGCAACCTTGCAACCAAATAACAAAGATTCTCTTGTGTCCCCAACACACCCAATACAATGGTAAATTGTATAGGTGCACTAGTTCGGTGAAGAGATGGTGATACAAGTGCAATATGGATGGTAGATATAGGTTTTTGTAATCTGAAAATAAAAAAACAGCAAGGTAACTAATGATAAAAGTGAGCGTAAACGGTATTGCAATGCTTTGAAAAAAGGCCTAGGGTTCATACTTTCACTAGTGCAAGTTCTCTCAACAATAATAACATAGTTGGATCATATAACTATCCCTCAACATGCAACAAAGAGTCACTCCAAAGTCACTAATAGCGGAAAACAAACGAAGAGATTATGGTAGGGTACGAAACCACCTCAAAGTTATTCTTTCCAATCAATCCGTTGGGCTATTCCTATAAGTGTCACAAACAGCCCTAGAGTTCGTACTAGAATAACACCTTAAGACACAAATCAACCAAAACCCTAATGTCACCTAGATACTCCAATGTCACCTCAAGTATCCGTGGGTATGTTTATATGATGTGCATCACACAATCTCAGATTCATCTATTCAACCAACACATAAAACCTCAAAGAGTGCCCAAAAGTTTCTACCGGAGAATCAAGACGAAAACGTGTGCCAACCCCTATGCATAGGTTCATGGGCGGAACCCGCAAGTTTATCACCAAAACATACATCAAGTGAATCACGTGATATCCCATTGTCACCACAGATACGCACGGCAAGACATACATCAAGTGTTCTCAAATCATTAAAGACTCAATCCGATAAGATTACTTCAAAGGGAAAACTCAATCCATTACAAGAGAGTAGAGGGGGAGAAGCAACATAAGATCCAACTATAATAGCAAAGCTCGCGATACATCAAGATCGTGCCAAATCAAGAACACAAGAGAGAGAGAGAGAGAGAGAGAGAGATCAAACACATAGCTACTGGTACATACCCTCAGCCCCGAGGGTGAACTACTCCCTCCTCGTCATGGAGAGCGCCGCGATGATGAAGATGGCCACCGGTGAGGGATCCCCCCTCCGGCAGGGCGCCGGAACAGGGTCCCGATTGGTTTTTGGTGGCTATAGAGGCTTGCGGCGGCGGAACTCCAGATCTATTCTGTTCCCCGATCGTTTTAGGGTATATGGGTATATATAGGTGAAAGAAGTACGTTAGGGGAGCCACGAGGGGCCCACGAGGGTGGAGGGCGCGTCAAGGGGGTGGGCGCGACCCCCTGCCTCGTGCCTCCCTTGTTGCTTCCTTGATGTGGACTCCAAGTCTCCTGGGTTGCTTTCCTTCCAAAAATAACTTCTCCAGAAGATTTAATTCCGTTTCGACTCCGTTTGATATTCCTTTTCTTTGAAACACTGAAACAAGGGAAAAAACAGGAACTGGCACTGGGCTCTGGGTCAATAGGTTAGTCCCAAAAAATAATATAAAATTGTTTAATAAGGCCCATAAACATCCAAAACAGATAATATAATAGCATGGAACAATCAAAAATTATAGATACGTTGGAGACGTATCACCCACCGTAATACATGCTATCTTGAGAGAAGCCACTAGTGAAACCTATGGGCCCCGGGTCTCTTTCTTATTATATTGCATCTCTTTTATTTACATCGCATCTTGTTTACTATTTTGCAATCTTTTCTTTCCAATCTATACAATAAAAATACCAAAAAATATTTACTTTACTATCTCTATTAGATCTCACTTTTGTGAGTGATCGTGAAGGGATTGACAACCCCTTTATCGCGTTGGTTGCAAGGTTCTTGATTGTTTGTGCAGGTACTAGGTGACTTGTGCGTTGTCTCCTACTTTATTGATACCTTGGTTCTCAAAACTGAGGGAAATACTTATGCTACTTTGTTGCATCACCCTTTCCTCTTCAAGGGAAAACCAACGCATGCTCAAGAGGTAGCACCCTCCCGGAGGGGGAAATCATCGTCATCATCATCACCAAGAACTCTCCCATCTTGGGGAGGGCAATCTCCATCAACATCTTCACCAGCACCATCTCATCTCAAACCCTAGTTCATCTCTTGTATTCAATCTTGTTACCGGAACTATAGATTGGTGCTAGGGGTGACTAGTAGTGTTGATTACATCTTGTAGTGGATTACTATATGGTTTATTTGGTGGAAGATTATATGTTCAGATCCATGATGCTATTTAATACTCCTCTGATCATGAGCATGTTTATTATTTGTGAGTAGTTACTTTTTTTATTGAGGTCACGGGATAAATCATGTTGCAAGTAATCATGCGAATTTGATATGTGTTCGATATTTTGATGGTATGTATGTTGTGATTCCATTAGTGGTGTCATGTGAACGTTGACTACATGACACTTCACCATACTTGGGCCTAAGGGAATGTATTGTGGAGTAGTAAATAGATGGTGGGTTGCGAGAGTGACAAAAACTTAAACCCCAGTTTATGCACTATTCCATAAGGGACCGATTGGACCCAAAAGTTTAATGCTATGGTTAGAATTTATTCTTAATACTTTTCTCGTAGTTGCGGATGTTTGCGGGACGGTTAATCATAAGTAGGAGGTTTGTTCAAGTAAGAACAGCACCTAAGCACCGGTCCACCCACATATCAAATCATCAAAGTAGCGAACACAGATTAAACCAACATGATGAAAGTGACTAGATGAAATTCCCGTGTACCCTAAAGAATGCTTTGCTTATGATAAGAGACCGTTTTGGCCTGTCCTTTGCCTCAAAAGGATTGGGCTACCTTGCTGAACACTTATTGTTACAAT
The DNA here is from genome assembly GCF_018294505.1 of Triticum aestivum. Taxonomy (NCBI): domain Eukaryota; kingdom Viridiplantae; phylum Streptophyta; class Magnoliopsida; order Poales; family Poaceae; genus Triticum; species Triticum aestivum. Next base: position 407,703,072 of record NC_057796.1, read on the forward strand.
CGTTACTTGCTCGTTACAAATTATCTTGCTACCAAACTACTCGCTACTTACAATTTCAGCACTTGTAGACACTACCTTACTGAAAACTACTTGTCATTTCCTTCTGCTCCTCATTCGGTTCGACACTCTTACTTATCAAAAAGAGCTAAAATTGATCCCCTACACTTGTGGGTCATCAAACACCCAAAGGGGTTACTAGAGTCAATAATCTAGTTCACATCGCCATGTGATTAACACCCAAAGTGTACTAAGGTGTGATCATGTTTTGCTTGTGAGAGAAGTTTAGTCAACGGGTCTGCCACATTCAGATCCGTATGTATTTTGCAAATTTCTATGTCTACAATGCTCTGCACGGAGCTACTCTAGCTAATTGCTCCCACTTTCAATATGTATCCAAATTGAGACTTAGAGTCATCCGGATCAGTGTCAAAGCTTGCATCGACGTAACCCTTTACGACGAACTTTTTGTCACCTCCATAACCGAGAAACATATCCTTATTCCACTAAGGATAATTTTGAACGCTATCCAGTGATCCACTCCTGGATCACTATTGTACCCTCTTGCCAAACTCATGGTGAGGTACACAATAGGTCTGGTACACAACATAGCATACTTTATAGAACCTATGACTGAGGCATAGGGAATGACTTTTCATTCTCTTTCTATTTTCTGCCGTGGTCGGGTTTTTAGTCTTTACTCAATATCACACCTTGCAACACAGGCAAGAACTCCTTCTTTGACTGTTCCATTTTGAACTACTTCAAAATCTTGTCAAGGTATGTACACACTGAAAAAAACTTATCAAGCGCCTTGTTCTATCTCTATAGATCTTGATGCTCAATATGTAAGCAAATTCACCCAGGTCTTTCTTTGAAAAACTCCTTTCAAACACTCCTTTATGCTTTCCAGAAAACTCTACATCATTTCCGATCAACAATATGTCATTCACATATACTTATCAGAAAGGCTGTAGTGCTCCCACTTTCTTGTAAATACAGGCTTCACCGCAAGTCTGTATAAAATTATATGCTTTGATCAACTCATCAAAGCGTATATTCCAACTCCGAGATGCTTGCACCAGTCCGTAGATGGATCGCTGGAGCTTGCACATTTTGTTTAGCACTTTTAGGATTGACAAACCTTCTTGTTGCATCATATACAACTCTTCTTTAAGACATCCATTAAGGAATGCAGTTTTGACATCCATTTGCCAGATTTCATAAAATGTGGCAATTGCTAACATGATTCAGACAGACTTAAGCATCGCTACGAGTGAGAAAATCTCATAGTAGTCAACACCTTGAACTTGTCGAAAACCTTTTGTGATAAGTCGAGCTTTTGTAGATAGTAATACTACCATCAGCGTCCGTCTTCCTCTTGAAGATCCATTTATTCTCTATGGCTTGCCGATCATCGGACAAGTCAACCAAAGTCCATACTTTGTTTTTATACATGGATCCCATCTCATATTTCATGGCCTTAAGCCATTTTGCGGAATCTGGGCTCATCATCGCTTCCTCATAGTTCGTAGGTTCCTCATGGTCTAGTAACATGACTTCCAGAATAGGATTGTCGTACCACTCTGGTGCGAAACATGCTCTGGTCGACCTACAAGGTTCGGTAGTAACTTGATCCGAAGTTTCATGATCATAATCATTAGCTTCCTCACTAGTTGGTGCAGGCATCACGGGAACGGTTTACTGTGATGAGCTACTTTCCAATTCGAGAGAAGGTACAATTACCTCATCAAGTTCTACTTTCCTCCCACTCACTTCTTTCGAGAGAAATTCCTTCTCTAGAAAGAATCCATTCTTAGCAACAAAGATCTTTCCTTTGGATCTGTGATAGAAGGTGTACCCAATAGTTTCTTTTGGGTATCCTATAAAGATGCACTTCTCCGATTTGGATTCGAGCTTATCAGGCTGAAACTTTTTCACATAAGCATCGCAACCCCAAACTTTAAGAAACGATAGCTTAGGTTTCTTGCTAAACAACAATTCATACGGTGTCATCTCAACGGATTTAGACGGTGCCCTATTTAACATGAATGCAGATGTCTCTAATGCATAACCCCAAAACGATAATGTTAAATCGGTAAGAGACATCATAGATCGCAACATATCTAATAAAGTGCGGTTACGACGTTCGGACACACCATTATGCTGTGGTGTTCCAGGTGGCGTGAGTTGCGAAACTTATTCCACATTGTTTCACATAAATACCAAACCCATAACTCAAATATTCGCCTCTGCGATCAGATCGTAGAAACTTTTTTTTTCTTGTTACGATGATTCTCCACTTCACTCTGAAATTCTTTGAACTTTTCAAATGTTTCGGACTTGTGTTTGATTAAGTAGATATATGATACGTCTCCAACGTATCTATAATTTTTGATTGTTCCATGCTATTTTATTATCAATCTTGGATGTTTTATAATCATTTTATAGTCATTTTATATCATTTTTTGGTACTAACCTATTGACATAGTGCCAAGTGCGAGTTGCTGTTTTCTGCATGTTTTTTACATCGCAGGAAATCAATATCAGATGGAGTCCAAATGCCACGAAACTTCATGATGATTTTTTATGGCCCAAAAGGAAGAAGTTGGGCCCTGGTTGCACCTGGGGAGAGTCCCGAGGAGAGGACAACCCACCAGGGCGTGCCAGGATGCCCAGGCGTGCCCTGGTGGGTTGTGCCCACCTCGGGTGCCCACTGGACCGCCTCTTTGCTCTATAAATACCCCAAAAATCCAGAAACCCTAGGGGAGTCGACGAAATATTCATCTAGCCGTCACAGAGTCCAGAACCACCAGATCCAATCTAGACACCATCTCGGATGGGGTTCACCACCTCCATTAGTGCCTCTGCGATGATGCGTGAGTAGTTCTTTGTAGACCTTTGAGTCTGTAGTTAGTAGCTAGATGGCTTTCTCTCTCTCCCTAAATTCTCAATACAATGGTCTCTTGGAGATCCATATGATGTAACTCTTTTTGCGGTGTGTTTGTTGGGATCTGATGAACTTGAGTTTATGATAAGTCATAATTTTTTATATCCATGAAAGTTATTTGAGTTTCTTTCATCTCTTATATGCATGCTCTCTTATAGCCTCGTATTTCTTCTCCGATATTTGGGTTTTGTTTGGCCAACTTGATCTATTTATCTTGCAATGGGAAGAGGTGCCCGGTAGTGGGTTCGATCTTACGGTGCTTGATCCCAGTGACAGAAAGGAAACGACACGTATGTATCATTGCTACTAAGGATAAACAGATGGGATCTATATCTACGTAATAGATAAACGGATCTTGTCTACGTCATGTCATTTTTCTTATTGCATTACTCCATTTTTCCATGAACTTAATACACTAGATGCATGCAGGATAGCGGTCGATGTGTGGAGTAATAGTAGTAGCTGCAGGCAGGAGTCGGTCTACTAATCTTGGACGTGATGCCTATGTAATGATCATTGCCTGGATATCATCATAATTATTTGAGGTTCTATCAATTGCCCAACAGTAATTTGTTTACCCACCATTTGCTATTTTTCTCGAGAGAAGCCACCAGTGAAACCTACGGCCCCCGGGTCTTCTTTCTCATATATTTGCTTGCGATCTACTTTTCCTTTGCAATTTTATTCAGATCTATTGAACCAAAAATATAAAAATACTTTGCTGCACTTTATTTTATTTGCAATCTATTACTTCAATCTATTACAAATTTCTGGCATCATTGCCCAAAAGGGATTGACAACCACTTTAACACGTCGGGTTGCGAGGTGTTGTGATTTGTGTGCAGGTGTTGTTTACGTTGTGTTGCTTGGTTCTCCTACTGGTTCGATAACCTTGGTTTCATCACTGAGGGAAATACCTACCTTCGCTATGCTACATCATCCCTTCCTCTTTGGGGAAACACCGACGTAGTCCTAGCAGATAGGAGCTTTCTGGCGCTATAGTCAGGGAGCGATCAAAAGGAATATCTGGCGCCGTTGTCGGGGAGGATCTTCAACATAACCAGGTTCCTAATCACAAATCTCATCTCCTCGCAATTTACATTATTTGCCATTTGCCTCTCGTTTTCCTCTCCCCCACTTCACAAAAATTTGCCGTTTTATTTGCCTCTCTTTTTCCGTTCGTCGTTTTCTTGCTTTCCAGTCTTGATGGCTAGCATCCCTACTCATCCTTTGTCACCAGATTTTGAAGTTCTTTACTTCAAGCAAAGACAAGGAGAAAATTTGAAAGATGCCTGGTATAGGCTTTTGGAATCTTATCGTGTTTCCAATCTAAAGCGGGATGCTAAAGTTTTGCTTCGTAATTTTTACATAGGATTGGCTTTGCATCAGAGACAACTTCTGGACTTTGCCACTGAAGGAAATTTTATTGATCTTGATGCTAATGCTGCCTATGAAATTTTAGAGGGAATCTTGGGAATTCCTCCTCGAAAGAAGGGGTTTTCTTTTACCCCTGAGGGAGTTCAAATGTTGGACAAACTTGGTGATTTGCATAAATATATGGTTGAAATACAGAAATATAATGAACCCCTCAAGCACCTCAATGGTAGTATCAATCGCATGAATACTTTGATTAGTCTTTGCAACAAGCGATTGGATATTTTGGATCTTAAGATGGTTTCTTATCCGGAGAATTTAGGGAAGCGTAAAGAGCCTCCCAGGTTTGAGAAAACCCTTACGAAAGTTGCCAAAACTTTGGAAGGAAAAACTTAGATCCTTGCCTTGCGCCTAGCTAAGGGCGTAAAACTATAGCGCTTGTTGGGAGGCAACCCAATGAATAAAATTTATTTTTTCTTTTTTGCTTTCTGTTCTTGTGTATTTGCACAATTATGCCTCTGGTATAAGTGTTTTTTATGTTTTAATTAGTGTTTGTGCCAAGTAAAGCCTATAGGATCTTCTTGGGTGATAGTTGTTTGATCTTGCTGAAAAAGACAGAAACTTTGTGCTCACGAAAAAATTGTTTAAAATCACCAGAAAGTGATAAAATGCCAATTATTTTTGCAGAAGATTAATATACAAATTTCCCATGTCATCCTATTTTTTCAGAATTTTTGGAGTTACAGAAGTATTCGAAAGTGTCAAATTACTACAGACTGTTCTGTTTTGACAGATTCTGTTTTCTTTGTGTTGTGTGCTCATTTTGATGGCTCTATGGTTTCCTTAGATGCGTTTTTGCCATATAAAAGTTGGAATATAGTAGATATAATACAAAAACAAAATATGAATTGGTTTGATACAGCACTTATAGTAGTGGTTTGCTTTCTTTTACTAACGGATCTCACAAAGGTTTTGTTGAGTTTTGTGTGATTGAAGTTTTCAAGTTTTGGGTTATCTTATGATGGATGAAAGAAGGATATAAGAGCCTAAGCTTGGGGATGCCATGACATCCCAAGCTATTATCGAAGAATGAGCAACCAACTAAGCTTGGGGATGCCCCCGAGTGGCATCCCCTCTTTCTTCTAACGACCATCGGTATTTTACTCGAGGCTATATTTTTTGTTCGTCACATGATATGTGTTTTGCTTGGAGCGTCTTGTATGATATGTGTCTTTGCTTGTTTTATTTTGTGTTTTAAGTCATCAATCCTTGCTGGACACACCTATTTTAGAGATCCAAAATTATATCATGACTTGGTAGAATTGCTCTGTGTGCTTCACTTAAATCTTTTATGAGCTAGGACTTGCTCTAGTGCCTCGCTTATATCTTTTTGAGAACGGTGTGCTTAGTATTTTTGAAGAAATGCTCTCTTGCTTCACATAGATTTATTTGAGAGTTAGTAAAAAATTTAAGAAATTCTCTCTTGCTTCACTTAAATTATTTTGAGAGAAAGAAAATTTGTTATGCTCATGATCTTCACTTATATTTGTTTGAGCTTATGAAAAGTAACACATGAAAATTAGTCCCAAAGTGATAGATATCCAAGAAGGATAAAGTAAAAAATGTCATGAAGGTCATTGGACAAAATAAACTTGATTCTTAGTAATAGTTTTGAGATATGATGATGTGATATGTGAGTTATGTTGATGAGTAATTGTGCTCTAGTAAGAATATTGGTGTTAAGGTTTGTGATTCCCTATGCATGCACGAAAGTCAATAATCATGCAATGAAAATTATATCCTACTTGTGGTGCATTATTCGGTGTTAATTATGCTTAATGCTTGCTGATGAGATTATTTATTTCTTGGTTGGTCGCTTCTCAATCTTTTTGCTAGCCTTCATTTTGCACTAAGTATGACCTCTATTTGTGCATCCAAAATCCTCTAAACCAGTTTTGCCACATGAGTCCACTATATCTACCTATATGCGGTATTCTTTTGCCGTTCTAAGAAAATTTGCATGTGCCATCTCTAATTTTCAAAATAAACTTCTCTTTTGTGTGTTTGTTTCGCTCGCGGAACGGTAACGGCTGGCTAATATTTTCCATGCTAGATGTGTTATTCTCACGATGAGTGTTTATTCACTTGTCATTGCACAAGAGTAAGGCAAAAGTTTCAGGGATGCCCGGTCCCGAAATGCAAAAATGAATTTACTTTATGTTGTCAAATAATAAATTCATTGGAAAGTGTTGGTATGGAAGGCACCCGTGGATACGGTTAGCCATGGAAAAGTGAAAGTATGGTGGAAAAAGGAATAAACTTCATTTTCTGTTTGGGAACCGCCTATGGCATATCTAGCATGGAAAGTATTTTTAGCTCTACGTCGTTTTCGTTGGTGGGATGGATACACCTCCCAAAAGGTTTTTATCTCTAATTTTTTTCGCTTTGAGCTCTAGCACCTCTACAAATCCCTACTTCCCTATACGAATGGCTATTCTTTTACCTTATGCAATTTTTATTTCGAATTTGAGTCTCCATCTTCTCTTATAAAAGCACCAACTAAGAGGCAATATGATCATGCTTAAGTATTGGGTGTAGCTAATATTCGAGTGTGTTTCATGAATGGATCAATGTTTGAGCACGATGGGCTAGGGATAACTTGTTTTAGCGTTGATATTTTGAAAGACATGGTTGCTTGTTGATATGCTTGAGTATCTAAATTATTATGTCAAAACTAGACTATTGCTTTGAATCACATAAAAGTCCAAATGTCCATGCTATAAAGAAAAAATATGATATGACATGATAAACAGCACTCCACATCAAAAATTCTGTTTTTATCACTTACCTACTCGAGGACGAGCAGGAGTTAAGCTTGGGGATGCTGATACTTCTCCAACGTATCTATAATTTTTTATTGTTCCGTGCTGTTTTATTACCAATCTTGGCTGTTTTATAATCATTTTATAGTCATTTTATAGCATTTTTTGGTCCTAACCTATTGACATGGTGCCAAGTGCTAGTTGCAGTTTTCTGCATGTTTTTTACATCGCGGGAAATCAATATCAGACGGAGTCCAAATGCCACGAAACTTCATGATGATTTTTATGGACCAAAAGGAAGAAGTTGGGCCCTGGTTGCACCTGGGGGCAGTCCCAAGGAGGGGACAACCCACCAGGGCGCGCTAGGAGGCCCAGGCGTGCCCTGGTGGGTTGTGCCCACCTCGGGTGCCCCCTGAACCACCTCTTTGCTCTATAAATACCCCAAAAATCCAGAAACCCTAGGGGAGTCGACGAAATATTCATCCAGCCGCCGCAGAGTCCAGAACCACCAGATCCAATCTAGACACCATCTTGGATGGGGTTCACCACCTCCATTGGTGCCTCTTCGATGATGCGTGAGTAGTTCTTTGTAGACCTTCGAGTCCGTAGTTAGTAGCTAGATGGCTTTCTTTCTCTCGCTAAATTTTCAATACAATGGTCTCTTGGAGATCCATATGATGTAACTCTTTTTGCGGTGTGTTTGTTGGGATCTGAACTTTGAGTTTATGATCAGTCATATCTTTTTATATCCATGAAAGTTATTTGAGTTTCTTTGATCTCTTATATGCATGATCTCTTATAGCCTCGTATTTCTTCTCCGATATTTGGGTTTTGTTTGGCCAACTTGATCTATTTATCTTGGAATGGGAAGAGGTGCTCGGTAGTGGGTCCGATCTTATGGTGCTTGATCCCAGTGACAGAAAAGGAAACGACACGTATGTATCGTTGCTACTAAGGATAAAAGGATGGGATCTATATCTACGCAATAGATAAACGGATATTGTCTACATCATGTCATCGTTCTTATTGCACTACTCCATTTTTCCATGAACTTAATACACTAGATGCATGCAGGATAGCGGTCGATGTGTGGAGTAATAGTAGTATATGCAGGCAGGAGTCGGTCTACTAATCTTGGACGTGATGCCTATGTAATGATCATTGCCTGGATATCGTCATAATTATTTGAGGTTCTATCAATTGCCCAATAGTAATTTGTTTACCCACCGTTTGCTATTTTCTCGAGAGAAGCCACTAGTGAAACCTACGGCCCCCGGGTCTTCTTTCTCATATATTTGCTTGCGATCTAATTTTCCTTTGCATTTTTATTCAGATCTATTAAACCAAAAATAATAAAATACTTTGCTGCATTTTATTTTATTTGCAATCTATTGCTTCAATCTATTACAAATTTCTGGCATCGTTACCCGAAAGGGATTGACAACCCCTTTAACACGTCGGGTTGTGAGGTGTTGTTATTTGTGTGCAGGTGCTGTTTACGTTGTGTTGCTTGGTTCTCCTACTGGTTCGATAACCTTGGTTTCATCACTGAGGGAAATACCTACCTTCGTTGTTCTACATCATCCCTTCCTCTTTGGGGAAACACCGACGTAGTCCTAGCAGACAGGAGCTTTCTGGCGCTATAGTCAGGGAGCGATCAATATACCCATATCTGCTCGAATCATCTGTGAAGGTCAGAAAATAATGATACCCGCCGCGAGCCTCAACACTCATTGGACCGCATACATCGGTATGCATTATCTCCAATAAGTCATTGGCTCGCTCCATTTGTTCCGGAGAACGGAGTTTAGTCATCTTGCCCATGAGGCATGGTTCGCAAGTATCAAATGATTCATAATCAAGTGATTCCAAAAATCCATTTGCATGAAATTTCTTCATGCGCTTTACACCAATATGACCTCAATGGCAGTGCCACAAATATGTTGCACTATCATTATCAACTTTGCATCTTTTGGCATCAATATTATGTGTATCACTGCGATCGAGATTCAGTAAACTATTTACATTGGATGTAAGACCAGAGAAGGTTTTATTCATGTAAATAGAACAACAATTATTCTCTGACTTAAATGAATAATCGTATCGCAATAAACATGATCCAATCATATTCATGCTCAACGCAAACACCAAATAACATTTATTTAGTTCCAATACTAATCCCGAAGATAGAGTGAGTATGCGATGGTGATATTATCAACCTTGGAATCATTTCCAACACACATCGTCACCTTGCCCTCAACTAGTCTCTGTTCATTTTGCAACTCCTGTTTCGAGTTACTAATCATAGCAACTAATAAACTGGTATCAAATACCCAGGGGCTACTATGAACACTAGTAAAGTACACATCAATAACATGTATATCATACATACTTTTGTTCACTTTGCCATCCTTCTTATCCGCCAAGTATTTGGGGCATTTCCGCTTCCAGTAACCATTTCCTTTGCAGTAGAAGCACTCAGTTTCAGGCTTGGGTCTAGCTTTGGGCTTCTTCATGGGAGTGGCAACTTGCATGACATTCTTCTTGAAGTTCCCTTTCTTTCCCCTGCCCTTTTACTTGAAACTAGTGGTCTTGTCAACCATCAACACTTGATGCTTTTCTTTGATTTCTACCTTTGCCGATTTCAGCATTGCGAAGAGCTCGGGAATCGTTTTCGTCATCCCTTACATATTATAGTTCATCACGAAGTTCCAGTAACCTGGTGATAGTGACTAGAGAACTCTGTCAATCACTATCTTATCTGGAAGATTAACTCCCACTTGATTCAAGCGATTGTAGTACTCAGACATTCTGAGTGTTGGGATCTATGGTAGGGTGCGTTGACTGCAAATTAAAATTTCCTACGCGCAGAACAACCAGGAACATGCTACGGGAGATGGATCACAGTTCGTTACCACTAGACATGCAGTGTCGTGCAGCGGAAGAAGAGTTGGGGCAGCGCGTCCGCGTGGTTCGTCTGCTCCTCGTCCGATCTCCCTCGAACAGCCAGTCGTCGGATCCCGCGCACAAGTTCGCCGGAGCGGCACAAGTGCACCGCCTCTAACGGTATCCGCGCGTGCAGGAGGAACGTCGTGCGGCGGACTACTAGGTCCGATCACACAACCGGCAGCGAGTGGAGGTGTCTATTCGCAACACATGCAAACCCTAGTGACAGCGCCGAAGCGATCAATCGCATGAGTGTGCGGCACCTCCACTTTATATAGGCGTCCGTCGTGGGCTCAACACTTGGGCCTCGCACGGACCCTAAAGCCCATAAGTCTACTTGACCCCAATCCGAATACAGCTAGGATCACATCCGACCAGTGTCCTCGGATCCGACCTCGTAGGTTCCTTCCCTTAAGTGCGCGACCCCTTAGGTTCAAGACGGCTTGGTTGCAGTTCGGATCACCTCTGAACTGCACGGTTGGTAGCGACCTCTAGCAAGGCATGCCGAACACCAAGCAGACTATGAAGCTGGTTAGGCGAACCTATACATCACACTTCCATTCATTTTGCCACACGATATATGTCGTCGGGCTCAAGGCGAGTCTGTCATCCTTGTGCTAGCCCGACCTCTTTCTCGTTCCAGTTATGCCGACCATAAACCGGATTATCTCATAATCCTTGTCGCATGGCCATGCTTATCCTGGTGGGATCACACGAGGGGCCCAGAGTATATCTCTCCTTATCGGAGGGGCAAATCCCATCTTGCTTGACCATGTCTTGCAGCATGGGTCTGGACAAGCCCGAAACCTACCTTTGTAACTACCTAGTCACGGAGTAGCGTTTGGTCGGCCCAAAGCAGGTCTGTCACCATCCCGAGTACATGCGCCGGCTCAGGTCTTAGGACATAGAACATATGTTATACGAGAGACTCACAGATGACATATCGCTGCGTCTCATAGTTGGGTATGTCCGACTCGGACCTTATCTCAACTCGGATCCGACCAGACCTTTCCAAGTCCATATTATCCGGTTAGCATCCAATGCTGCATGGCTAGTGAGACCAATCCATCGACCGTGTCATATGCTAGTCTAGTCGGCTGCGCGTCCACACAGCCCTTTCGACTAGGGACCTTTTAGGATAGTCATCATACAATGCATAGTCCCACAAACAAGTCACGTACTTGCTGATACACATCACTGACAATGTCCAAGGACTATCTTTATTCATAAACACATAGGAAATATCATCATACATGATTGCCTCTAGGGCATATCTCCAATAGTCTCCCACTTGCACTAGAGTCAATCAAATAGACATCGAATGCCCATAGCTCTAACGTGCCCCTCATGCTTGGGTTGTGGAAGCGGCTTAGTCAACGGATCTGCAACATTTGCATCCGTGTGAATTTTGCATAACTCTACATCACCATTCTTTATGATCTTTCGTATCAGGTGATATTTCCGATCTATGTGTCTGACCTTGTGGTGATTCCTCGGCTCCTTGGCTTGTGCGATGGCACCAGAATTATCACAATAAAGGTCCAACGGTTTTACCAAGGCTGGGAAAATACCAAGATCATCCAGAAAGTTCCGGATCCAAACACCTTCTTTTGCAGCTTCACAAGCAGCAATGTATTCGGCTTCTGTGGTAGAATCGGCCACCGTATCTTGCTTGGAACTCATCCAGCTCACTACTCCTCCGTTCATGACGTACACGAATCCGGACTGTGATCGACAATCATCTCTGTCGGTTTGGAAACTAGCATCGGCGTAACCCCTTACGACGAGCTCTTCCTCACCTCCATAAACTAGGAATATCTCTTTAGTACTTTTCAGGTACTTCAAAATAGTCTTTACCGCTGCCCAGTGACTCTCACCTGGGTTGGCTTGGTATCTGCTTGTTAGGCTTATTGCAAAAGCAACATCTGGCCTTATACATATCATGGCATACATGATGGATCCGATTGCCGAGGCATACGAAATCCTAATCATCCTGCTTCGCTCATCAGATGTCGAAGGACTCTGAGTCTCTCTTAGCCTTATACCATGTGAGAGTGGCAAGAACCCTTTCTTCACCTCACTCATGTTGAACCGCTTCAACACTTTATCTATGTACGTGCTCTGGCTTAAGCCGAGCAGCCTCCTTGATCTATCTCTATAGATCTTAATGCCTAAAATATACACTGCTTCACGAAGGTCCTTCATTGAAAACTTGCCATTCAATGACTCCTTGACTGAGTTCAGCATCAAAACATCATTTCCGATCAGTAGTATGTCATCCACATACAAGATCAAAAACACTATCGAGCTCCCACTTAACTTCTTGTATAAACAAGCGTCCTCTTTGCTTTTGATGAAACAGAGACCGGCGATGACCTCATCAAAATGAATGTTCCTGCTCCGAGATGCTTGCCTCAACCCATAAATGGATCTCTTGAGCTTGCATACCTTACTGGTGCTAGTCGGATCGACAAAACCCTCGGGCTGTATCATATACACGTCCTCGGTTAAATTTCCGTGAAGGAAAGCTGTTTTGACATCCATCTGCCATATCTCGTAATCGAAATATGCAGCTATAGCTAGTACGATCCTCATCGACTTCAGCATTGCTACCGGCGAGTAAGTCTCGTCATAATCAATTCCTTGAACTTGTCCATAACCCTTAGCGACAAGCCGAGCTTTGTGGACCTGAACATTTCCATCCACATCGGTTTTCTTCTTAAAGACCCATTTGCAACCAATGGCCATTACGCCAGGCGGCGGATCAACCAAGTCCCAGACTTGATTCTCATCCATGGACTTTAACTCAGATCTCATGGCCTCTAGCCATGCCTCGGAATCTGGGCTCACCATCGCTTCCGCATACGTGGCCGGCTTGTCTCTTTCTAGCAACAATACATCATGCACTCTGCGCAATCTTTCCGACCTCCGTGGTTCCGGTGCCGCTTCCACTACGGGTGCCCTGACTGACTCCGGTATGATCTCATCACCCGTCGAGCCGTCCCTGAGTGGTACTCGAATTTCTTCGAGTCGGACCGTCCTCCCACTAGCCTCCCGACTAAGAAACTCTTTCTCAAGGAAAACCCCGTTTCGAGCAACAAACACTTTGCTCTCTTCCCGGTTGAAGAAGTAGTATCCCAAGGTTTCCCTCGGATATCCCACGAATATGCATCCGACTTAGGTGTAAGCTTGTCTGACATGAGTCGCTTGACAAATGCTTCACAACCCCAAATCTTTAGAAAAGACAAACTGGGACTCTTCCCGGTCCACATCTCATGTGGTGTCTTGTCTATGGATTTTGATGGTACCCTGTTAAGTGTGAAAGATGCAGTTTCTAGAGCGTATCCCTAGAATGACAAGGGTAAATCCGATTTGCTCATCATTGACCGAACCATGTCCAACAAGGTCCCATTCCTCCGTTCCGACACGCCGTTTCTCTGTGGCGTACCCGGAGGTGTAAGCTGAGGTACTATACCTCGGCTTTTTAGATGATCATCAAACTCCTGACCCATGTACTCACCTCCACGATCTGATCGTAGAAGTTTTATAGTCTTGCCGAGCTGATTCTCAACCTTGTTCTGAAACTCTTTGAACTTTTAAAAAGTTTCCGACTTGTGCCTCATCAAATAGATATATCCATATCTACTCAAGTCGTCGGTAAAAGTCACAAAGTACTGATAGACGCCTCTGGCAGTTGTGCTCATTGGACCACACACATCACTGTGTATAAGCTCCAATAGCTCGGACGCCCTCTCGGAACTCTTTGCAAAAGGAGACTTAGTCATCTTGCCGAGCAAGCATGATTCACATGTCTCGAATGACCCGAAGTCGGACGAAGTTAGGAGCCCATCATCATGGAGCTTCTTCATGCGTTTCAGACTAATGTGTCCAAGCTAGCAATGCCAGAAGTATGTCGGATTTATCTCATTAGGCTTATGCCTCTTGACATTCACGTTATAGACCGGTTCCTGTTCTAGATTCAATATAAATAGCCCATCAACAATGGGTGCATAGCCGTGGAACATACCATTCAAATAAAACGAACAACCATTGTCCTTTAAATTGAATTCATAACCCTGACTCATCAAGCATGAGGCAGAAATAATGTTCCGACTAAGTGCAGGAATGTAATAACAATTATTCAATTCCAAAATAAATACAGAAGGAAGCTGGAGCTACATCGTGCCGACTTCCAACGCAGCAACTCTTGCTTTGTTGCCGACCCTGATGTCAATCTCCCCTTGTGCTACACGCCTAGTTCTTACCAGCCCCTGCATCGAGTTGCAAATGAACAACCGATCCGGTATCAAATACCCAAGAGCTACTAGGTATGTCAGCAAGGTAAATGTCTATAACATATGCAACAAGTGTAGCTTTACCTGAAGAAGCATTTCCGGCCTTCTTGCCATGCTCTGCAAGCCACTTGCTATAGTTCCTCTTCAAGACCGGTCTCCTTGCAATGATAGCAAATGATCTTCGAGTCCGGTCCTGACTTCGGCGCAGCGGCGGAGGTTACCGTCTCCGTGCCCTTTACCTTAGCCTTTTTCTTGGACCAACTCTTCTTGAACTTAGCCGATTTCTGCACCATCAACACTTGATGCGTGCCTTTCTTAATATCCTGCTCTGCCACCTTAAGCATCCCATGCAATTCAGTGGGCTTCTTATCCATGCCATGTATATGATAGTTCGAGATGAACGTCCCATAGCTGGGCGGAAGAGAACCCAGAACTGCATCAGTAGCCAGCTAACCCAAGAGCGGGAAGCCCAACCTATCCAAAGCTTGCACATATCCGATCATCTTGATCACATGTGGGCTCAGTAGATCACCTTCCTTCAGCTTGCAATCCATCAAGGATTTCTAGACGTTGAACCTTTCGGTCCTAGCCTGTGTCTGAAACATGCTCTTCAGGCTCTCGATCATATCGTAAGCCTCGACATTTTTGAAATGCTGTTGCAAATCGGGCTCCATACAAGCTAGCATCAGACAGCTGATCTCCGTTGATTCATCAACGAGTTTCTGGTAGGCATTCTTAGTTGTGGTATTAGCATTATCGGCAGGTTCCTTTGGAAGTGGATCCTCTAGAACATGTTCCTTTTTATCATGCTTGAGAACAATTCTCAGATTTCTATACCAGGTGGTAAAGTTTGTTCAATTCAGTTTATCCTTTTCCAGAATTGATTTCAATGCAAATTTGGGTTGAGCAGGTTGTGCCATTGATCTACAACAGAAAATATGCAATCACTAAGTGTCGGAGTAAATGGCCACGGGTAGCCCAACCGACTACCCCTGGTTCTTCAGAAAAATTATCAGGCCTTTGGGCCTTCAAGTACTCCAGGCATTCGGGCCGCCTTCCCTGGCCGGCTACCTCTAAAGCCGACTCCCGGAAGGCGACCCTGCCTCAGCAACCCCTCCCCCAGGACGATTACAGGGTGGCCGACTCCAAGAAGCCGGCCAAGAAGGATGCCGACTCCAAAGAGCCGGCCGAGACCACAACCACTCCAAGCTGTTCCCACATAACGGCGACACGACGGGGTGTGGCCACAGTGCGGCCCACTACCCCCGAAGCCCGAGGTGGGCATGGCTACAGGAGGCCGTACGGAACGGCCGTCTCCCGTGCGGCTCGGCACTGTAGCCATGCTGGCCTCGACGTCACCCACGACCGACTCCCGTACGGCCCGCGGGCGGCGGGGCCCTTCAGCCAGAGAGAGGCGTGAAGGCGGCCCGGCCTTTCCCAGTCGGCCAAGAGCGTAGCCGGCCTCCAGAAGCCGGCTACTCCCTTCCTCGAAGCAGGAGCCCCATTAAGGAGACAAGATGAGGTAAGGCTATAGTGATAGCCCCCGAGGCGGCCCACTGTAGCCACGCTTACCTCGACAAAGCCCTCGTCATCACAGGCGAGGCTACAGTAAGCAGCCGCCGACAAGACCCTAGGCGGTGGGGCCGGCCTGTCGACCAAGTAGCCGGCAGCCGGCGGGACCCACCAGCCGGCGGGACCCAGCAGCCGGCGGAGAAGCCGGCAAGCGTAGACACTGACGGCTGGGACCAGCTCCCAGTCGGATTACCATTGTACCCCCGGGGGGTAGGCCTATATAAACCCCCCGGAGCACCCATGCAAATGGTTCGCACCTAAGCATAGTTGGCCTCTGAGCATAGAGTTGCCTTCTAAGCATAGCACACACACCATAGATAGAGAGAAGCAAGAGCTTGCCTTGTTCTTCTTCTCCCTTGATCTCAACAGCTCTAGGAGCGATTGTAGCTACCTTTCATCGATCTAGTGATCATGCGGAGACCCCGCAGAGTAGGACTAGGGGTGTTATCTCCTCGGAGAGCCCCGAACCTGGGTAAGATCCGCCGGCGTGCATGTCTTCGCCTCATCCCGTTTCCAGGCACCGGCGACGTTTTATTGGCTCCCACAATGATAAGCCATCCCTTGGCATATGTTGCACCAACCACCCGACATTTGGCGCCCACCGTGGGGCCAGGTGCACCGTCGTTCGGAGACCTGTTCTGGACGGGAACCCTCTTCCTCCCCCGCGAGCGCAGCCAGCCTGCTGCGCCCGATGGCGTTTGCCTCGACGCGCTGCAAGGCGTCGACGACGCCTGCGCAGCAAGCCGCCTCGCCGATCTTCTCGGCGAGACTCGCATCTCCGACGAGCCTGCGTCCGACGCAGGCACCGACTACCCCGAGAGCCGCCTCATCAGCCTCCTCGACCAACTTCACGTCTCCAGCGAGCCTGCTGCGGACATGGAGTCTGTCGGCTCCACCGACCCAATGCTCATCGACTCCGACACCGCGTCGCTTGACGCCTACCCCTCCGACGTGGTGGTCTTCGACGACCCCCTCCCTCGAGCTGACAGCGGCAGCAGCGCTGTCACCGAAGTGCTGGTCATCAGCCACGTCTCCAACTCGGGCGAGAATGCCCGCGACGCTCAGCAAGCGGCGATGCACGACCTCTCTGTCCCCATCCCGGCCGACGCCGACGCCGAGACCCTGGAGGCACGCCGCCTTGCCCTCATCGCGGAGGGCCAGAAGATAGCCTCGATGAGACGCCTCACCAAGGCCCACCAGCGCGAAGTCGACCGCGCCGCCTTCGGCACGCCGCCGCCTAGCGGCCCGAGCCGAGCCGGCTTCGTCCAGAAGCGCGGCGCAGCCGTCGCCAGCATGCTGGGCACGGATCGCCCCGTCTACGCCACCCCGCTCGAGAATCTGCGAGCCGCTCAGGCGGCTGCAGAAGAGCTGAATGGGCTGGGAGCCGATGAGCTCCCCTACATGACGAGACGGATCCAGCAGCTGCTCGACGCGGCTGCAGAACGGCACGAAGCCGGCGCCCGTGCTGATAGTCATCCCCCGCGCCGGGAGCACGCCGCGACGTCCCGCTCGCCGACTGCGAGCGGCGCGCGCCAGAAGAAAGACAAGGAGCCGGCTGCCAGCCGCAGCCGGACTCGCATCACTCTCGAGCGCGACGCGGAGGGCCGCCCTCGAGCAGTAGAACACCAAGGAAGCCTGCCTCCTCCCCCGCCTCAAAGAGAAAGACGCCTCACTCCGCCGCCTATCACACATCCGACTCTTGGCGGCCGACTCGGCCGCTGAGAAGGAGTCGGCGAGAACGACGCCCGCCACAGGATCGACCGCCTTGCTCGATCCTTGGCGTTAGAAGAAGAAGACAATGTCGGCCCGCCATGCTTTGGCCCCCGCATCCGCGACGAGCCCTTCCCCAAAGGGTTCTCGCTCCCCAGAGACACGCCCAAGTACAACGGCTCAGTGAAGCCGGAAGATTGGCTCATCGACTACTCCACGGCCGTCAGCATCGCCAACGGCAATCGGCGCGTCGCCGTAAAGTACGTCCCCCTGATGCTGCAAGGCACGGCGCGCACATGGCTCAACAGCCTCAAGCCCTACAGCATCAACAGTTGGCTGGACTTCACCAAAGTTTTCGTTCGCAACTTCACCAGCACCTACAAGCGGCCTCCCAAGCCTCACCAGCTCTCCCTCTGCGTCCAAGGGCCCAACGAGTCGACCCGCGACTACCTCACGCGATGGGCCGAGCTCCGCAACTCCTACGAGGGAGTGCACGAGGTCCAGGCCATCGAGTACTTCACCGCCGGGTGCCGAGAGGGCACCCTCCTCAAGCACCGATTCCTCTGCGACGAGCCGGCTACCCTCGATGAATTGTTGGTCATCGCCGACAAATACGCCACCGCCGACTCCTCAATGAAGACCGAGCTCCGAGTAGACGCCTCGGGGAAAGTACTTGCTCCGGCTCCCAAAACGCCGGCTGGCGACCCTAATCGGCGCCCCTACCAGAACGACCACAAGCGCAAGGGCCCCATGCCGACTTCCTCCAGTCGGCAGGTGGCCACAGTTGAAGACGAGCAGCCTGAAGAACGGCCCGCTCCCAAGAAGAAGGGTGGAAGGCCGGCTTGGCAGCCGTCTTTCTCCTACGAACAAGCACTCGATGCCCCCTGCAAGTTCCACAGCGGCGCGAAGCCGTCCAACCACACAACCCGGAAATGCCACTGGCTCACCCGCATCACCAAGGGTGAGGGAATGTTGCCGCCTCCGCCTCCCGGCCAGCCGCCTCCAGCCCCCCAGCAGCCGGCGGCTCGGCCGGCAGTCGGCGCCATCCAAGACGAATTCCCCGAAGAGCACGCCGCCTACGTCGTCTTCACTAGTCAAGCCGACGACAAGCGCAGCCGACGACGGCAGCACCAAGAAGTAAATGCAGTCGCCTCTAGCACTGCCGAGTTCATGCACTGGTCAGAAAAGCCAATCAGCTGGAGCCAGGCCGACCACCCAGAGGTGATGCCTTCGCCCGGCTCCTATGCAATGGTCTTGGACGTCACCCTCGCGACGGAGAGGCGAGCTGCCAGATTTTCCCGCGTCCTTATAGATGGCGGAAGCAGTATCAACATACTGTACCGCGATACCATGGAAAAACTGAACATCAAAGCGAAGCAGCTCATGCCGAGCCGCACCGTCTTCCATGGTATCGTACCCGGCCTGTCTTGCTCTCCAATCGGCAAGATCAAAATGGATGTTCTCTTCGGAGACGAAGATCATTTTCGCCGGGAAGAAATATGGTTCGAGGTAGTGGATTTGGAGAGCCCCTATCATGCACTGCTTGGCCGACCTGCTTTGGCCAAGTACATGGCTGTGCCCCACTACGCCTACCTGAAGATGAAGATGCCGAGCTCGAAGGGGATCATCACGGTAGCCGGCGACTACAAGAAGTCCATCGTGTGTGCCATGGCCAGTAGCCGGCTGGCCGAGTCCCTCGTGGTGGCAGAAGAGAAGAAGATGTTGGAACGGGTTGTGGCCATGGCCGGCAAACAGCCGGCCTTGTCCCCCAACCCCAAGGATTGTGATGCGCAGGGCTCCTTCCAGCCTGCCAAAGAGAGGAAGAAGATACCTCTGGACCCGGAGAACCCGGAGAGGTTCGCTGTGATTGGGGCGAACTTGGACAGCAAATAGGAAGGCGAGCTCGTCGACTTCCTCCATGAGAATCGAGACATCTTTGCATGGTCCCCAAAGGACATGCCGGGTGTCCCGAAGGATTTCGCCGAGCACAAGCTACATGTCCGAGATGATGCGAAGCCGGTCAAGCAGCCCCTCCGCCGACTATCAGAAGAGAAGCGAAGAATCGTGGGAGAAGAGATAGCCCGGCTCCTTGCCGCCGGCTTTATCATGGAAGTGTTCTTTCCAGAGTGGCTCGCCAACCCAGTTCTGGTTCTGAAGAAGAACAACAAGTGGCGTATGTGTATAGACTACACTAGCCTGAACAAGGCCTGCCCAAAGGATCCATTTGCTCTGCCACGGATCGACCAAGTGATAGACTCCACAGCCGGATGCGAGCTGTTAAGTTTTTTGGATGCATACTCAGGGTATCATCAGATCAAGTTGGACCCGGCTGACCGCCTGAAAACTGCCTTCATCACACCCTTTGGAGCTTTCTGCTACCTGACAATGACATTCGGCCTGAGAAATGCCGGTGCCACTTTTCAGCGTTGCATGCAGAAATGTCTCTTGAAACAACTCGGCAGAAATGCCCACGTCTACGTAGACGACATTGTGGTGAAGACAGAGAAGCGCGGTACCTTGCTGGAAGACCTGAAAGAAACATTCGCCAACTTGCGCCGATTCCAGATCAAGCTCAATCCCGAGAAGTGCGTGTTCGGAGTGCCAGCCGGCCAGCTGCTAGGCTTCCTGGTCTCCGAACGCGGCATTGAGTGCAACCCCGTCAAGATCAAGGCCATCGAGAGGATGGAGATTCCCACCAAGCTGCGAGATGTGCAGAAGTTCACTGGCTGCTTAGCCTCCCTGAATCGTTTTATCAGCCGACTAGGAGAAAAGGCTCTCCCCTTGTACCGACTCATGAAGAAGTCCACTCACTTTGAGTGGAATGATCAAGCCGACCAAGCCTTCCATGAGTTGAAGAAAATGTTGACCACTCCGCCTGTCCTGGCAGCGCCGACTGAGAAGGAGCCCATGCTCCTCTACATCGCCGCGACTAGCCGAGTCGTCAGCACTGTTGTTGTGGTCCAGCGCCCGGAGGAAGGCCGAGCCCAGCTGGTCCAGAGGCCGGTCTACTATCTCAGCGAAGTACTATCCAGCTCAAAGCAAAACTACCCGCACTACCAGAAGATGTGCTATGGGGTGTACTTCGCAGCCAAGAAATTGAAGCCCTACTTCCAAGAGCACCCCATCACGGTCGTGTGCACTGCCCCGCTCGCCGAGATCATAGGCAGCCGGGATGCATCCGGCCGGGTGGCCAAATGGGCCATTGCCTTGGCGCCCTACACGATCTTCTATCAACCCCGCACCGCCATCAAGTCGCAAGCATTGGCCGACTTCCTCGTCGACTGGGCCGAGACCCAGTACTTACCGCTGGCTCCCGACTCTACCCACTGGCGGATGCACTTTGACGGGTCCAAGATGCGCACCGGCTTGGGATCCGGCATCGTCCTCACCTCTCCCAAAGGCGACAAGCTCAAGTACACGCTGCAGATCCACTTCGCCGCCTCCAACAACGTGGCCGAGTACGAGGCGCTCGTACATGGGCTCCGGCTAGCCAAAGAACTTGGCATACGCCGGATCCTGTGCTACGGCGACTCCGACCTGGTGGTCCAGCAGTCGTCTGGAGACTGGGACGCCAAGGATGCGAACATGGCGAGCTATCGTTTCCTCGTCCAGCAGATAAGCGGATATTTCGAAGGGTGCGAGTTCCTTCACGTGCCAAGGGCCGACAACGACCAAGCAGATGCCCTAGCACGGATCGGCTCCACCCGACAAGCCATACCGACTGGCGTCTCCCTCCAGCGCCTCCTCAAGCCGTCCATCAAGCCGTCTCCAGAGTCGGATTCCATCTTCGTACCGCCTACGCCAGAAACAGCCGGATCCGACTGGAGAAATCCCGCAGGCGGCACGGGGACTTCGACTACCGGCCCGGGGACTGCCGTAGTCGCACCCGGCCCGGGGACTTCAGAACCCGGCTCGGGGACTGCAGCAGTCGGCCCGGGGACTGCAACGACACAAGAAGCGGTGGCCGACTCCAATGCAACACCCAGCCCACCCACCCGAGTCATGGTGGCCACATTAACAGAAGAAGAAGTCACAGCTCCCTCATGGGCCCAGCCCATCCTCAAGTTCCTAGTCAGCAGAGAGCTGCCGGCTGACGAGATCTCAGCAAGACTAGTGCAACGACGAGCCGCAGCATACACAATAATCAACAGAGAGCTCGTGAAGCGCAGCGTCACTGGAGTCTTCCAGCGTTGCGTCGAGCCAGAAAAAGGAGTGGCAATCCTCAAAGACATCCACCAAGGCGAATGCGGCCATCACGCAGCCTCAAGATCCCTCGTGGCCAAGGCTTTCCGCCACGGTTTCTTCTGGCCGACTGCCTTGGAGGATGCTAAAGAAATAGTCAAGAGTTGCAGAGGATGCCAAGTTTTTAGTGCCAAGCAACACCTGTCGGCTTCTGCACTCAAGACCATTCCCCTAACTTGGCCCTTTGCCGTCTAGGGACTGGACATGGTGGGCCCTTTCAAGACAGCCCGCGGCGGCTTGACACATCTACTGGTCGCAGTGGACAAGTTCACAAAGTGGATCGAAGCTAAGCCGATTAAGAAGCTGAACGGGCCGACTGCCATAACATTCATCACCGACATCACTACTCGGTACGGCGTGCCGCACAGCATCATCACCGACAACGGCATGAACTTCGCCAAAGGAGCACTGCCACGTTTCTGCACGACGCAGGGCATCCGGCTGGACTTAGCGTCCGTTGCCCACCCGCAGTCAAACGGCCAGGTCGAGCGAGGAAATGGACTCATCCTCTCCGGCATCAAGCCCCGACTGGTTGTACCACTGGAGCGATCGGCCGGCTGCTGGCTCAAAGAGCTGCCGGCTGTCCTCTGGAGTCTGCGCACTACACCCAACAAGTCAACCGGCTTCACTCCATTCTTCCTCGTGTACGGTGCCGAGGCTGTCATCCCAACAGACATCGAGTTCGACAAGCCTCGGATCACCATGTACACGGAGGAGGAAGCCAAAGAAGCAAGAGAAGACGGCGTCGACCTACTGGAAGAAGGCCGGCTGTTAGCCCTCAGCCGGTCCGCCATCTACCAGCAAGGGCTGCGCCGCTACTACAACCGCAAGGTCAAGCCAAGATCCTTCCAAGAGGGCGACCTTGTGCTCCCGCTGATCCAGCGAACAGCCGGCCAGCACAAGCTCTCGGCCCCTTGGGAAGGCCCCTTCGTCGTCAGCAAGGCACTCGGCAACGACTCCTACTACTTGATCGACGCGCAAAAACCAAGAGCACGCAAGAGAGACGACTCCGGCAAGGAGTCAGAGCGACCATGGAACGCAAACCTCCTAAGACGATTTTACAGCTGAAAAGCAGTATGTATCACGCTCCCCTTTTGTATTAAGTACAAACCAACAGGCCCCCCGAACAGTACTCGGGGACTGCCTTTTTTATTATCTATGAATGACGAGTGTCATATCCATGAATGTATTATTACATTTTGAATTTTTGTCCGGCACCGGGTTCGACCAGTCGGCCCGGGGACTGGCCGCCTTGAGCTATATCGAAAGTTTTTCCTAAAGTCAGAAAAGTAGTGCGCCGGCTCCCGAGTCCTCTCTTGTTGAAAGTCGCAGCTCAAAGAACTGACTGCCCGACTAGAAAGAGGAAAGACAGAAAGGACGCCCACACAAAAAACGGCTAAGGAACAACGAATCTATATAGCAAAGAGACGGCCTCCAAACATGCCTGCCGGCTACCAGAGCAGCCGGCTGGCCGGCTTCCTAAAAAACTAAGCTTTAGTCCAGCAGAGCTAAAGTACTTCCCCCTCCCCAATCGGCCAGGCACTCCCCCGGCTAACAGATTGCAGAGCAATTGTTTGACTGGGGAGGCGGCAACCAAGGGAGGGCGGCAAAGGAAAAAGCAGAAGGACAAAAAACAAAAGTACAAGGAAAGACCAAATGCATAAGTTATATATACATAAAGCCCCCAACAGGCGGCAACAGACATAAGTTTGAATACACCCAGTGGGTGGAATTGTGCAGAACTTAACCAAACATTGTTCTAAAGAGTAACAAGACAGGAAAAGCAAAAAATGGCGGACTAGGACGCGACATGGAGGCCGAACTGGACGGTGAAGGCGGCCTCGCCGGCTGAAGGAGTGGCCGCCTAGTGGGTCTCGGCCTGGCCACCACCTACGGCAGGCGACGCACTCGCACGCGATGTAGTGCTGGAGGTGCGGTCAGGCTGAGGCTGGCCAGCTGCTCCACCAGCCGGCTCGGCGTCTTCACCTTCCTCCTCCTCTTCTTCACCCTCGTCGCTGGAGTCGATCTCCTCCACCGAGTCTTCGCCGTACGCCGGGTCCAGCCCGAACCACTCCTCCGGCTGAGCGACTCCATTGTCGTCCACCTCGGGGGTGAAGACGCTGGTGTCGGTGTAGTCGGCGATTGCCGAAGCCCGCCGAATGATGTCCGGCCGCACCGGCTCCAGCTCCGTGTCGGCTTGCTGCCGCCAGGTAGCCAGCTGGTCCAGGTTCAGGCCGGGATACCAGGCCTTGACGAACTCCAGCGCCCGCCTGGCGCCGGAGTGAGCCGTCGACGCCTTCCAAGCCTCGAAGCGGCCGACTGCTACCTCCAGCCAGTCGGCGGTCCGACTGGGGGTGCGAGGGACCGCTTGGCCGGGCCAGAGGGCGGCCAAGACCTGCGCCCCGGCACGCTGAAGCCGGCGGAGCAGCCGGTGAGCCGGCTGGATGCGAGCCTGGATCGCCAGGAGCTGTTCCTCCAGCGAGCGGTCGGCGGTTGGCGAGATTTCAAAGCCGGCTTGCCTCCGCGCCTGGCGACGGGCCTCGATGGTCTGGCTGGCAGCAGTCGAATAGCCAGGGAAATACTCTGCGCGAAGAAGAAGAAAGGAAGAGAAGAACACCAAAATCAGAAAGCAAGCCAAAGTGGCATACGGCAGGAAAGGACGGAGAGGTAGGCGGCTTACCGTCAACCAGATCTTCGATCTGGCCGTAGCCAGAGACCAGAGTCTGCCTGGCCTCGGCCCAGCCAGCCGCCTCCGTCTCGAACTCGGCCTGGAGAGTGGCTTCGCGATCCTGCGCAGCCTTCAGCGCCGCCTTGTGGCCTTCCTCCTGGTCGGCTAGCTTCTTGACCAGGCGGTCGCGCTCCTGCACCAAGGCGGCGAGCTCGGCATCCTTGGCACGAAGAGCAGTCTGGGACTCCCCCAGCTATGCCCTCAGACTGGCGTTGGCCGCTGCAGAGACGGCAGAAGAAGAAGAACAGTAAGAAATCGTCAAGGAAGATCCGACCCGACTGCTCAGCAGTCGGCCCGATTCTCGGGTACTACACCCAGTGGGTGCGCTGACGCGCCCCCACATGAGATAAAGATCAAGTCACATACCTCGGCTCTCAGTAAGGTCGGCGGTCTTCTGAGTCAGCTCCCGAGCCTGGGAGTTGAAGGCGGCCGCTCGGAGGTTGTGGTAGTCCTGCAAGATGGACAGAAGACCAGAGTAAAGGCAAATTCTCCAAGAAGTTCCAAGCCGCCTGCTCAGCAGCCGACTCGGAACTCGGGGACTACACCCAGTGGGTGCGCTGACGCGCCCCCACGGAAGAAATCAAGATCAACAAGAGAAATCAAGATCAAGAAAAAACAAGATGGGAATACTAACCCGGATGGCCGCCCGCGTCGCGAGGAACTCATCGGTGAACTGCCTCAGCGCCGCAGCTTGGCTTTGGAGCCGGGTCCGGACGTCTTGCGCAGCCACGTTCACCACGGCCGTCCCGCCGCCTGGTGTCCACCCTGAGGTAGCGCTGGCCACCTCCGCATCTCGGGCCGACGAGCTGGAGCCTACGGCCGGCTGTGGCTCCGACGCGGCCTTCTGCGGCTCCGACGCGGCCTTCCCCGCACGCCGGCTTGGCGGAACCCGGACCGCCACCTCAACCCTCGCGGCCGGCTCGCCCTCCGCCGACTGTGCAGGCGGCGGGTCAGGCTGGCCACCTTGGGCCGCCCCAGTTGGCAGGGTCGGCTCCGGTGCCTTCTCCAATATGATGACGTCGTCGCCGCTTCCCCCCAGCCCTGGCTGGTCGCCGCTGGCTCCCCCTGGTGAGGGCTCCGTGTCCCCAGGCACCATGGCGCGCAGGGGGGTGACTATCAAAACCTCTCCTGCCGCTGCCGCGGCCTCAGCCTCTGCCTGGGCCGTGGCTGCGGCCTCGGCGAGTGCCTTCGCCGTGGCTGTGGCCTCGGCGAGTGCCTTCGCCGCCTCCTCCTCCCGTGCCGCCTGGGCGGCGGCCGCCTTCCGCGCCTCCGCCTCCCGTGCCTCCTGCTTCTCCCGCGCCTCCCGCGCGTTCCTTTTCGTCGCCTCCTCGAGGTCGGCGCGGGGGTCCACGCGGCGGGTGGTGCTCCCAGAGCCCCTCGGCGACTCAACGACGGAGCCAGCAGCCGCCCGCTCAAGCGACAGTGGAGCCCTGATCATTGGAGAAGAAGACAAAGGTTCAAGAACCACCAAAGAAAGAAAGAAAGAGAGTACACAAAGAAAGATTTGGACTTACGCCGACACGGTCTGCGGTTGCTTCACCACTTTGCGGAAACGAGCCGCCTTCGCGGCCGCCTCCTCCCGCCTGGTGGCCGCCGCCCCGCCCCTGGGTTTCTTCGTTCGGCTACCGAACAGACCCTGGGCGGCGCGACGCTTCTGCCCTCCGCCCCGAGCAGGCTGCGCGGCGGAGGAGCCCGCGCCGCGTCCAGATGCCGGCTGGCGGCGCGGAACGGCTTCGGCTTCATCTTCGTCCGGCCAGTCGTCGAAGGTAGCAGTGAACCCGGAGCCGCCTGCTTCGCCGCCGGCTTGGCCACCGCCCGGCTCGACGGCGTCGTCCATATAGACCGCCCCCAGGTCGGGGTCCTCCAGGTCGTGTTCGGTCCGGTCGGGGACGAAGCAGCGCTCCGCGTCTGACCCGCTGGCCGGCCGAAGCAGAGGGCTCTGGCGAAGAACAAGCCGACTAAGTCAGAGTCGGCCAAGAGATGCTCGGCAACAAGGCTGAGAGAAAGAGAGAAAAAGAGACAAGGGGAACTTACCGTAGGCGGAGGATTGGCTCGGCTATATGGCTCCTTGCCGAACTGCCACTCTTCAGTGAGTTGGCAATTCGCAAGGTAGTTCACCATGTAGGCGACCTCATGGCGCGGCATCTCCTTGGTGCACATTCGGCTCAGATCGAGCTGGCCGCTCATCTGACAGATCAGATGAGGCCGGCTCTGGAGCGGAAGAACCCAGCGCGTGACGAACGCGGCCAGGAGGTCGGGCCCCGTCAGGCCCTCCGACTGGACCATCACCCGCAGTCGGGCGATGGCGGCGTTTCCCACCTGCGACAGCGTCACAGCCCGGAAGGACCACTGGGGTAGCCTGCCCGCCGGTGGGCCGGCTACGTAAGCCGGCAGGTTGATGTAGTCGCCCCGCGGAGCGATGTTCCGCACGTAGAAGTATGACTTCTGCCACTTCTTCACCGATTGGATCAGCGTGATGACGGGGAAGGGGTTATCGGCGGCCGATCTCCGCGACGCGATGAAGGCGCCAGTATGAGCCGGCACGCCCTTGCTGCGCGTGCCCATCTTTGACTGGAAGAGCTCCCCCCAGAGCTCAAGGGTGGGGAGGACGCCGAGATAGCCCTCGCACAGGGTGACGAAGGCAGACAGCAGCACCACCGCGTTGGGGGTGAGATGGTGCGGCTGGAGCTGATAGAATTCGAGCCAGGAGCGGAAGAAGGCGCTCACTGGCAGGCCGAAGCCACGCAAGAAGTGCGAGCGGAAGACCACCCGCTCGCCCTCCTGCGGCGTCGGCCTGATCTCCTTCGCCGGCGCGAGGCGGACCTCCACGTTGTCCGCGGTGGGCAGCCGCCGTGTGTCGCGGAGGAAGTCGACGTGGTCGTCATGGACGTTGGAGCCGTCCCAATCCCCGCCAAGCTGCTCGACGGTGGGAGGCATGGCGAAAGCTAGCACGGCGGCGGAGGAGTGTGCGGTGGAAGAGCGCGGCAGCGAGGCGCTGTCGCGAGAACGGGCGAGCGAAGAAGACGGTGGAAGTAGGAGGAGCGTGCGAGGGCCTGCCGCCCTCCACCTCCCCCTACTTATAGCCTCACGAGGCCGAAGAGGCCGGACGTGGGGGGAGACGTGGGATTAACTGCGCCCACTCCCCCCACGTCTCGCGATTATTGCGCATAAATGCGAGCCGAAACTGCCGCACGGAACGTGCGGGCGGTTTCGGGATACAAAGGATCCGCGCCTGGGCCGGGGCGCGGACGTGGCGGGCCCCCTCCCTGCGGCGACGTCCCGTCACGCGCGTGGGCTGGCAGGCTTTCCGGCCACGTGGTTCGCCGACGGTCCGTGGCCGGCCCGCGTCCCGGTGCACGTGCCAGCGGGCTCCCGCCCTCCGACTCCAGAAGATTTCGACTCAGGCGGCGCGCCTGATCAAGGCCGGCTCCCAGCTACCGGCTTGTCAAGATAGGAAGCTGATCGAGCTTCTCAACCCCTACTCCACCTCGAAGCCCAATCAGCTTCGGGGACTACTGTCGGAGTAAATGGCCACGGGTAGCCCAACCGACTACCCCTGGTTCTTCGGAAAAATTATCAGGCCTTTGGGCCTTCAAGCACTCCAGGCATTCGGGCCGCCTTCCCTGGCCGGCTACCTCTAAAGCCGACTCCCGGAAGGCGACCCTGCCTCAGCAACCCCTCCCCCAGGACGATTACAGGGTGGCCGACTCCAAGAAGCCGGCCAAGAAGGACGCCGACTCCAAAGAGCCGGCCGAGACCACAACCACTCCAAGCTGTTCCCACATAACGGCGACACGACGGGGTGTGGCCACAGTGCGGCCCACTACCCCCGAAGCCCGACGTGGGCATGGCTACAGGAGGCCGTACGGAACGGCCGTCTCCCGTGCGGCTCGGCATTGTAGCCATGCTGGCCTCGACGTCACCCACGACCGACTCCCGTACGGCCCGTGGGCGGCGGGCCCCTTCAGCCAGAGAGAGGCGTGAAGGCGGCCCGGCCTTTCCCAGTCGGCCAAGAGCGTAGCCGGCCTCCAGAAGCCGGCTACTCCCTTCCTCGAAGCAGGAGCCCCATTAAGGAGACAAGACGAGGTAAGGCTACAGTGATAGCCCCCGAGGCGGCCCACTGTAGCCACGCTTACCTCGACAAAGCCCTCGTCATCACAGGCGAAGCTACAGTAAGCAGCCGCCGACAAGACCCTAGGCGGTGGGGCCGGCCTGTCGACCAAGTAGCCGGCAGCCGGCGGGACCCCCCAGCCGGCGGGACCCAGCAGCCGGCGGAGAAGCCGGCAAGCGTAGACACTGACGGCTGGGACCAGCTCCCAGTCGGATTACCATTGTACCCCCGGGGGGTAGGCCTATATAAACCCCCCGGAGCACCCATGCAAAGGGTTCGCACCTAAGCATAGTTGGCCTCTGAGCATAGAGTTGCCTTCTAAGCATAGCACACACACCATAGATAGAGAGAAGCAAGAGCTAGCCTTGTTCTTCTTCTCCCTTGATCTCAACAGCTCTAGGAGCGATTGTAGCTACCTTTCATCGATCTAGTGATCATGCGGAGACCCCGCAGAGCAGGACTAGGGGTGTTATCTCCTCGGAGAGCCCCGAACCTGGGTAAGATCCGCCGGCGTGCATGTCTTCGCCTCATCTCGTTTCCAGGCACCGGCGACGTTTTATTGGCTCCCACAATGATAAGCCATCCCTTGGCATATGTCGCACCAACCACCCGACACTAAGCAGTGTGTTTATGTAGAGTAATTCTAGACTTAAACGAAAATACTCCCATTGAAGTTGGCATCCCTCCGCAAACTCTCAGTGATTCACGATCCGACTAGCATAACTGCTAGACAACATGCCTATCCGGTAAGCAACTCCTTGCTAATCGTATCTCTATCCGACTCCTGTCGGTCGGGAAGATATCTCATACCCCGCCTTCTTTGCCACAAGGCCCAAAATCGTTTTGATAGCCTTGTCAAGTTAACCTGATGCAGTGCATGTCCGTGTCCGACACGAACCCTTCAGTTCAAGGACACCTAGTAGCACCCCAATTTTATGATCCCACTACTAGACGTACTTGACGTGCGAAGGTGCAACATCGGGGATGGCAATTCGCTTGATATTCATGAGGGATCTTTCTACCATTTTAACATGCATAGAAAACAAGAAGCATAACAATCGCAAATAAACATATATTGTGAAATAGTATGGCTCCTTCATGGATGTTCTTCCAGGTCGGCTCCGACTCTAATGACCATCTAGGAACTCCATATTGTTTGTCGCGCCAGGACGCCAAGCCACCAACCTGATCTCTATTATCCAACTACTACAACTAGTAATGAATTTTACATAGAGTCACAAGTCGACACGCAGGTCGTTATACAATATAATGACAGCACTTTGGCTCCCGCCGGCTGACAAACATGATACGCATGCCATGTATAATTACACACATGCATAACATACACATGAGCCATACTATTCACACCAAACCTGCAAAACAAAGTTATGCATAGAATCGCGTTCTACCGGTTTGTGTGTCAGGTACGTTTTCGGAAATCACAGATCACATCTGCACTCTGATCATGCCAATTTTTCTGATCTGGCCGATCTCATCGATCACCGCGAATCCAATTCGGATTTACGTTTCACTGTTAACCCCGATGGCGGATAACCGACCAGTAGGGGTAGGTTGTGTCACGACCTCATCGATCCCGATTGACAGAAAACATAGCCTCAACGGTTCCCATGTGCAGTTGATCACATCAACCGTGCACATAGCTGATCTCATAAACAACAATAGATGTCATCTGCTGCCTCCACATATCTACTATGCATACGATCTGAATCCAAATCCTATAGCAGAGGCTCTGATACCACTGTTGGGATCTACCGTAGGGTGCGTCGACTGCAAATTAAAGTTTCCTACGCACAGAACAACCAGGAACATGCTACGGGAGATGGATCACAGTTCATTACCACTAGACGCGCAGTGCCGTGCAGCGGAAGAAGAGTTGGGGCAGCGCGTCCGCGTGGTTCATATCCTCCTCGTCCGATCTCCCTCGAACAGCCAGTCATCGGATCCCACGTACAAGTTCGCCGGAGTGGCGCAAGTGCACCGCCTCTAACGGTATCCGCGCGTGCAGGAGGAACGTCGTGCGGCGGACTGCTAGGTCCGATCACACAACTGGCGGCGAGTGGAGGTGTCTATTCGCAACACATGCAAACCCTAGTGACAGCGCCGAAGCGATCAATCGCATGAGTGTGCGGCACCTCCATTTATATAGGCGTCTGCCGTGGGCTCAACACTTGGGCCTCGCACGGACCCTAAAGCCCATAAGTCTACTCGGCCACAATCCGAATACAGCTCGGATCACATCCGACCAGTGTCCTTGGATCCGACCTCATAGGTTCCTTCCCTTAAGCGCGCGACCCCTTAGATTCAAGCCGGCTTGGTCGCAGTTCGGATCACCTCCGAACTACACGGTTGGTAGCGGCCTCTAGCAAGGCATGTCGAACACCAAGCAGACTATGAAGCTGGTTAGGCGAACCTATACATCACACTTCCATTCCTTTTGCCACACAATATATGTTGTCGGGCTCAAGGCGAGTCTGTCATCATTGTGCTAGCCCGACCTCTTTCTAGTTCTAGTGATGCCGACCATAAACCGGATTATCTCATAATCCTTCTCGCATGGCCATGCTTATCCTGGTCGGATCACACGAGGGGCCCAGAGTATATCTCTCCTTATCGGAGGGGTAAATCCCATCTTGCTCGACCATGTCTCGCAGCATGGGTCTGGACAAGCCCGAAACCTACCTTTGTAACTACCCAGTCACAGAGTAGCATTTGGTCGGCCCAAAGCAGGTCTGTCACCATCCCGTGTACATGCGCCAGCTCAGGTCTTAGGAGATAGAACGTATGTTATATGAGAGACTCACAGATGACATATCGCTGCGTCTCATAGTTGGGTCTGTCCGACTCAGACCTTATCTCGACTCGGATCTGACTACATCGAATCCAACCAGACCTTTCCAAGTCCATATTATCCGGTCAGTATCCAATGCTGCATGGCAAGTGAGACCAAGCCATCGACCGTGTCATATGCTAGTCTAGTCGTCTGCGCGTCCACACAACCCTTTCGACTAGGGACCTTTTAGGACAGTCATCATACAATGCATAGTCCCACAAACAAGTCACGTACTTGCTGATACACATCATTGACAATGTCCAAGGACTATCTTTATTCATAAACACATAGGAAATATCATCATTCATGATTGCCTCTAGGGCATATCTCCAACACTGAGCACATGCTCACTGGTTGAGCTATTCTCCTCCATCTTGTAGGCAAAATACTTGTCAGAGGTCTGATATCTGTCTACTCGGGCATGAGTCTGATATACCAATTTCAACTCTTGGAACATCTCGTATGGTCCATGTCGTTCAAAACATTTTTGAAGTCCCGGTTCTAAGCCGTAAAGCATGGTGCACTAAACTATCAAGTAGTCATCATACCGAGCTTGTCAAATGTTCATAACGTCTGTATTTTCTCCTGCAATAGTTCTGTCACCTAGCGGTGCATCAAGGACATAATTCTTCTGTGCAGCAATGAGGATAATCCTCAGATCACGGACCCAGTCCGCATCATTGCTACTATCATCTTTCAACTTGTTTTTCTCTAGGAACATATCAAAATTAAACGGGGAGCTACATCGCAAGCTATTGATCTACAACATAGATATGTAAATACTATCAGGACTAAGTTCATGATAAATTAAAGTTCAATTAATCATATTACTTAAGAACTCCCACTTAGATAGACATCCCTCTAGTCATCTAAATGATCACGTGATCCATATCAACTAAACCATGTCCGATCATCACGTGAGATGGAGTAGTTTTCAATGGTGAACATCTCTATGTTGATCATATCTTCTATATGATTCACGTTCAACCTTTCGGTCTCAGTGTTCCGAGGCCATATCTGCATATGCTAGGCTCGTCAAGTTTAACTCGAGTATTCTGCACGTGCAAAACTGGCTTGCACCCATTGTATGTGAACGTAGAGCTTATCACACCCGATCATCACGTGGTGTCTCGGCACGACGAACTGTAGCAATGGTGCATACTCAGGGAGAACACTTATACCTTGAAATTTAGTGAGGGATCATCTTATATGCTACCCATGTACTAAGCAAAATAAGATGCATAAAAGATAAACATCACATGCAATCAAAATATGTGACATAGTATGGCCATCATCATCTTGTGCCTTTGATCTCCATCTCCAAAGCACTGTCATGATCTCCATTGTCACCGGCTTGACACCTTGATCTCCATCGTAGCGTCGTTGTCGTCTCGCCAACTATTGCTTCTACGACTACCGCTACCGCTTAGTGATAAAGTAAAGCAATTACATGGCGATTGCATTTCATATAATAAAGCGACAACCATAAGGCTCCTTCCAGTTGCCGATAACTTTTACAAAACATCATCATCTCATACAACAATTTATATCTCATCATGTCTTGACCATATCACATCACAATATGCCCTGCAAAAACAAGTTAGACGTCCTCTACTTTGTTGTTGCAAGTTTTACGTGGCTGCTACGGGCTTCTAGCAAGAACCGTTCTTACCTACGCATCAAAACCACAACGATTTTTCGTCAAGTGTGTTGTTTTAACCTTCAACCAGGACCGGCCGTAGTCAAACTCGATTCAACTAAAGTTGGAGAAACTGACACCCGCTAGCCACCTGTGTGCGAAGCACGTCGGTAGAACCAGTCTCATGAACATGGTCATGTAATGTCGGTCCGGGCTGCTTCATCCAACAATACCGCTGAATCAAAGTAAGACGTTGGTGGTAAGCAATATGACTATTATCGCCCACAACTCATTGTGTTCTACTCGTGCATATAACATCTACGCAGAGACCTGGCTCTGTTGCCACTGTTGGGGAACGTAGTATTTAAAAATTTCCTACGATCACGCAAGATCTATCTAGGAGAAGCATAGCAACGAGCGGGGAGAGTGTGTCCACGTACCCTCATAGAACAAAAGTGGAAGCCTTTAGTAACGCGGTTGATGTAGTCGAACGTCTTCACGATCCAACCGATCAAAGCAACGAACGTACGGCACCTCCGTGTTCAGCACACATTCAGCACGATGACGTCCCTCGAGCTCTTGATCCAGTTGAGGACGAGGGAGAGTTCCATCAGCACGACGGCATGGTGACGGTGATGATGAAGTTACCGGCGCAGGGCTTCGCCTAAGCACTACGATGATATGACCGAGGTGTGTATCTGTGGAGGGGGCATCGCACACGCCTAAGAGAAGACTTGTTGTGCCTTTGGGGTGCCCCCCTCCCACGTATATAAAGGAGGGGGGAGGAGGAGGCCGGCCAAGGGGGGCGCCCCAAGGGGGAGTCCTACTTGGACTCCTAGTCCAAGTAGGATTCGGCCCCCCCTCCTTCCTTTCACCGGAGAGGGAAAAGGGGAAGGGAGAGAGCAGGAGAAGGAAAGAGGGGGGCCGGCCCCCTCCCCTAGTCCAATTTGGTTTGGGCAAGGGGGGAGTGCCCCTCTCACGTGGCCTCTCTCCTCTCCTCCAATAAGGCCCAATAGGCCCAATACTTCTCCCGGGGGGTTCCGGTAACCCTCCGGTACTCCGGTAAAATATCCGAATCACTCGGAACCATTCCGATGTCCGAATATAACCTTCCAATATGTGAATATTTACACCTCGACCATTTCAAGACTTCTCGTCATGTCCGTGATCTCATCCGGGACTTCGAACAATCTTCGGTCATCAAATCACATAACTCATAATACAAATCGTCATCGAACGTTAAGCGTGCAGACCCTACAGGTTCGAGAACTATGTAGACATGACCGAGACACATCTCCGGTCAATAACCAATAGAGGAACCTGGATGCTCATATTGGCTGCTACATATTCTACGAAGATCTTTATCGGTCAAACTGCATAACTACATACGTCATTCCCTTTGTCATTGGTATGTTACTTGTGACAGCCTGGTGTTTGCCCTTTCTTATTTGCTTGAAATTTCATTTGAAAGTTTTTGAAACTTGGAGTTTCTGAATCTTTTCATTTGGACTTAAACACTTGGGCATCCTTGGCTTTCACCCAAGTGTTCACTTCTCTCCCAAACCATCACTTCACTTCTGATCCACCACAAAATAACCTTTGGAGTATTTTTCTTAAATGAAAAATATTCATTTTCTCTCAAAAACCCTAAGCCAGATATGTTTGCTTCAAGGCAACCCTAATTTTTATGGCTCAGAAAATTCTAAGATAATTCACAAATATTCTAGGGACCCTAGGGCACCTCCCTGAGCAAAAATATTTCATCACTTTTGGAATATTTTTGCTACAGAAAATCTTTTCTGTTCTAGACAGAAATGGTGGTTTCTACAGCAACTACCATTTTACTTGCTCCATTTGACCTGAACTTTCTTGTGCATCTTTACCTTAGTAACTTATAACTAGCCTCCAAATCACAGCCCCAAACTCCCAGCCATTTGACCACAGTAACATCACAAAGTTACTGACCAGAAACTTACCTGGCTTGTAAAATCTTCTCTACTACACCTGGATCCAAACCAAACCGTGGTAAACTTCAAAACTACCACGAACAACATGCCAGACATGATTTTTGGACGAAGGCTGGCCTGAGGAGAGAGTTCGCGCGGTGACCACGCGTGTCCACGATGCCAGGCATGCGTGTCGACGCGCTCTGGGTGACGCCGAGCGCTCTGTTCGAGCGTGCTCGCTTCCCCCGCCTGCCCAACCATGCCAAACCCCGCCACCATCATTGTCTCGACGTCCTTAACTCCTCCCTGGCACTCACCGACGCCAGAGCTCGCCACAGCGAGCATGGCCAAGGTCCGGCCAGCCAAACAGTGCGGAGCGCACTGCGCTCGTCGCCATCCCCTTGATCCTGTGCTTGTCTCCGCTCGCCCACAATGGCTGCATGACCTCCGTCGCCTTCTCCCCCTCTCACTGACGCCGCTCGTCGTCGGGCGCCATGGACAGGTGTCCACCGGCGGAGCCTGAAGCACCCTCGCCGCTCGCCTATAAATAGAGCCACCCCAGCCTCCTCGAGCACCATCCAGCACTCACACACACCCCACGATCGAGTAGGAAGCCGTAGCCCGGCCGGGCAGGCCTCGGGCCGCCGTCCCCGAGCTCGAGCTCGCCGGCGATCCCCTCTGGTCGCCGCGGTAGCTCCAGCCCCTCCCAGGCCTGGGCGACCCCTCCAAGGCCTCCGCCTCTCTCCGGTGAGGCCATCTCGCCCGCTTGGAGCCTCTGGAGTGACCTCTGCTCGCTGTCTTCCTCAACTCCGGCGACCTCCACGTTCTGCCTCCGCTTGCGAGCAAGTTTCCGACGCCGTCCGACCACCCCTAGCCACGCTACGGGTACGGGCAGGTGCGCCATCGTCCCCTCTCTCAATCCCTCCCTCTCGTTTCGGCCAAGGAGCCCTCGTCGCCGGTGAGAGCTCCAGCGAATCCGCGGCCCTCTCTGTTTCTCTCTCCCTCTTCCCCCACCTGACTAGCGGGGCCCGCTAGTCAGCCACTCAGTACACGCGCGAACCGGTACGAGTGGTGGTGCCCCTGGGCTTTACGCCTTCGACATCACCCCCCAGCTGTTTCTTTTTATTCTAATTCATTTATATTCCAGAGAGCTTCAAACAATTTTAACTTTTTAACCATAAGTCCAAATGAGATCATTTCTTTTTGCATTGTGTTCTTTGAAAGGAAATCTAACAGCTCACCAAAGATGAGATTTTTCTGATCTGTTTAGAATTTCTGGTGAATTTCAGAAGTGTTCTTGATATTTTCTTTTTGTGTTTAAAATTATTTTCAGAAGGTGAGGCTTGTCTTGAAGATCACCAGGAGGTTTGTGAACCTCATCTGCACTAAGGCAAGCCACAGCAACATTTTTATGATGCCATTTCAATATTTGTGATTTTCTCACTTAAATGAAATGATCAACCCATGCATTTAAATAATTATTGAATTATTTGTATTCTGTTAAGTATTGGTCAGTTGTTATGCTTGATTTACAGAATAGTTGAAACTAGTTTAAGTGGGTAAAGCAAGTTAAAATTTATTTGAGGTGATGTTAGAAATAATTTTGTTATGCATGTTAGTAATTATTTAAAGCTTTGTGTTTGCATTCTTAAATTGATAAAAATTTGTTAGAAGATATTCTGTTAAATACTTGTTTAATCATATTACTTGTCTTACAGAATGTTTGAACCCAACTTAGTGATAAAGAAATTAAGAGTTGTTGATAATGATATCTTTTGGTCAAGCATATGAAAAATTTATCGGAGTTACTTTCTTGCGTAGGAAATTAATAAAACTTGTTGCAAAATATTTTGGTTAAGTTGTGAGTCATTTTGAGCAAGTAGAGTAATATGAGTTGTTGACGTTTATGCTTGGTGTGCATATGGATGACGTCGGTCATTTTTATCAATATGTGATGCATGTGCTGTTTTGCATTTCATGGCATGCTATGACACCAGTCATTTTTAGTTTAAAGTTAATCCTGAATATAACTCAACTTGAATATACCATTGACTGGGTCATGGTGCCGCTGAATCGAGTTTCTTTCCAGTGCAACCACATTTGCCTTGTTGGAAGGCCTTGATTCGGTCCATTGACACGGCCTCTGGTCGGTGCCTCCATCTAGGGAAGATTATGTCGTGTTTGCCCTGGCCCGGTAAGCACACATAATCTTGTGTGCTCGTTGATGAGATTATGGTACCGAGTCCCCGAGTGGGAGTGTTTTGACCACGACGGTGGTCGGGGTGTCTTTGGTAGACACGGGGCCACCCAGGACCAGCCCGTTGGGGATTTGGGTCGGAGTGGCCGGGAGAGTGCTGTGGCAATGGAGGGGTTTTGTCGGAATGCCGTTGGTCCACCCGAATGGGAATGCGAGGCCATGGGTTCCGTGGTGTGGGTACAGTGTGCTACCTTTGCAGACTGTATAATCTATCGATAGCCGCGTCCACGGTCACGGACACCTCGTACTAGGTCCCACCATGAGTCAACGTTTAATAAAAATTGCACACTAAGCTATGAACTTTGCATTGTCAATGGATGGCAGAAAGGCCATCGAGGTATTTGGGACCAAATGATGGTCGTGGTTGTGATCGCCGTAAGGATCATGAGTTGTTCTTAAGAAAGACCACTATGGTGGTGTGTTTGTGGTCCAGAGATGATCACAGTTGGTAAGCTGTCCCGAGGGATGTTCGGGCTTGATCACAGCATGTTGACATATAATGTTGCATTATTAATAATTGGTTAAATATCATGATATTGTTTGTCATTATGATTATGCTTGTTGTGAGCTTGCAAGTACATTCAATGTACTGACCTGGCGTGTCATGCCAGATTTCAGGAAAGTCTCGTTGGAAAGGAGCGTTGTTCGAGTCTAGATCGTGTCCACGTCAGTGTCCCTGTGATATGGAGCTTCCGCTACGACGTTATTCCGCTGCCACGTAGTTGTTCGAGTCGAGGCCCCTTTCTGTTCACTAAATAATGTACATATTGTTCCGCCGCACCGAGTGTGCCGCTTGGCCTCGACCACTGTTGTAATATGAACTCTGTTCCGCTAGCATCAATAAAGCGGTTGTTTTATGTACCAATATGTTGTGTGTTGCCAGAAGACATGATCTCTGGGCTGGCAATGCAGGGTAAACCGGTCGCTCTGAGCCGGGGTGCCACATTACTTGCCTGAGATTCGATCGTCGGTATCATCATACCTAGTTCAATCTCGTTACCAGCAAGTCTCTTTACTCGTTCCGTAATGCATCATCCGGCAACTAACTCATTAGTCACATTGCTTGCAAGGCTTACAGTGATGTGCATTACCGAGAGGGCCCAGAGATACCCCTCCGATGCACGGAGTGACAAATCCTAATCTCGATCTATGCCAACTCAACAAACACCTTCAGAGACACATGTAGAGCATCTTTATAATCACCCAGTTACGTTGTGCCGTTTGATAGCACACAAGGTGTTTCTCTGGTATTCGGGAGTTGCATAATCTCATAGTCAGAGGAACATGTATAAGTCATGAAGAAAGCAATAGCAGTAAAACTAAACGATCATTATGCTAAGCTAACGAATGGGTCTTGTCCATCACATCATTCTCTAATGATGTGATCCCATTCATCAAATGACAACACATGTCTATGGTTAGGAAACTTAACCATCTTTGATTAACGAGCTAGTCAAGTAGAGGCATACTAGGGACACTCTGTTTGTCTATGTATTCACACATGTACTAAGTTTCCGGTTAATATAATTCTAGCATTAATAATAAACATTTATCATGATATAAAGAAATATAAATAACAACTTTATTATTGCCTCTAGGGCATATTTCCTTCAATGTTTGTTTATACTGGATGAAATGTCAAACGGTCTGTTTTTTCACAGCTAATGAAGAAACTGATATTGGTCTAGTGGTTGATGCATGTGAGCATTGGCTCGGGCATCAGAAGGTCGAGTCCAACTTCTCTCGAAATAAACGTGACATTTTCCCTTCGTGTTTTGCTCTTCAGCATGTTGCCGGGCAGGCCCGCTTGCGTCCGTGCGAGCGCCTGACGCGCCCATTACAGTGTGTGTGTGTGTGTGTGTATATATATATTAATATAAAAAGACCCAAAGGGGCAATCCCGGCAATCAAACCATGTCAATCCAACAATCTAGATTGCTCCAATGGTGAGCTCTCAACATGTTGAGCGTGCAATTGATAGCATACCAAATATCAACATCTATATTAATATCATAATTAATACATAATTGATAACCTAACTAATATCAATGTGCGGTTGATTTTCTTCCTAATATTAACGTGCATTGTACGTGCTCATTTAGTAGTTTTGTAAATGGCAGCTTGCCTGAAGCACCGCCCGCTGGGCCAGCTCATCCAAGTTTTTTTTTCAAAACGAACCATGCAAAAAGCTATTGTGTTTATATGTCGCACCTGAGACCTCCGACTTTCTAGTAGGATGCATTATCCATCCCGCCACCAATTCTCATATGAATACTAACATCCTAGTTTTCTTTTTTTCTTCCTGGTTGGATGAATTTTTTTCAAATTCGTAAAAAAATAATTCAAAATTGATGAACTTTTTGTCAATTTTGATGATTTTTTTTTCAAAATTAGTGAACTTTTCTTCAAATTCAATCAACTTTTTTTAAAATTTAATGAATCTTTTTTCAAAATTTGATGGATCCTTTTTCAAAATTTGATGAACTTTTTTCAAAATTGATGTATGTTTTTTCAAACTTGATGAACATTTTTTCAATTCGATGAACTTTTTTTCAAAACATTGAACTTTTGTCAAAATTGTTGAATTTTTTTTAAGTTTGTGAACTTTTCTAGAAAATGAAGAACATTTTTCAAAATCATTGAACCTTTTGAAATTCACAATTCTTTCCAAATAATTCAAAAATCTAAGTGATATAATAGATGGTATTGTGTGATAAATAGCGCGACCACGCTTGTTCTTATATAGCTGGCGGTATTGTTAATCACACTGGTGGTTAGTTACGCTACGATAAGACCCCATCGCCATGAGTCAGAATCCTCTCGAAGGCTCTTTTTTGCTGGTATTTTTCGTGGGACTATTCACTGTGTTGTGATTTCATGGGCCAGCCATGGGCCGGCGCACTAGGTACTTTTGTAGGCCGGCCCACTAGGAGCTATTTAAAAAAATTGGCGGTGCAGAAAAAAATCCTAGGCCTACAACTTCATTTAAAGCTTGTTCGCATGTCTATGTTTATTATACTCGACTTGGTTATCAGGCCCAATGTATTAAAAGCGTCTGGGACAAACAACAGTACAACACATCGTCCTCAAATTAGGTCTCCGTAAAATCCTGTAAAAGCGCTATAAAACAACTGCGAGCTGCTCTCACAGGCTCATGTGTATTCTCTACTGTATTTTTTATCACAAAGAGAAAAAGATTGTGAACGTTTTGTAAAAAAGCGAACAACATTTATAAATTTATGAATATTTTTAAAACTCATAAACATTTTTTACTCTATGATCATCTTCTAAATTCATAAAAATTTCAATATATAAGAAAACCATAGCCTGTTTTTCTAAACCAACGAGTGTAGTTTTTGTTTCCACACCAGTGAGTGAGGGAAAAACAAAAGAAAGCAAGCGAGCGAGGAGGGAGTTACACAAACCACCACTTAGGGCTAGTTTTGCACAAAGCACCTTCTATACGGGTTTTTGTGTGTGGAAAACACCACATACTGGTGTAATACATTGCATCTAGGTCTAATCTAGTGTTTGAGTATATTGACATAATTCCACACAAGTGGGTCTCGTTTGTAAGTGCACGCGTGACAATAAAAACCAGCCAGACCAACTAACAACTTACACTGTCATTATCTCCCAAACCTATGGTCCAACATAGCCGAAACTTTCCTAGATTAGCAGTGAGTACATGCAGTATTTACTGGATTTTCTCCGCTTTTTTATGAAAATGTCAAATTTTTAACCAAAAAAATTGAATGTGCTAACTAAAACTTCACTATCTAGCAAACCATTGGCCCAAATGGGGTAAAATTTTCCCAAAATGCTACTAGAGACATGTATAATTTACTGTAATTTTTCACATTTTTTTTAAGCTGTTAAAATTTGAATGAAACAACTAACATTTGAATGAATCAGATTTTAGCATCCAAGTAGTTGCCATATGGCCATTACAGCAATCGGAAAATAATATGACTAGTCTCACACACCAAAATATACAACCATCAAGTTTTAACATCCAAGTATTTGCCAAGTTGCAACATGGCCATTACAAACTACTATACACCATTCATTCTTGACAAGGATTGCGATTATCTTTTTTGAGCTGGATGACCTTCTTATTGCCAAGTGTAGCTTCAAAGGTTGTGCACAGTTTGTGTACCTATGCCCTTGCAGCTTACAATTTGAACATTTGATTGTGGTCATTCTTACTTGAACGCTGGACTTTGATGATTCATGTTTTCCCTTGCGTCTTTTCTTCTATTTCTTCCACACTTTGTTTCATACTCGGGCGGGTCTATATCAGTTATTTCTCTTCTCGTCCATCCATGGGGACCGTCAGAGGTAGGGGAGAAGATGAGCAAAGCTTGGGGGAAGGGGGGTCTAGCTTACCCGACGATGAGGAACGGCCGACTAGGCTCCATCATCGGTGACCACTTCACCAGCGACGGGACGGTCGCCACCGCCTACTCTTCCTATGTGAGGCCATACCTCTGCTCGAGTCTGAGAACAGAGAGAGATTAGATGCTTTTGCGTATCGACCTGGGCTTTCAGCCCACTTTCTGAATTGGCTTTCAGCCCATTTCTTCAACCGGTTCTTTTCTTGTACTCTACTCTTTTCTTCAGCTCAATCTGTGTTTTGGTTGATGTGGCCAATTTTTATTGCCAACCGTGCACCTACAAGAGGGGCCCACTTTTCTGAAATTATCTTAGTGTACTCAAACTAGATTAGACCTAGTTGCAACATATTACATCAATACGTGGCATTTTCTGTAACAAACCTGTATAGCAGATGTTTTGTGCAAAACTAGCCCCAATAAGTGGTGATTTGTGCAACTCCCTCGTGAGCGAATGACCAAGACAACCTAGTAAGGAGCAAGCGACTAGGCCACAGCCTACGCGCACTATGGCGATGAGCTAAATAGGACTAAAGGAGCACTCAAAAAGTACCGGTAAAAAATTGTCATTGGTTACCCCCAGCCGGAGATGCTGCAAAGTTTAATATTGATGGTGGGATCTCAAGTCTGGGAGAAAAAGGGAGTAGCTAATGCGGTTTGCCGGGATAAGACATTCCACTTTCTAGGGGCATAGGTTGTGGTGTTTGATGGCCTGGTTGGCCGGGCGAATTTGGAGGCGCAATCTTGTAGCGAAGCTCTAGCCCTCGGACAAGATCTCAATCTTCAGAGTTTGGTTGTTGCTTCAAATTGCTTAGAAGTTCAAACATCAAGAATGGAGCATCACCATCTTATGCACCTATTCCGAAGGAGATTGTTTCGAGTAGGAGTAAGTTTTCTCACGTCGTTCTTCTTTCGAGCATAGGGAGCACAATTTTGAAGCCACTCGTTAGCAAAAGGAGCTGCGTATCTTTCGGTGGGTCGCCATGTGTGGCCAGGGGTTTAATCGGATGTTGCATGTATTCCAGGTGCTTTGAACTATGAATAAAGTCCCTAGTTTACCCTAAAAAACGGCAAGTTTCTGCCACGTAATATGTATTTTGTGCTCTCTCTCTCTCTCTTTTGCAGGGGTGTATTCTCTACTCTACTTTTTTATATGCCAGAGAAAAATGTGTAGATTTTATGGGTCTCAGTCCACCAAATCTTATACCTAATCCAAGTTAAAATTCTGAAATCGCAAAGGTCCATTTGACTTGCATGGCAAGTGTATAAGTTCATACTGCTAGTAGAGTAGAAGAATCATCAATATAAAATATGAGATGTTCTACTACTCCTTGTAGCATTAGAAAAGTGTTGGAGATATTTATATTCATGTGATGATTATTATTTTCTTATGTATTCGTGGGTTATTTGTATTGTCTATCAACATCATCATTGAAATGTATCAACAAGTACTAGTGGTTGGCGCGTCACCCTGTGGCACCGTCTGACAAGAAGTTGTGCGCCCATTTCCATCTCAAAAATATACGCAGTCCCCAACTCCATCTTAAGAAAAACCTCACCTACATCTTAAAGAAAGAACCTTCCTCACTTAGCCAACTAGCAAGTGCCATGCGGCAAG
Organism: Triticum aestivum; assembly: GCF_018294505.1. Lineage (NCBI taxonomy): Eukaryota > Viridiplantae > Streptophyta > Magnoliopsida > Poales > Poaceae > Triticum > Triticum aestivum. Next base: position 407,746,524 of record NC_057796.1, read on the forward strand.
CTATGCAATCGTTTCCATCTAAAAAATACATGGGTCCTCACCTCCATCTTAGAAAAAAATCACCTCCATCTATACAAAAGAAAAAAACATCTTAGAAAAAACTCATCTCCATCTAAAAAAGACAAAAAGGAAAAGAAAAAAGAAAAAATTGTTCCCACCACAGTCAACCAGCGGGCACCACTTGGCATAGCCCAGCATTGGCCCTTTCTTTCTCCCTTAATGGTTTTCATGTGACTTTTTTATACTATATTGTATGACGATTGTTCCAATGGTCCTTGATTGAATTGTTATGCAGGCCCTGATCGAAAGGTTCTCCGCTCTTCACAGTGTCGATGACCTCCAGGTTGTCTGAGTTAATGATAACACGATTACACCCCGCCCTTTGCGCAAGAGACAACCCGAATCTAATTAAGGGCCAAAGCTTCAGCTGCCAGGACATCTACGCACCAGTCTATCTTCCCATTCCCCCATGCAATGAATTTTCCTTTATCATCCCTGAGGACCGCCCATCATCAAAGGATGCATCAACATTGAGTTTTACAAAAAAGCAAGGGACGACTCCGGCCCTCCCTTTTTATTGTCGCTCTTGGATATGAAGCAATAACAAAGTTTGATGTAAGGGCACGAATTCCCATAGAAATCTAAGATACACATTGGATTGCTTCCTCGCGAACCAGTTTATGTGTTTCCCATCACTGATACCAGGTAGTAATGGCGATCAACACTTGGACATTTTGAATCTCCAAAGAGGATAAATCCTAATCGGGCATGAGAAGTAAAAACTCTAGGACTACCTCGCCTGCACGATCAACTTCACATGCTCTCATGATAATTTCGCCAAATCAAATCTTCTCCAAACCTCTTTTGCTTTGTGACATAGAAATAACACATGCTTTGTTTCTTCTGGATCCAAAGTGCAAGACTTTGATGTGTCTGTTTCCAAGTGTAACACGACACAAGAGTGTACCATGTAATGTATGCCATATAAAGATTTTCACCTTTGTTGGACACAAGAGCTTCCGTATCTTGCGCCAAATTGGATTGATCATAGTTCTTACCACTCCATTACTATATCGAAGCTTCCCCCCATGTCGATGATCCCACTCCGCAAAATATGCTGACCGGACCGAGAACATACCATTTTTCGTATAACTCCATGTAACAAAATCCAGCATATCATGTTGGGGAAGAGGGATGGCAAGTACGCTTATGCATCAATGAGCCATAATGTTTGTCTAACCAAATATTCATCCCAAGTATTAGACAAAGGGTCAATAAAAATCATCAAATCGAGACATTATATGGTTCCCTTTAGGAGTGATGGCTTTTTGCTACTTCTTGAGATTGCGTTGGTTTTTCCCTTGAAGAGGAAAGGGTGATGCAGCAAAGTAGAGATAACTATTTCCCTTAGTTAAGAACCAAGGTATCAATCCAGTAGGAGAAACACGCAATCCCCCGATATATGTACCTACACAAACAATTAAACACTTGCACCCAACGCGATAAAGGGGTTGTCAATCCCTTCACGGTCACTTGTAAAGGTGAGATCTGATAGAGATAGATATAAAAGATTACTAAAACGTAAAAGTAAATAAAAGTAAATAAATTATAGCAAGGTATTTTTGGTATTTTCGGTACATAGATCTGAAAATATAAGAAGGAAAATAGACTCGGGGGCCATAGGTTTCCCTAGAGGCTTCTCTCTTGAAGGCAAATAATACAGTGGGTGAACAAATTACTGTCGAGCAACTGATAGAAAAGCACAAAGTTATAACAATATCCAAGGCAATGATTATGCATATAGGCATCACGTCCGTGTCAAGTAGACCGACTCCTGCCTGCATCTACTACTATTACTCCACACATCGACCGCTATCCAGCATGCATCTAGAGTATTAAGTTCATAAACAACGGAGTAACGCCTTAAGTAAGATAACAATGATGTAGAGGGATAAACTCAAGCAATATGATGAAAACCCCATATTTTTACCCTTGATGGCAACAATTCAATACGTGTCTCGCCACGCCTACTTTGTCACTGGGTGAAATCATGCAAGATTGAACCCAAAACTAAGCACCTCTCCCATTGCAAGAAAAACCAATCTAGTTGGCCAAACCAAACTGATAATTCCAAGAGAAATACAAAGATATCAAATCATGCATATAAGAATTCAGAGAAGATTCAAATAATATTCATAGATAAGCTGATCATAAATCCACAATTCATCGATCTTGACAAACACACCGCAAAAGAAGATTACATCGGATAGATCTCCAAGAACATCAAGGAGAACATGGTATTGAGAATCAAAGAGAGAGAACAAGCCATCTAGCTACTAGCTATGGACCCGTAGGTCTGTGGTAAACTACTCACACTTCATCGGAAGGGTAATAGGGTTGATGTAGATGCTCTCCGTGATCGAATCCCCCTCTGGAAGGATGCCGGAAAAAGGCCCAAGATGGGATCTCACGGGAACAGAAGGTTACGGCGGCGGAAAAGTATTTTGGTGGACGCTTCTATTCATAATGGAATATTTGAGGATTTATAGAACTCAGAGGGAGGTCGGCAGACTCCTGAGGGGCCCACAAGCGAGGGGGCGCCCCCCTAGGGAGCGCCCTGGAGGCTTGTGGACTCTTCTGACTTGGCCTCCAAGCTCCGTGGATGTCTTCTGGTCCAAGAAAAATCATCGTGAAAGTTTTATTCCGTTTGGATTCCGTTTGATATTCCTTTTCTGTAAAACTCAAAAACAAGGAAAGAACAGAAACTGGCACTGGGCTCTAGGTTAATAAGTTAGTCCCAGCAATAATATAAAATAGTGTAATAATGCATATAAAATATCCAAAACCGATAATATAATAGCAAGGAACAATAAAAAATTATAGATACGTTAGAGACGTATCAAGCATCCCCAAGCTTAATTCCTACTCGTCCTCGAGTAGGTAAATGATAAAAACAAAAAAATTATGTGGAATGCTACCTAACATATTTATTCCTGTTCACATCCATAAGATTCAAAACAGAAGTTTAATATTGACATAAAAACAATAATACTTCAAGCATACTAATAAATTGAGCAATCATGTCTTCTCAAAATAACATGGCCAAAGAAAGTTATCCCTACAAAATCATATAGTCTGGCTATGCTCCATCTTCATCACAAAAAAATATTAAATCATGCACAACCCCGATGACAAGCCAAGCAATTGTTTCGTACTTTTGATGTTCTCAAACCTTTTCAACTTTCACGCAATACATGAGCGTGAGCCATGTATATAACACTATATGTGGAATAGAATATGGTGGTTGTGGAGAAGACAAAAGGAAGGAGATAGTCTCACATCAACTAGGCATATCAACGGGCTATGGAGATGCCCATCAATAGATATCAATGTGAGTGAGTGGGGATTGCCATGCAACGGATGCACTAGAGCTATAAGTTTATGAAAGCTCAAAAATAAACTAAGTGGGTGTGCATCCAACTCGCTTGCTCATGAAGACCTAGGGAAATTTGAGGAAGCCCATCATTGGAATATACAAGCCAAGTGATATAACAAAAAATTCCCACTAGTATATGAAAGTGACAACATAGGAGACTCTCTATCATGAAGATCATGGTGCTACTTTGAAGCACAGGTGTGGAAAAGGATAGTAACATTGTCCCTTCTCTCTTTTCTCTCTCTTTTTCTTTTTTTGGTGGGCTTCTTTGGCATCTTTTATTTTTATAAAGTCCGGAGACTCATCCCAACTTGTGAGGGAATCATAGCTTCCATCATCCTTTCCTCACATGGGACAATACTCTAATAATGATGATCATCACACTTTTATTTACTTACAACTCAAGAATTACCACTCGATACTTAGAACAAAATATGACTCTATATGAATGACTCCGGCGGTGTACTGGGATGTGCAATTATCTAGCGTAGCAAATGACATCAAAAAATGGACGAGCCATGAAAACATCATGCTAGCTATCTTACGATCATGCAAAGCAATATAACAATGCTGGTGCGTGTCATAATAAAATGGAACGGTGGAAGTTGCATGGAAATATATCTCGGAATGGCTATGAAATGCCATAATAGGTAGGCATGGTGGCTGTTTTGAGGAAGGTATATGGTGGGTGTAATGCACCGGCGAAAGTTGCGCGATACTAGAGAAGCTAGTAAAGGTGAAAGGGTGAGAGTGCGTATAATCCATGGACTCAACATTAGTCATAAAGAACTCACATACTTATTGCAAAAATCTATTAGTCATTGTAACAAAGTACTATGCGCATGCTCCTAGGGGGATAGATTGGTAGGAAAAGACCATCGCTCGTCCCCGACCGCCACTCATAAGGAAGACAATCAATAAATAAGTCATGCTCCGACTTCATCACATAACGTTTCACCGTACGCGCATGCTACGGGAATCACAAACTTCAACACAAATGTTTCTACAATCCACAATTACTCACTAGCATGACTCTAATATCACCATCTCTATATCTCAAAACAATCATAAGGAATCAAACTTCACATAGTATTCAACGCACTTTATATGAAAGTTTTTATTATATCCCTCTTGGATGCCCATCATATTGGGACTAAATTCATATCCAAAGCAAATTACCATGATGTTTAGAGAGACTCTCAAAATAATATAAGTGAAGCATGAGTGTTCAACAATTTCTAAAAAATAAAGCCACCGTCGTGCTAAAAAAATATATAAGTGAAGCACTAGAGCAAAATTGCCTAGCTCAAAAGATATAAGTGAAGCACATAGAGTATTCTAAAAAATTCACGATTCATGCGTGTCCCTCTCAAAACACTACAAAAAAATACACTTCCGTGATGATACCTGTTTGTCACAGTAGGTCGCGTTTTCTGTCATGCATGTACATCCATGACAAATTTATGACAGAATCAAGATAGTCATACCTGTGCTGTCGTAGAAGTGTTCCAACATTGCCAAAATTATCATCACGGAAGTGTCCACTTCCATGACGATAAATCACGCGTCACAGAAGTGCTTTCGTCAAGGGTGACCGACACGTGGCATCCACCATAACGGAACGCCGTTAAGCTATCGTGTCAGATTTTGGATCCGATAACCCGTTAACAGCCACGACCAATGCCGATTTTCCACGTGTAAAATTCTCATTGGCTGGCGGATCCACTTGTCAGCTCCGCGTTGGCACAGGTGTCACTCATCCAACGGTCGAGATGGGCCTATGATATGTTGACACGTGGACTGGCTCAAAAGTGGCCCACAAAGTTTAAATGGGCCGGCCCAACCGAAGGCCCATAAGATTTAGCGGACCATAATGGGCCGGCCCAGCTAAAGGCCCACAAAATTTAGCGGACCATAATGGGCCGGCTCAGCTAAAGGCCCACATGATTTTGCAGACCAGAATGGGCCGGCCCATCTAAAGGCCCACAAGATTTTGCGGACCACACCGGGCCGGCCCAACTAGAGGCCCACAAGATTCTGCAGACCATAATGGGCCGGCCCAGCTAAAGGCCCAACATTCTCTATCAAATCGGCCCGTCAACGGCCTGTCCTAAACTTGTCATCAACGCGGCCCATGGTCACTTCTGGCCCGTTAACAGTCCGCTAAGTAATTGGGCCGAATTACGGCCCGGTGTATTTCCGGCCTGTTAAAGGTCCGGCTTCATTTGGGCCCATTTACAGGCCATCAAAACTTTCGGCCCATAAACGACCGTGAAGGATTTGGGTCATATTCGGCCATGTCTGACATTCGGCCTGTTAGAGGCCCACTATAGCTTTGGGCCACTTTCGGCCTGTTGTCATTTTCGGCCTGTTAACGCCGGACGTAAACCATGGGCCATATGTGGCCCAACGTCATATCGGGCCCATTAACGGACCATATAAAAATGACGATAATCTAGCCCGACCGAAGTTCCGGCCTGTTAAAGGCCCGTGTATTAGGTCGGCGCATTTACGGCCCGTCCAAATTTCGGCCTGTCAAAGATCCGCATTGTAAATGGGCTACCATTTCGGCCTTCTAAGTCCAGTGGGTTATTTGGCACAATCAGGGCCCAATCTCACTTTCGGTCTATTAAAGGCCCATGTTTTTTATGGGCTCAAGATATTTACACCTGTAAACGTCCTATTTTTACTGAGGGCCCAAATTATGTTTAGGCCTGTTAAAGGCCCACTATGGGCACAGGCCTACCAGAAAAATATGAAAGCTTATGCTGATTTAGGCCCAGATATTTTTAGTGGGCTACATGCCAATTTCGGCCCATAATCGTTTTTAGCCCAATTGGAATGGGCCTGACGAATGTTGGCATGTTGGGCTCCTATGAAGCTTTCGGCCGAATACATTACTAAGATAAACCTACACTATACAAAAATAGCATCGTAATTACTGCAGCCTGAGGCAGCATCATAAATGTTGTATCACAACAAAATAAATTCCAACCATACAACAAAAGGCCTGTTGGCATAAAGTTTACAGTCTTTCCAGATAAAAGCACCATCAGATGTATAGAAGCACAAATCATTTGACCTGAGTGCTAATGTTTCAGGCTGTAGAATCTGATGGAGCAGCACGATCTCCACCTTTTTCCGCCATTGCTCTTGAACAATGAAGCGAATTTCTGATAGTCTGGTTTCAAAACCATTCATATCTTGACGACATTTCTCAACCACTATTCTTGTTTCCGAAACAACGTCCATTAGGGATTGGACTTGTGTCTGGAGCACAGATATATCACTCTGTCTAGCAAGAAGATTTTGTTCAGTAGGCGATTTGGACGAGGTTACCTTAACAACCAACCCAGAATTACGCAGGAAGGTGCTTTTTGCACTGTTAGTGGAGAGATACTGACGCACTGCAGCAAGAGGTGACATTGTGCCTGTAGTAGCCTCGTCACCTTCAGGTGGTTGTGGTTGTTCAATCATTTGTTCCATAGCTTCCTAAAAGTTTGAACTTGTAGATTAGTGTACCAGATAAGTTACTAATGAGACAAAAACAAACAAAGTAGGTTAAACGTTTATACATAACTTATTTTGGTGAACTACTGTAATACATTAGCATGTATTATAGTGCCAACTACATAATAAAATCACTTTCGGAACATATGTCCATGTAGCATGCCTACTGTATTGTCTATTTCCTCACATTCGTTGACATCTAAGGATAAAGAGACATGGTTTAAAGTAGGATGAACATAGTATGACATCATTCATATCATGGGCAAACAGATATAAAACAAACAGGCTATTTTATCATTGTGTGCGCACGTGAACATAGCAACTAGATTACAGATCAAGACCAAAAGAATATCCTTCATCTCTTTTAAACCATGTAAGGTGAAATGATACGTTAAGACAACTGTGAATAAAAGTGAACAGAGTAACTGACATTGGCTGCAAACCAAGTAGTTAAATGAACACATCACAGTACCAATCAGTTCAAGGCAGGAGGAGTAAGGACTTACAACAGCGGCTTGAACTAGTGTACTCATGCCCTTCATCTTGCTGGTGTGGCAATCCTTGAAGATTTGCACTGCATTCGGTTTAGGTTCTTTTTGGTCCGCACGGGCTTTCCTCTGTATTTGGAACAAGTCAATATAGATACGATAATATGGCACAAAAAAAGAAGGAAGTAGCAGCTATTTACAAGAGCCTCGCAGTGTGCAATATAGCTACGAGATCCTGTTGTCTGTTGGAATTTCACTTTAGAACGGTTGGTTTTGTTCTTCAAACTGTTAGCCTAGAAGAAGATACACTTGTAAGGCACATACATAAATACAAGTTCAATATGTGGTCTGATCAAATACATATAGCCTACCTGATACTTTGGATCAGACCAGTGTTTAACGAGGGCTATCCAGTCTTCATCTGTAATATATTCCACTTGAGATGTTTGGGCGATTTCATTGTTAGCCTTGCCTTCAAAGTGAGATTTTCTAAGGTGGTACCGATACTGTCGCAGAGTAGACTGAAAAACATGAGTGCATGCTTGTTTAGTTGCAACATCTTTCGGATCCAACTTGAACCTCATCTGTTGAAAAAAGAATGTGAGTCTTATTAGGAGGAAGCTAGAAAGTATGGGACAGAGCAAGACAATATTACTAATTGCGATGAATAACATTACTTACGGATAAATGGTCAAGGAAGGTGTTAAACTGGGTATTGTCTTTCTCATTCCTGTACTGGATCCACGTTGCGAGGATACGTGCATGACACCTAATGGCAACGGCTGCCTCTAATACTAACTTGGCTGACTCTGTAGCATCACGTGGCCTTTTTAAACCTGCCTCAAAATGGATCTCCATTCTTCCTCCTTTAGATTTTGTTAATCTGTCAAGCATTATCCCTGATGTCTCTTTCCGCTTGCGCCGTGGTGCTAGTTTAACGACGAATATGGAAAGTGTTAGTGTACATCAAACTGTGAGAGTACATATAAAGGAGCATGCAACTGCAACTTGACTCGGTCAGGTACCATCTTGGTGTTGATGCTCATGAGGTTCATCTGATCTTGCCAAGTCCTATTGTGTCAGCAGTGCTTCGGAAGTAGTGTTAGGTGTGAAGGCAGCTTGGGAACTGGCCAGTTCGGGAGCAAACGAACGAGTAACTGGTTGAGATGCTGGTACAGTTGAAGCGGATGCTGCAGCTGGTGGAGCAGGTGATACTGTGTTTATAGATTTAGCTGGTGGACTTGGACCTTCTACTACACTATAAGTACCAGCAGAATCTCGACGGCAGATCCTTTTCTGTTTCACCCGACGAGTAACAGCACTCCCTACTATATTATTTTCCTTGCTCTTTTTTGACTTTGCCATGTCAAGCTGTACCCACAACACAAAAGAATAAAATCACTCTTCGGAACTCATTGATGCATGATACAGACAAGCAATACTTTGATGTAAGACAACCGTATGAGGATGGAATATGTAAGAAAAACAGGACGGCATGACATATTCACAGCTATGATGTGCAAACTAAGCAGAAGGATTTTCAAGAAAATAGAAGTAATGCAAGCTAGACGCCATATGAAAGATGCAACCAATATTACTCTGCCAAGTTAAAAGTGTCTTGTCATAAGTGGAAATTCGAAAAATTAGAAGCAGTACAACGTAGAAATCAATGCAAGATGCAACCACTATCAAACTGCCATGTTAAAAGCGTCCAATCATGAGTGACTGATGCGGGATACACAACAGCAGTACTTTGATGTAAGAACATGGTATGATAGATAGATGCAGTGTATTCTAGACACAGAAAGCCATGTCATATGCACATGTATAACGTAGGAACTCAGCACGTGCAACTTAATCAAAATAGAAGAAATACAGGCTAGACAACATATGCAACATGAAACCAATTATCACACTGTCAACTTAGAGCAAGCACCTGCGATGGTGGAGTATGGGAGATGAACTCATCATGTAGACTTGGGACTTCAACTTCATTAGCAGTAGGAGTGGCAAATCTAGAGAATCTCTGTTTGCATCGGTCCGGAGGACCACCAACATCCCGTAACTTACTCTTTTCCTTCCTATTTTCTGATATTGCCTTATGAAGTCAAAACCACAAGAAGATGAATAAAATTAGCTCTGCATAACTGGTTGATGCATGATACAGACGAACACTACTTTGATGTAAGGCAAGCGCGGGATAGGAGGATGGAATATATGTCACATCCTAGCTAGTTCATGCATTAGAGTGTTGCATCATTTCTACTTTTCACATAAACTTGAAATGGGGATGCCAGAAACCCCCAGCACCCCCCGAACACAACTAGGGTTTACTAAAATCCTTTTCAATGAACCTGAAATGCCCTCCATAAATGTTCACCATCTTTGTTCCTGGCTAAAACCTCTGCCAAAATGGTTTCATATTTTTGGAGGCTATTCTGGATTTTTGCACCAAGACATAAGTATTTGCATTTGGGCAATTTAAATCCTATAAATATTTTTAAATGCCCAAATAATCTTGAAGGTATTTTTAGGCTGTTGAGAATATTTTCAAAGGTGCCTCTGAATATTTTCAGGATTTTCCTAAATGGAATAGTATTTCTACTATTTCAAAACACAGAACAGAAATAAATAAAAAGGAAAAACAGAAAGCAGAGAAGGAACTTACCTGGCAGCCCACCTGGCGGCCCAGCACTGTGCTGGCCCATGGCCAATCAGCTTCTTGCTCCCGCCAGAGCAGGCACAGAGGTGACGCCGGCGTGCGCGAGCTCGCCACGGCGCCACCTGCTTGCCGCCTCGCCCGTGGACGAGCTGGACGACCTCCACGTCGCGCCCCCGAGCCCCTGGACACCCCCCATTCGCCCCCATCGCCCTCCCTCGCTCTCTCTCGCCATGGCCGAAGGAGCTGCTACCTCGCCGCCCCACCGTGTCCAGCAGCTCCGCCGTCGCCTTCTCCTTCGAGCAAGTCGAGCCCCGAGCGCTCGCTTGCCCCGAAGCCACTGCTTCGACCTCGCCTTCACCGCCCACCGCCGGAGATCCCCTTCGCCGTCACCACCGCAGCAGTTCGTCCCCGACAGCGCCACCTAGCTCATCGCCTCTGCCGTGAGCTTCTGCCCCTTCCCCATCCTCTCATTCTTGCTGCCGCCCCTTGCGTCGACCGTGACCAGCAGCACCGCACACGCCGCCGCACGAGCTCATCGCCGACGAGGCTCCGGCCATCCAACGGTCGCACCACCATGGCCGTTAGCTTCACTGCCTCGCCAGGAGCCCGTAGCACCATCGCACGCCCCTCGCCGTGCTCTCTAGCGACGGGTTCGACTACACCCGTACCCCGGCAGCCGCATAGCTCGTCGCCGGCGTCGATTCCGGCGACCCCGAGCTCCACCACCACCACCAGTCGATGCGGCTCGTTCCCAGCTGCGTGTAGATGCTCTCCGCCGCCCATTTGATCACCGGAGCATGGATCCCGCACCCCACCGCCGCGTCTGGACATCGCCGGCGGCTAAACGCCGGCGAGTCAGCGTGGTTTGACCACGGGTTTGACTCCCCAGAGTCACTGACAAGTGGGGCCCGCCTGCTAATTAACCTGGGTTAGATTTAAGTTAATCCTAATTAGTTAATTATCTAACAATGACACTGACACAGGGGACCCACACGTCAGGTTTGACCTGGACGACCCCGTTGACCGCTGACGTCATCATGACACACTGCTGACGTAATAAGTAACTTAATTACTGGACTTATTCTTATACAGGAAATTCCAGAAATTATCACAAACTTCAAAAAATCATAGAAAATAATCTATAGCTCAGAATGAAAAGATTTATATATGAAAAATGATCAGAAAAATCCATTCTATCCATCTGTACTGTTTTCATCCATGTTTAAGCAAATTAACCTACTGTTTAATGCAGAACAAGATAAAGCACTAAAAAGGGCCACATATGAACTTGGAATTTGAATCTTTGATTCAAAATAGTCCAAACCCATCTGGTCTTAGTTGCATTAGCCCAATACATCCATTTTGCCATGTCTCATGCATGCATCATATTGTTGCACTTTGCTTGGTGTTGATTGTGCTTCGATGTGTTCATTGTGGTAGGTCCTGCCTCCGAGGATATTCACGACTATCCAACTGAAGCGCAGTATCCCACCACCACTCCGTCAGGCAAGCAACCCATTGATCATTTCGATACAAACCCATCTTCTCGCTTCTGCTCTCATTTACTGCATTAAGACAACACGATTCAAACTGCTGTGTGTTGCGGTAGTTGAACCCACTTTCCTTTGCATGACCTGTCATTGCCACAGTAACTAGATGAAACCCACTAGCATGTGTAGGAGTTGATTGAGCCATGTTGTGTTCCTACAATGCTATGCTTGCTACGCTTAGAGTCGTGTCAGGTCTGGCTCATCAGGGTGATGAACTAGAGTGAAAGCGTGTGTCGGTAATGAGAGTGAGGTGTTGAATACGATTTGGTAAAGGTATCGATGGGAGGCCATGTAGGAGTACATGGTGGGTTGTTTCATTGAGACCGTCACTAAGAACTGAGATCTGTATGCGTGATTTAAGATTCAGCTACTACCACGCATTGGGCCCGAAACCAATGGACCCCCTCGGCTTCTTAATCACCCTTGTCCTCTGTCCAGGAGTTGCACGTAGTTTCTGGTGTTTGTAGTAAGCTGGAGGCCGTGGACAGCACTGACCAAGGGGTGGGCTGTGATGCGGTAGGCTCGTGGCCCGGTGTACCGAGTTGCCCGTTTGGTGTCTCGGGAGCCCTGCACACATCGTTCGGGGCCGTATGTGGAAACCTCGGCCGGACTCCCTGCGGATGGAACCTGAATAGGCGATAAACCTGGACTAGAGACTCGAGTGTTTAGGTAGGCTGTGGCCGACACCCTTGCTGGGCTTCCGCTTGAAGGTTGCCGAGTACACACTGTGTAAACGGTGGTAAGTGGTGAGAGCGTGTGTGACGAAGTACACCCCTGCAGGGTATAGAACTATTCGAATAGCCGCGTCCGCGGTAAAGGACTACTTGGTCGCTTATGCAGTTCATAGACAAGTAAATGGATACTACTAAAAGCCTCAAGATAAGTGTGAGTACCGCGGATGGCCCTCTCGTGGGATGACGAGGGAGGATCCACGGTGGAGTATTGAAATGGTGATTAGTGGACTCGAGTGCGAAAACTATTTTACAAATGGTGTCTCGTAGGATAGCTTAGCCAAGAGTCAAAGCTGGCTTGCTGCAATAACTCCACTACCTTCTTGAGAATGAACATGTATAGTAGGATCTGTTGTAAGACTTGCTGAGTACCTTTGTACTCATGTTGCTTCAATTACTGTTTTCAGACGACAACACCGCCCCTTCCGATGGGTTCTATGTAGAACTCGACGACGACGAGTGACTTGCCACCCAGGTGGTGATTTAGGCTTGTGAAGGGCCTACGTAGATAGACAGGCTTCGTCAAGCCTTCTTTCTTTCTAGTGTCTGTACCCAGACAAGTTGCTTCCGCATGTGTTTGTATGATTGTATGACTTGAGTGTCGGGTCATGTGACCCCTATCTGTATGAACAAGTTATGTAAGGCTCTCTGGAGCCCTTTAAATAAAGTACTTTGAGTTGTAGAGTTTTGTTGTGATGCCATGTTGTATTTGCACATATCGAGCATATTGTGTGTATGATTGAAATGCTTGGTATGTGTGGGATCCGACAATCTAGTTGTTTATCCTTGGCAGCCTCTCTTATGGGGAAATGTAGTCTAGTGCCTCCTTGAGCCATAGTAGTCCGCTACAGCCCGGTTCACTAGAGTCCTGGTAGCCCAGCACTACTGCTCTGGACACTTGACTGGCCGGCATGTGATTCATATCGTTCCTGTGTCTGTCCCTTCGGGGAAATGTCACGCGGTGACATCCGGAGTCCTGCCTAGCCTGCTACAGCCCGGGTTCCCGGAGTCCTGTTAGCCCAGTGCTACAGCCCGGATTCACACGCTGCTGACCGACACGTTCGATGTTGATTCATGTATGCCTGTCCCCATACGTTACTGCCGCTTTGGGCTCACGACTAGCCATGTCGGCCCGGGTTCTTTGTCATATGGATGCTAGCGACATTGTCATATACGTGAGCCAAAAGGCGCAAACGGTCCCGAGCCATGGTAAGGCGACACCCGTGGGAGTACCGTGCGTGAGGCCGCAATGTGATATGAGGTGTTACAGGCTAGATCGGTGTGACCTAGAATCGGGGTCCTGACAGCGTTGGCATCAGAGCCGGACTGCCTGTAGGTGCGTTAAGCCAAACTGGTCGATGTCGAGTCTAGAAATGCTTTAGTTATATGTAGGGGAATTGATTGTGAGAGGGAACGTAAGTCGCTTTTACTCCTTACCTTATGCCCTCTGATCTGAGTCATTCTCTTCTCATTCTACGTGGGTTAAGGACTAGGCTCTGTTCTCTCTATCAGGTTCACGTGTTACTAATCCGTAGTAACTTATAGGATTGTTGGTTCCATGCTTCGGTTCAGTTTCTACTACCTTTAGTATGTTGTCGGTTAAACCAGAACCTTGACATGATGTTGTTGAGTGGTATTGCAAACTGTTGCGAATGTCTCAAATCTTTTTTCCGAGCATTTACAGCCGTTATGCTGTCCGAATTCTCCTAGAAATACTAATGCCTTGCATTATTCCGTGCTTTCAGATGGCCACCCGTTCCCAGAATCAAGTGGTTCGTCTGACCCGGTGCCTCGGCGTACCTGGTCACACGGCCATGCTGGTCCGAGTGATGGTTGAGACAGGCTATCGTTGGTATCCCGAGTATACCGTCGAGGAGCAGTTTCGAGACTTTAATGAAAGCCAATATTTTTGCACAGTCAGGATTTACCCTTCCTATCCTGGAGCTACTGAACCCCTCCATTGCTCTTATGGACTTGGGGTTACCATCGAGATGTCCGTGCAGGACGCAGCTTACTCGATGATGACTCTCATGCGAGCCAGAACTGCCTTGCTTCAGAACACTGACTTCCGCTATATGCCAGCACCACTCCCTGGGGCACAGGGGTACTATCAGGCTACCTACTGTGATCCTACCCATGAGGATTCACTACTCCGCACCACCACCGAGATGCTTGAGGACAAGGACCGTGAGAATCGTGCCTTGCGAATGGAGCTCTTTAATGCCTGTTCTGATCACTGGGCCACTCTGACACGGTTTGCACCTGCCGTGCAGGCCGGGTATATGGACATCAGGGACTTGTACCCCGTGCGGTCTGGTCTGCCAGAATGTATGGAATGGCGTGATGTAGGAGGCATCACCCCTCCTCGTGGACCCCGTCTGCCACCGTTTGTTGGACCAAGGCCACACCCGAGTCCTTATGGACCGCAAGCTCCACAGGACCGACTGTTTCCAGATGATCATGTTCAGCTCCCAGGACATGGTGGTGACTTCTATGAAGATTACTACGGAGACGTCTGAGTTGGTAGTAGTTCCACTAGTATTGTAACAGTTGTATTCCCCACAGTCCTGCGTGTCTTGTGGGATACGACTTGGTGTGTATCACGTTCCGGAGGTGTAGAAAAATAATGTATAGGAGCTTGGAATGCCTCTGATGAGATGTATCGTCTTTTCATCGTAGTTGTACTCTAGCCTGGGCTTGTACTAAACTATGTATGGTGTGTATGACCGTTGGTATATATATGTCAGTTTCTATATTACCATGTCATACTGATGATCATCTCTGCATTCCGTGTTATCCATTACATTCCGCATTTCCCTGCCAAGATTTAGCCGTCCTTGTCTAAACTGTTGTTTTGTTTCTCCTAGGATGGTTAACACCCGCAACAACCCTGCTGTCCGGGCGCAGGGTGAAGCCAATGCAGTTAGGGGGGAGAATCTGCCTCAACCGCCTTCTCTGGCCGAAGTCATGCTGGAGGCAGAAAGAAACAAGCGTGAGACTAACCGCTTGCTAGAGCGGATTGAGCAGAATACTGCACGTCATCAGAGGAACGACTTGGTGTCCATCAATGACTTTATCAAGTTGTACCCACCGAAGTTTAACCATTTCGTCGAGCCCCTCGATGCGGATGATTGGCTTCGCAGCATCACCCATAAGCTACGTTCTGCCAACGTAGCCAAAGCTGATAAGGTTACCTACGCTGCCTATCACCTCGAAGGCCCTGCTAGCCTTTGGTGGGAAAACTTTGAGGCTATGCGCCCAGCCGGCCAAATCACTACTTGGGCTGAATTCAGTGAGGCTTTCCGTGAGCATCATATTCCGGAGGGTCTCATAGATCGTAAGCGGGAAGAATTCTGCAACTTCACCCAAGGCAGACTGACCGTGGATGCATACAGCCGTGGGTTTGGAAATCTAGCATGCTATGCTCCTGAAGAGGTATCCACCGACGCCAAGAAGCAGGCAAGGTTCCGCAAGGTACTTAGCCCCGAGCTTCGCCGTGATCTTCGTCTGCACGAGTGCACCTCTTTCCAGAAATTGGTCAATAAGGCCATCAGTGCCGAGACAGGACAGACTGACTATGACGCTACACGCAAGCACTCTCGCGATTTTGGTTCCTCATCCGGCTCCGGATCTCAGAAGCGCCGCGTCTGGATTCCAAACACTGCTCTGCCACCTAGGTTCACTCCGAGGCCATCCTTCGAGGCGCCTCGCCCCAACCAGCAGTATGCACCGCCCAAGGTCTATGGTGGCCCCGCTGCTAATCCTGCTCCATGCCCCAATGTTGTGACATGCTTCAAGTGTGGAGAAACGGGTCACTATTTGCGCGAGTGCCCCCGAAACAACCCCAATCAACCTGGACAGTCCGTTGGCCGTGGTAAGCCAGCAGGAAAGACTTACTACGCCAAGCCAGCCACCACTGCACGTGGCCATGTCAACTATGTTTCAGCTGAAGAAACTCATGAGGATCCCAACGTCGTCCTTGGTACGCTCCTTGTTAATTGCCATCCGGCAACTGTTCTTTTCGATACTGGAGCATCTCATTCATTTATCTCTGAGAGCTACGCTCGATTGCACAACACCACATTTAGTGACATGCCCACCTCCATGGACATTCAAACTCCTGGTTCTAGATGGAAAACCTCTAGGATAAGCCATGGAAATGAAATTCTTGTCGACAGATTGGTCTTCCTTGCATCACTAATAGCTCTCAAGTCCTCGGACATAAATATCATCTTGGGTATGGACTGGATGTCAGCTCATTATGCTAAGATTGATTGCTCTACTAGAACTGTTCAACTCACCCATCCGTCGGGCAAGACAGTCAATGTTTTGACCCGAGTGTCTAAGCGTCAGCTTTACTCATTAAATGCCAACCCTCTTCCAGACCTTGAAGATGTTCCGGTAGTCCGTGACTTCCCGGATGTCTTTCCAGAAGAACTGCCAGGTATTCCACTTGACAGGGATGTCGAGTTCGTGATAGACCTTGTTCCAGGAACCGTCCCAATCTCTAGAAGACCTTATAAGATGGCACCCCTAGAGCTAGCTGAGCTTAAGAAACAACTCGATGAGTCCTTGAAAAAGGGTTTCATCCGTCCTAGTTCTTCTCCGTGGGCTTGCCCCATCCTCTTCGTCAAGAAGAAGGATGGTACGGATCGGATGGTTGTAGATTACCGACCTGTCGACCTAGTCACTATCAAGAACAAGTATCCGCTTCCCAGGATCAATGACCTGTATGATCAGCTCGCTGGATCCTCAGTCTTCTCTAAAATGGATTTGAGGTTGGGCTACCATCAAATCAAAATCAGGAACGGGGACATTCCTAAAACGGCCTTTGTTACTCGTTATGGCCAATACGAGTATACCGTCATGTCTTTCGGTTTAACCAATGCTCCAGCCACCTTCTCTCGGTTAATGAACTCAATCTTCATGGAGTATTTGGATAAATTCGTCGTAGTATACCTCGATGATATACTCATCTACTCCAAGAATGAGGAAGAACATGCCGAGCATCTAAGGCTAGTATTGACGATACTTCGAGAGCATCGCCTTTATGCTAAATTCTCTAAGTGTGAATTCTGGTTGCCAGAAGTGACCTATCTAGGCCATGTAATCTCTGGTAAGGGTATTGCTGTCAATCCCGAGCGAGTTCAAGCCATCCTTGACTGGACTCCACCTGAATCGGTCAAGCAAGTTCGGAGTTTCCTTGGCTTAGCGAGCTACTGTCGCCGCTTCGTCGAGAATTTCTCCAAGGTTGCTAAACCTCTAACTGAACTCCTCAAGAAAGATAAAAAGTTCGAGTGGACCCCACAGTGCGAGTTCAGCTTCCAGGAACTGAAAAGACGCCTGACATCTGCTCCCGTACTCATACCACCAGATTTTTCTAAGGACTTTGTTATCTATTGCGACGCCTCGCGACAAGGACTAGGTTGCATACTCATGCAAGATCGTCACGTGATTGCCTACGCTTCCCGACAGTTGCGTCCACATGAGGATAATTATCCCACACATGATCTAGAGCTTGCAGCCGTAGTCCATGCACTCAAAACATGGCGACATTACCTTCTCGGTAATCGTTGCAAGATTTTCACCGATCACCAAAGTCTGAAATACATTTTCACCCAACCGGATTTGAATCTCAGGCAAAGACGTTGGGTCGAGTTGATCACAGATTACGACTTAGGAATAACTTACACCCCGGGCAAAGCCAACGTCATGGCTGATGCGCTAAGCCGTAAATCTTACTGTAACAACTTGATGTTACAACAAAGTCAACCACTTCTCCACGAGGAATTCTGTAAGCTTAACCTTCACATTGTTCCTCGAGGGTTCCTATCCACCCTGGTGGCGAAACCTACCCTTACGGATCAGATCATCAAAGCTCAGAAGGTAGATCCGGGAATCTCCCGTATTAAGAGAAACATCAAGAAAGGAGTTGCGGATTGTTTCTCTGTTGATGACCAAGGTGTTGTGTTCTTTGGAGACCGCCTAGTGGTTCCCAAGGTACGCAACCTGAGGCGATTGATCCTTAAGGAAGCTCATGAATCTCCTCTCACCATTCATCCCGGTAGTACCAAAATGTATCAAGACCTACGCCAGAGGTTTTGGTGGACTAGGATGAAGAGAGAAATTGCTCCATACATTGCTAATTGCGACGTCTGCCGTCGTGTTAAAGCAGAGCATCAACGGCCTGCTGGCACCCTTCAGCCTTTGGCTATTCCTGAATGGAAATGGGATAAAATCGGTATGGATTTCATTACCGGGTTTCCCAGGACCAAGAGAGGGAATAATGCTATCTTCGTTGTTGTCGATCGTCTTTCCAAAGTAGCCCACTTCCTACCTGTTCGTGAGAGTATAACCGCGAGCCAGCTAGCTGACTTGTACATCTCCTGAATAGTGTCTCTTCATGGTGTTCCATTGGAAATTAACTCAGACCGTGGAAGTCTCTTCACCTCTCGATTTTGGGAAAGTTTCCAGAATGCTATGGGAACTCGTCTCTCCTTTAGCACCGCCTTCCACCTTCAATCAAGTGGTCAGTTAGAACGAGTTAATCAAATTCTGGAGGATATGCTCCGAGCTTCTGTCATCTCTTTCGGCATGGATTAGGAGAAATGCATTCCATTCGCCGAGTTCGCTTATAAAAATAGTTATCAAGCTATCTTGGGCAAAGCTCCTTTCGAGGTTCTCTATGGACGAAAATGTCGAACGCCTCTTAACTGGTCAGAAACCGGGGAAAGACAACTCTTTGGCCCGGATATGATTCAGGAAGCAGAAGAGCAGGTTCGCATTATTTGTAAGAAATTGAAAACAGCCCAATCTCGCCAAAATAGCCATTATGACCGCAAACATAAGGCTATGACTTTTGAGGTTGACGAGAAGGCTTACCTTCGGGTTACTCCTTTAAAGGGAACCCATCGATTCGGTATCAAAGGCAAATTGGCTCCTCGTTACATTGGACCCTTTCGCATTCCTGCCAAGCGAGGAGAAGTTGCCTACCAATTGGAACTACCTCCGCATCTTTCCAAGGTTCATGACGTCTTCCACGTTTCTCAACTCAGGCGTTGCTTCTCGGATCCTATCCGTGGAGTGGACCACGAAACGCTTGATCTCCAAGATAATCTCACATATCGGGAATATCCCGTTCGAATCCTTGATTAAGCCGAGTGTACCACTCGACGCCAAAACATCAAGTTTCTCAAGGTTCAATGGTCACACCATTCCGAGAAAGAAGCTACTTGGGAAAGGGAGGATTGTCTTCGACTTGAGTACCCCACCTTCTTCCCAACGGATACTAAATCTCGGGACGAGATTCTTTTGAGTGGGGGTGAGTTGTCACATCCTAGCTAGTTCATGCATTAGAGTGTTGCGTCATGTCTACTTTTCACAGAAACTTGAAATGGGGATGCCAGAAACCCCCAGCACCCCCCCCCCCCGAACACAACTAGGGTTTACTAAAATCCTTTTCAATGAACCTGAAATGCCCTCCATAAATGTTCACCATCTTTGGTCCTGGCTAAAACCTCTGCCAAAAATGATTTCATATTTTTGGAGGCTATTCTGGATTTTTGCACCAAGCCATAAGTATTTGCATTTGGGCAATTTAAATCCTATAAATATTTTTAAATGCCCAAATAATCTTGAAGGTATTTTTAGGCTGTTGAGAATAATTTCAAAGGTGCCTCTGAATATTTTCAGGATTTTCCTAAATGGAATAGTATTTCTACTATTTCAAAACACAGAACAGAAATAAATAAAAAGGAAAAACAGAAAGCAGAGAGGGAACATACCTGGCAGCCCACCTGGCGGCCCAGCACTGTGCTGGCCCATAGCCAGTCAGCTGCTTGCTCCCGCCAGAGCAGGCACAGAGGTGACGCCGGCGTGCGCGAGCTCGCCACGGTGCCACCTGCTTGCCGCCTCGCCCGTGGACGAGCTGGATGACCTCCACGTCGCGCCCCTGAGCCCCTGGACACCCCCCATTCGCCCCCATCGCCCTCCCTCGCTCTCTCTCGCCATGGCCGAAGGAGCCGCTGCCACCTAGCCGGCGTAGCCGTAGCCACCGCCGTCCTCGCGCCGCCCCACCGTGTCCAGCAGCTCCGCCATCGCCTTCTCCTTCGAGCAAGTCGAGCCCCGAGCGCTCGCTTGCCCCGAAACCACTGCTTCGACCTCGCCTTCACCGCCCACCGCCGGAGATCCCCTTCGCCGTCATCACCGCAGCAGTTCGTCCCCGACAGCTCCACCTAGCTCATCGCCTCTGCCGTGAGCTTCTACCCCTTCCCCATCCTCTCATTCTTGCTGCCGCCCCTTGCGTCGACCATGACCAGCAGAACCGCACACGCCGCCGCACGAGCTCGTCGCCGACGAGGCTCCGGCCATCCAACGGTCGCACCACCATGGCCGTTAGCCTCACTGCATCGCCAGGAGCCCATAGCACCATCGCACGCCCCTCGCCGTGCTCTCTAGCGACGGGTTCGACTACACCCGTACCCTAGCAGCCGCACAGCTCGTCGTCGGCATCGATTCCGGCGACCCCGAGCTCCACCACCACCACCAGTCGATGTGGCTCGTTCCCAGCTGCGTGTAGATGCTCTCCGCCGCCCATTTGATCGCCGGAGCACGGATCCCGCACCCCACCGCCGCGTCTGGACGTCGCCGGCGGCTAAACACCGGCGAGTCAGCGTGGTTTGACCACGGGTTTGACTCCCCAGAGTCACTGACAAGTGGGGCCCGCCTGCTAATTAACCTGGGTTAGATTTAAGTTAATCCTAATTAGTTAATTATCTAAGAGTGACACTGACACAGGGGACCCACACGTCAGGTTTGACCTGGACGACCCCGTTGACCGCTGACGTCATCATGACACACTGCTGACGTAATAAGTAACTTAATTACTGGACTTATTCTTATACAGGAAATTCCAGAAATTATCACAAACTTCAAAAAATCATAGAAAATAATCTATAGCTCAGAATGAAAAGATTTATATATGAAAAATGATCAGAAAAATCCATTCTATCCATCTGTACTGGTTTCATGCATGTTTAAGAAAATTAACCTACTGTTTAATGCAGAACAAGATAAAGCACTAAAAAGGGCCACATATGAACTTGGAATTTGAATCTTTGATTCAAAATAGTCCAAACCCATCTGGTCTTAGTTGCATTAGCCCAATACATCCATTTTGCCATGTCTCATGCATGCATCATATTGTTGCACTTTGCTTGGTGTTGATTGTGCTTCGATGTGTTCATTGTGGTAGGTCCTGCCTCCGAGGATATTCACGACTATCCAACTGAAGGGCAGTATTCCACCACCACTCCGTCAGGCAAGCAACCCATTGATCATTTCGATACAAACCCATCTTCTCGCTTCTGCTCTCATTTACTGCATTAAGACACCGCGATTCAAACTGCTGTGTGTTGCGGTAGTTGAACCCACTTTCCTTTGCATGACCTGTCATTGCCACAGTAACTAGATGAAACCCACTAGCATGTGTAGGAGTTGATTGAGCCATGTTGTGTTCCTACAATGCTATGCTTGCTACGCTTAGAGTCGTGTCAGGTCTGGCTCATCAGGGTGATGAACTAGAGTGAAAGCGTGTGTCGGTAATGAGAGTGAGGTGTTGAATACGATTTGGTAAAGGTATCGATGGGAGGCCATGTAGGAGTACATGGTGGGTTGTTTCATTGAGACCGTCCCTAAGAACTGAGATCTGTATGCGTGATTTAAGATTCAACTACTACCACGCATTGGGCCCGAAACCAATGGACCCCCTCGGCTTCTTAATCACCCTTGTCCTCTGTCCAGGAGTTGCACGTAGTTTCTGGTGTTTGTAGTAAGCTGGAGGCCGTGGACAACGCTGACCAAGGGGTGGGCTGTGATGCGGTAGGCTCGTGGCCCGGTGTACCGAGTTACCCGTTTGGTGTCTCGGGAACCATGCACACATCGTTCGGGGCCGTATGTGGAAACCTCGGCCGGACTCCCTGCGGATGGAACCTGAATAGGCGATAAACCTGGACTAGAGACTCGAGTGTTTAGGTAGGCTGTGGCCGACACCCTCGCTGGGCTTCCGCTTGAAGGTTGCCGAGTACACACTGTGTAAACAGTGGTAAGTGGTGAGAGCGTGTGTGACGAAGTACACCCCTGCAGGGTATAGAACTATTCGAATAGCCGCGTCCGCGGTAAAGGACTACTTGGTCGCTTATGCAGTTCATAGACAAGTAAATGGATACTACTAAAAGCCTCAAGATAAGTGTGAGTACCGCGGATGGCCCTCTCGTGGGATGACGAGGGAGGATCCACGGTGGAGTATTGAAATGGTGATTAGTGGACTCGAGTGCGAAAACTATTTTACAAATGGTGTCTCGTAGGATAGCTTAGCCAAGAGTCAAAGCTGGCTTGCTGCAATAACTCCACTACCTTCTTGAGAATGAACATGTATAGTAGGATCTGTTGTAAGACTTGCTGAGTACCTTTGTACTCATGTTGCTTCAATTACTGTTTTCAGACGACAACACCGCCCCTTCCGATGGGTTCTATGTAGAACTCGACGACGACGAGTGACTTGCCACCCAGGTGGTGATCTAGGCTTGTGAAGGGCCTACGTAGATAGACAGGCTTCGTCAAGCCTTCTTTCTTTCTAGTGTCTGTACCCAGACAAGTTGCTTCCGCATGTGTTTGTATGATTGTATGACTTGAGTGTCGGGTCATGTGACCCCTATCTGTATGAACAAGTTATGTAAGGCTCTCTGGAGCCCTTTAAATAAAGTACTTTGAGTTGTAGAGTTTTGTTGTGATGCCATGTTGTATTTGCACATATCGAGCATATTGTGTGTATGATTGAAATGCTTGGTATGTGTGGGATCCGACAATCTAGTTGTTTATCCTTGGCAGCCTCTCTTATGGGGAAATGTAGTCTAGTGCCTCCTTGAGCCATAGTAGTCCGCTACAGCCCGGTTCACCGGAGTCCTGCTAGCCCAGCACTACTGCTCTGGACACTTGACTGGCCGGCATGTGATTCATATCGTTCCTGTGTCTGTCCCTTCGGGGAAATGTCACGTGGTGACATCCGGAGTCCTGCCTAGCCTGCTACAGCCCGGGTTCCCGGAGTCCTGTTAGCCCAGTGCTACAACCCGGATTCACACGCTGCTGACCGACACGTTCGATGTTGATTCATGTATGCCTGTCCCCATAAGTTAGTGCCACTTTGGGTTCACGACTAGCCATGTCGGCCCGGGTTCTCTGTCATATGGATGCTGGCGACATTGTCATATACGTGAGCCAAAAGGCGCAAACGGTCCCGGGCCATGGTAAGGCGACACCCGTGGAAGTACCGTGCGTGAGGCCGCAATGTGATATGAGGTGTTACAGGCTAGATCGGTGTGACTTAGAATCGGGGTCCTGACAATATATACAAAAAAAGACAGCATTTCATATTCACACGTACGATAGGAGGATGGAATATGTAAGAAAAAACAATAAGCGGAAGGCATTTCAACAAAATTAGAAGAAATGAAAGCTAGGCACCATATGAACATGCAACCAATATCACTCTATCAGGTAAAAAGTGTCTCGTCGTAAGTGCCATTTCAAGAAATTAGAAGCAGTACAAGCTAGAAGACAATGCAAGATGCAACCTACATCACAGTCTCAAGTTAAATGTGTCTTATGGGTAAGTGATCGTTGCAGGTATAAGTTGTAAGCTACGCAGATGCAATTCAACATAATCAGAAGCAATACAAACTAGACATCATACGGAAAACGCAACCACGTATAACAGTTCCAATTAAGAGCAAGCACCTGTGATGGTGGAGTAGGGGAGATGTGCTCATCATGTACACGTATGTTCTAGAAACAGGAACACGTGTCATATTCACAGGCATTATGTGTAAAGTAAGGAGATGCAATTCAAGTTAGAAGCAATACAAGCTAGACATCATACGCAACATGCAACCACATATAATAGTGTCAAGTTAGAGCAAGCACCTGTGATGGTGGAGTAGGGGAGATGTGCTCATCATCTACACAGCTACGTTGACTGTCCAGCCTTGTGTTGTCTTGCGAATCTTGTTGGGAGGATGGCGGAGTAGAATCTGTAGAGACCCCCTGTTTGAGTTGCCCCGAAGGACCACCATCATCCACTGCCGGACTAATTTCCTTCAGCTGTAATGATTTTGCATTGTGAAGTCAAACCGATAAGAAAAAGGAATAAAATTCGCTCTTCAGAACTCTTTCATGCATGATACTGACGAACACTACTCGGATGAAAGGCAAACACATGATGCGAGGATGGAATATGTATGAAAAACAGGATGGTGTGACATATTCACACCTATGATGTGGTAACTAAGCAGAAGGCATTTCAACAAATTAGAAGCACTGCAAGCTAGACACCATATGAAAGATGCAACCAATATCACTCTGCCAAGTTCAAACTGTATGGCGTTTCAACAAATTAGAAGCAGTACATGCTAGAAATCATATGCAAGACACAACCAATATCACAGTGGTGACTTAAAGGTGCCTTATCATAAGTGACTGATGCGGGATATGCAAGAATATTAGTCTGATGTAGAAACAGGAACACATGTCATATTCATAGGCATTATGTGTAAAGTAAGCAGATGCAATTCAACAAAATTAGAAGCAATACAAGCTAGACATCATACGCAACATGCAACCACATATAATAGTGCCAAGTTAGAGAAAGCACTTGTGATGGTGGAGTAGGGGAGATGTGCTCATCATCTACACAGCTACGTTGACTGTCTAGCCTTGCGTTGTCTGGTGAATCTTGTTGGGAGGATGGCGGAGTAGAATCTGTAGAGAACCTCCGTTTCAGTTGCTCGGAAGGACCACCATCATCCAATGCCTTGCCAATTTCCTTCAGCTTTATTGATTTTGCATTGTGAGGTCATACCGACAAGAAAAAGGAATATCATTCGCTCTTGAGAACTCATTCATGCATGATACTGACGAACACTACTCTGATGAAAGGCAAAGTCATGATACGAGGATGGAATATGTACGAAAAAATGGACGGCTTGACATATTCACACCTATGATGTGGTAACTAAGCAGAAGGCACTTCAACAAGTTAGAAACACTACAAGACACCATATGGAAGGTGCAATCAATATCACTCTGCCAAGTTAAAATTGTCTCGTCATAGGTGGCGTTCATCAAACTAGAAGCAATACATGCTAGAAATCATATTCCAGGTGCAAACCAATATCACACTGCCAACTTAAAGGTGTCCCATCATAAGTGACTGATGTAGGATACACAAGAAGAGTAGTTTCATGTAAGAACATGGTGTGATAGACAGATATAGTATGTACCAAAAACTGGAAAGCGTGCACATGTATCATGTGTAAGCTAAGCAGATGCAGTTTACACTAATTAGGAGCAATACGAGCTAGACACCATATGCAACATGCAACCAGATATCACACTGCCAAGTTAGAGCAAGCACCTTGGATGGTGGAGTAGGGGAGCGGAGACTTGGACCTTGTAATGCACTATCAGTACAAGGAGAATCGGTACAGATGTTCCGTTTACGTTGCTGCAGAGGACCACCATCATCGCGTTCCTTACTCTTTTCCTTCCTCTTTCTTGATTTTGCCTTGTCAAGCCAAACCCACAAGAAAAAGGAATAAAATTTGCTCTTCAGAACTCATTGATGCATGATACTGACAAACACTACTTTCATGTAAGGCAGCCGCATGATAGGAGGATGGAATATGTATGAAAAACAGGACGGCGTGACATATTGACATGTATGATGTATAAAGTGTAAACTAAGCACAAGGTGCATGAACTTGTTAGAATCGATGCAAGCTAGAAACCATATGAAAGATGAAACCAATATCACTCTGCCAAATTAAAAGGGTGCCCTAACAAATGTATTTGACCAAATTAGAAGCAATACATGGAAACAAGCTAGAAATAATATGCAATATGCAACGAATAAAGGTGACTCATCATAAGTGATTGATGCAGGATACAGAAGAGAGGTAGTTTCATGTAAGAACAAGGTTAACACATAGATGTAGTGTGTACCAAAAATAGGAAGGCATGTCATATTCACAGGTATAGTGTGTAAACTAAGCAAATGCATTTTTCCCTAATTAGAAGCATTACAAGCTAGACACAGTATGCAACATGCAACCACATATCACACTGCGAAGTTAGAGCAAGCACCTGTAATGGTGGTGTAGGGGAAGTGTGGTCTTCAGGTACAGAGCTACGTTCAATATCTTCATTTAGGCTTGCTGTTTCTTGAGAATCATGTGGAGAGGATGAAATTGCATTCTTTATAAGAGTATTGCGTCTCATATTAACCCACGCGCGTGACTGTCTCATCATAAGCGATAGACGCAGGATACACAAGAACAGTAGTTTGATGTAAGAACATGGTGTGATAGGCAGATGTAGTATGTACCAAAAACAGGAAGGTGTGTCATATTCACATGTATAATGTGTAAGCTAAGGAGATGCAATTTAACAAATTAGGAGCATTGATGAGGGATACACAATAAAAGTAGTTTGATGTAAGAACATGGTTAATAGAAAGACGTAGTATGTACCAAAAATAGGAAGGCATGTCATATTCACAGATATAATGTGTTAACTAAGCAGATGCAATTTACCCTAATTAGAAGCATTACAAGGTAGACACCATATGCAACATGCAACCACATATCACACTACCAAGTAAGAGCAAGCACCTGCGATGGTGGTGTGGGGGAATTGCGGTGATCAACTAGAGAGCTACGTTGACTATCTTCATTTAGCCTTGCTGTTTCTTGAGAATCATGTGGGGAGGATGACACTGCACTCTTTAAACGAGTAGGGCGTCTCACAGTAACCCACTCGGGTGACTGTCTCATCATAAGTGATTGACGAGGGATACAAAAGAGCATTAGTTTGATGTACGAACATGGTTAATAGACATATGTAGTATGTATCAAAAATAGGAAGGCATGTCATTATCAAAGGTATAATGTGTAAAGTAAGCAGATGCAATTTAACCAAATTGGAAGCAATACAAGCTAGACACCATATGCAACATGCAACCACATTTGACAGCGCGAAGTTAAAGCAAGCACCTGGGATGGTTGTGTGTGGCAATTGAGATCATCAACTGCAGAGCTATGTTTACTGTCTCCAACTGCTGACACTGCACCCATTAGAGCGCTGAAACGCTTAGTGCTTATCTTCGAATTACACTGGATCGACTTCTGTCTTTTCTTTTCTGCATTCATCAACACTGCGTCAGAGTCTGAAATACCCATGCATTAAAAAAACAATAGTGTGAGTATGGGTGAAGTGTGTGCACAATTAGTACAGTGTAAAGGCAGCAGATAGCAGGTCGGTGAGAAATAAATGACGGCAGACATATGATAGCTCTACAACATGCATGGCACACTAAATTACTACAGGATTCTATGAAAATAATAGTCGACTGAAAGCAAATAGGTCAATCCATTTTCTCTGCACCGTCCGATGTACAAAGAACGGGCAGATCGCCTTCATCTACCTCCAGCCAGTCAGTGTTGACGATCTTCCTCGAAATGCCAGCGACCACCGGCCCAGTATTACTCCCCTGCCTGCGCCCTCCCCTCGACCTCACCGCACCGCCGTGCTTGGCACCTCCCCCCCGGCCATCCATTCAAGCCCCGCCGACCTCCAGATCGGGCGCAAGCAGCTCCTGCGCCCCACACCCCTATGATAGACACCGATGCGCTGCTTCCCCGGGGAACAGGCGGACTAGGTGCTCCGCGCGCCTAAGCGGGTGCTGCTTCTTTTAATTGCGGTTCGACTAAGCCTGAATTGAAATCCAGGCGGGCTACTGACCTCTAGCCAAGGTGAAATAGTAAAAGGGAGGAAACCTTGTGCATTTAGTATCACGAAGAAGATGCAGTAAGAAGCGCTCAACTAGTTTCTTTCGTGGGATGAATACGGTGTGAGCGGAGACGTAAGATTTGCACGAATAAGGGAAGAGGAGTACCTCTTTCTGCTGGCAGTGCTGTGTCCTCCTTCTGTTTTTCCGACGGCCTTCTTGTTGTTCGCCGGAAACTAGAAGTTGTGGAGGACGGTGCAGCCTTGGACGAACCCATGGCCAAGTTGTTGAGTGTGGTGCGGTGGCCGTCTGTCAGCGGTGGGGAAGCAGATCCGAGGCGGCGAACGACGGCGTAGCGGGAACAGCTCTGGTGCGGTGGACGGTTGCGACAGTGAAGCCGCAGCAGTGAGGCGCAGGACAGCGTGGTCGGAGTGGTTCTGGTACGGTGCACGTCGGCGTCGGCGTCGTGGAGGCAGCTCTGCCTCGGCTTCATCTGCTAAGTCCTTGAGGGCGTTGCGGTTGCGGTTGCGTTGGACGACGACGTCGGGGTACCGGCTTCGGCGTGATGGAGGAGGGCGGCGGTGGATTGGCCGCTATGGGGTGGAGGACGGAGGAGGCTGGGGTTTCGCGGCTGGTGGAGAGGGCGTTTTCGCGCCCATGGAGTATGAATGGGGAAACGGAGGGAGGCGGGGAACTAAGGGGGAACAATGTTTCGGTTTGAGACGCACTTGTTTGAAATTTGGGGAAAGTTACAAACTTTGCCCCCATCTAAAATTTTGGACATATTGCGGGTTGGGGGTAGGACAGTCATGTCAGGTGTCCCAATGTGGGCGGGATAGATTTCGGCCGAGCGCATGGGTAGGCGCCCACGGCGTATGAATGCTTCTCGGAGGCGGTTGAGACTGGCATCTTGGTGAAGTTACAAACCTACCCCGGTTTAGACCTTTGGACATCGGGCCGATAGGCTACACGGGCCATACTCAGGACAGTAATTTCCTACCACCAAAACATTAGTCTCGCGCGGTTTCGGGTGACCAGAGGCCTATTTGGCGCTTCGTTCAATATTTGGGAGCAGAAGCATTAACGTTTTCGGTTCTCTTGAATTGAACTTTCAGGATTTGTCAAACTTCACAAATCTTTACTCTTGAAAATCCTAAAGCTACGATTATTTTGGAATGGGGGGGGGGGGTACATTTGAATATACATTGTACATGAGTATATATTAAAGAATATGCAACTTACCTCAGTTCATGCATGGTTCCAGATATAATCTCCTTGGTTGCAAAAAAAGTTACATATGCGTATGAATATATATAGCATGTTCAAACTCACAACAAAGATTGATGCCCCCTTTTACATCTGATTTACAAATGCCATTATCTCGGGTTTAAATAGATGAATGCACTTCCTATGAATTCGATTCTTCGAAACCCCCTTTATGTTGAATTCGACATGTATTCTATTTCGTAGCTAGCAATTTGGAATGTATCCATGCAAGTGACAAATTTATAAAGTGCTTCACACTAACAACATGGAGTGCACTAATTAATGTTTATATATGAATTGCAAAAGCATCCATTGCCTGTATTTCAAACCCCCCTCACTCTATGGATCGATAATATGAAATAAACACATGCACATGCTAGAATTCAATAGAGTATGGGTGTCTGATAGACCGATTTTCGTCCATACGCAATTTGCAAAATTCATGATCTCATCCAAAAATAATAATGCCATTTATATTTTAATTTAATGCGTAGAACCGCCTTTTACACGTAGATGCACTATGCCTCGCCCTGTTCTCACAAACGCGTTATATATCTCTCTATCTAACGCATAAGTGCACACACTTTATATGCATCGGCATTTCTCTTTCACACATGCTCACAATCTCTCTCAGGGTGTTGGGGTGTCTCACGCACATGCTCTCTCTGTTTCTCTCTCTCTCTCTCTTTCTGACTACTATGTACCACTCTTTTCACTAATCTCAGTTGGAAAACACTATTTCTCTCACATGCATATGTACACATGCACGATCTCTACTAGCCCTCTATACGCACATATATGTGCCTACGTGTCTCCCGCACGCACATTATCTTTAGGCCTCTCTCGCACACATTGCCCCCCCCGACACACCTCTCTCTTAGTAGTTGGCAGATATGATTTCATCATATCATTCGGTAGGATACCCCTGGCTGTTAGGCTGGATGGTAATACGAGGCAAAGTTTTACCCTAGTTCGGATCGGACCCTTGCAGTTGAAGAAAGAGCCTACTCCTGGTACTATATATTAGTGATAGGGGTGTGTACAAAGTACACGTGAATACTAGGCATTGTGCGTGTGTGTATACTATCGACGAACTAGCCCCCAAGCTTGTATAACATACTAAGGGCCTAGGGTTAGAAATCATATATAGTCGGCTTATCACCAGTGGGGATAGAGTCCTCCGCGACTCTAGTAGCTTCGTGTTGTACGCCGAGTCCTCCACATGGGTCTTCGTATAACACGTCTCGGTCCAACCTATATGTGGCGCAGGATGGAACCGACCCATGAGTCTTCATGTTGACCCACCACAACTAGAAATGATGTGCCCACCACACCACACACGCAATCGGCTACTAAGAAAATAAGCATATACAATAGTACAACGGTATCTAGCTCACGATACGTCTCCATATTTTGTTGATGACACTGACGGACTTTGCATTTGATGCATGCTCCGTATTTTGTTGACGACACTTACGGTCATTGTATTTGAAGCGAAAGCACGATATGGTCACTGGACTTCAGAATAAGCTCATCACGGTCACCACATACATTTTGTCGTGCTAACTAACATGTGGTTGGATGGTTAGAGGACAGTGGTTTCTCGAGCCCACCAAGGATAAAGTCCCGGTGCTCGCATTTATCTTGTGTTAATTTCAGTATTTTCTGGTGATGTACGTTCAGTGGGAGGAGACGTTCCACTCGACTACGAGGCACCTATGGTGACTTCGTAAAATCTCAAGATCATATATGCTGGCCCACTCTCTCGAAGGTGCCCATAGGGGTAGGGTTCGCGTGTGTGTGCTTATAGCGGTGAGTGCTTGCGCGCATATATGAGCCCTTGCGTCTGTACCGTGTTAAACAAATACATATCATGATTCTACGGTCAATGGCTCACCCGTACAACTCCGTATTTTGTTGATGACACAATCAATTGACCAGTCAAACGTTCCACGCGGTGCAACTAGTGTTGCACCATCGGGGCGCGTAACCATGGGGCCCACCTGTCAGCTCGTATATGAAAGAAAGAAATGGTAGTTTGAGTCTGTACTGTGTTAATAAAATAGGAGTACATTTTAGGGTGATCATACGGTCACTGGCTCACCATACAACTCCGTAATTTGTTGATAACACGATCAATTGACCAGTCAAACGGTCCACATTCAGCAGCGCACATTACCATAGGGCCCACCCGTCAGCGCGTATATGAAGGACAGAAATGGTAATAAATTAGTGGTCGGTGGGTATTCGAAGTCGTGAGACCTATGGTTGGCAGTCACTGGCGGTTGGGGGCGTTCATTGGGCGGTGGGGTGGGGATCCCCGGAGAAAAAGCTCGGCAAGGGGGGCTAGAGGGATGGCCGGTGCGGCGGCAGACCGGCGGTGGGGAGTGGTTTCGGGGAGGGCGGGCCGGCCGCGGGCGGCGGGGGCTGGCGGTTCGGCGTGTGGTGGCCGGCGGCTCAGGGGGGTGGACTTTGATGATAAACTAGAGGCCCTTGATTTCGTATCCAACGGCTGGAAAATCTAATGACCAGAGATGAAAAAGGCAGTCGACTGACGTGTAGCCTCACCCGCACGTACACATGCACGCATGCAAGACACGCACGCATGTAGGCGTGCAACACTGACACGTACACACGCACGCATGCTGGCGTGCAACATTGACACGTACACATGCACTAACGAACACACGCACGTACGCACCCATGCATGCAACACTGAAACGTACCCTTGCATGCACGCAACACTCGCACGCCTGCATGCACATAGCACACGACACAAGACACACGCTCAACCTATACGTGCATGCACCCTTTGTTAAGGACATGGATTGTTACGGGTATTAATCAATCTTATCTGTGATAAGCAGAACATTGATGTTTGCAGGGGTCTTTATGAATCACAACGTATCGAACGGGCTATCAACATAGTAGGCTTATCTACATGAAAAAATGACGTCACACTCAATGAACAATCATCGGTTATGAAATGCCCGCTTCTGACTGCCCTGGCCCACCAAAGGTTCCTCTGCTGTGCGCTGCCTACGTTGGGTCACTGACATGCAGGCCATGCACCCAAAGAGCCCACACGTCAATGGAAGAATGGCGCGGTGTCCTAGGTCAGAGTCGAGGGCGCCACTCGCGGCACGCCCGGCTGAACACGCCTCCGTGCCGCATTCAAACGCCTCCATGAAACCCACCCGTGTGGAAGCCGAGAAACCCACTCTGGACACACGTCCGTTCATGATCGAGCCGGCGTTAAACGCAACGCTGGCCGAGCTCCTCCCGTCCGCCGTCTATTTAATCTCCTATTTAAACGAGGCCAAACACCGGCCAAGAATCGCACACCTCCGCCGCTCCCCTATCTCCTCCACCATTTTGTCCACTCTTACAATGGCTTACGAAGAGTAGTTATTCCGCATCCAAGCCGGCTGGGTAGCCCGCCGGATACGAGCTATGCAGCTCGCTGATCCACCTCCCTCCCCTCGCCCGACGGAGCCAGTTGCCGCCCCAAGCCGGCGCGCGGTTCAGCAAATCGCCGCTCCAGGCCAGCAAGACGAGGAGCGGCGCACGGGCGTCGTTGCTGCCGTCCACGCCGCCGCCTCGTACCGCGTCTCCCGTGTCTGTGGCCAAGACTCCCATGCTAGCGGCCGCGCCATGCAAGCAGCGACAGAAGCCGGGTGCGCGGAGAGCGACGAGTCGGTGGCCAGCGCCTCCGCGTCTACCGCCATCATCGAGGAGAAGTAGAACATGGGAAGTCGCCGCCGCTTGGGTCCCATGAAGGCCACCGCGGAGGCGACGCTGGCATACACAACAGGTGTCTTGCCGGATCCTTTTGTTGCAAGGACCTTCGTCGACCCCGCATGGGCTCCACGGAAGAGGGGAATGTTAGGATGAACTCGAGCCGGTGCCGGCCATGGCGAAGTAGTGGCCGGTGATGAACTCGAACCAGTGCCAGCCACCATCATCTTCGGCACCAGCCAATGATATCAGTTGGGCAGTGGGGAAGCGAGCCGTCCTTTGCGCTAAAGCATATACCTCCGGGGCTCCCGGCAGTCCGCTGATCGTGCTGCCGGACATGAGGAACACAAATCGATCGGCGGGCGACCATTTAGGCCAGGTATTATATACCTGTGCTGTCCAGAACTAGCACCGCGTAGTTCATTTGAATGTAATGAAATTCGTCATGTTTGTATGAAAATCCGGTAGTTTTATATGATTTCCGTCGTTGTTTATATGAAATATCAGTTTGTCTATGTGTTTGCGTGAATTTCGTCCGGTTGGTTGAGTTGTTGTCATGATGTGTGCGGCTACGGTTGGATGGCGTAATTTGCAGGTCGCCAGTCGGTCTGCGGGCGGCTCGGGCGGCGTTGTGGGACAAAAAAACACAGCTCGTGCGAGCTCGTCTCCAACGTGCGCGCTGGAGGATGCATGACAGCATGAGCACCCGAGCCATTCCTCGTTCATCGGTGGCAAAGGCACCGGTGGACAAAAGGGTCGCCAATATTTTGGCTACCCCGGGCAAGATCCAAACAGCCCCTCCCAACAGATTCAAATCCCTCGTTCGCCGTGGAATTTTGCCATGTGTTGTTTTCATGGACTAGCAAGATGCCCGTGCATTGCACGGAACATCAAGATGCATTTTTTTACAAACTCCCGCATGCATGCAAGGGATAATTAATGTCCTCCTTTGCTAGTACCACGAGGCAAACACCACTAATATTGCATCGATTAGTGTTAGTGGCCTTGTATATCTGCAAATTGTAATTTTGATAGTGGCCCCTTGTATATAAAAATGGAGGGATAAAGATGAGAGATAAGGTGAGGAGGAGTGGGGCGTGGTGGTGACTGGTGGTCGGACTGGGCGGAGGCATGGGGATGGACGGCACATTATGTCTAGGTTTGTATCTCTCTCACACACACCCACGTAGGTGGGGGTCGTGCACGAAGAGAAGAGGTGCACGCACGGCGCACGTACTCCCGTCTCTTTCCCAACCACACCCGCGCGGGTACACGATGGAGCTCATTTCAGTACGAAAAAGGCAGCCCACATGGTAATTTGGCACGTGTATTGGTTGTCCACTTGGTGGAGGGAGGATCGTCTACCACGGGTGAACAAACAAATTGCAACTTGACGGTTATGTTAAATTAAAAAAGAGGCAAACCATGTGGGGCCTACCTTAGAGGCAAGGCTCTATACACTGGAGTACTTTTGATGTGTCCCCTCAACTCGCAGAACGAGGAGAAGCTTGCTTAGTACGCCGTCTCCCCCGCCCACGGGCGCGGTGGCTCGCAGGATGAGGTGAAGCTTGCTTACGAGTAGTAGTAGTACTACTACTACTGTACGCCTTTACGCCCGCTCCCAAACCCACGCGCGCGGTGGCTCGCAGCACGAGGAGAAAATCTTACTACTCCCTCCGTTTACTCCTCGTCCCTACTACGTAGTTTGGTTAGTACTCCCTCCATTTACTTATACAAGGCCACTATAAAAAAATACATTTTGCATCTATACAAGGCCACAAATAGTAATCGAGCAAAAGTTACTACTCCCTCCTTTCCAGTTTATGGCTCAATTTCAAAATCTCTCCAACCAAGGTAGACGGTGAGTGGTTGAATTAATTTCGTAGTTTGCACAAGTAATTAGTACGCTCGTTTTTCTCAAGAAGTTATGTTTACCGAGGCATTAATTAGAACGAATGCATGAATGACCACTAAATTTCCATGAACTTGTACATGCATTGGTTAGTTTCCTCTTGACACTGCTTGCGTCGGGTGATCTAACGCACCTCGAAATCCAACATGTAATGGTACTACTACTAGTATAGTAGAATTGAGACTTATCAAACGGACAAACGAATGTTTTTTAGATGAGCCCTCTAAACCCTAGTGGGTACGTACTCCGTAAAAACAGATTTTTCCAAAACTAAGTCACTCCCTTTCATGAATTATGTAGTATACTCCTCCCTCGACGCTCCCTTTCATGAATTATGTACTTCCTGTCGCCGACATGTGGGACATATAGCAACCGGGTCGACGTGTCAAGCACCAAGTAACAGTGCAGAACAGCAGGGGGGACGCACCCCACTCGTACCGGCCCAGTAGTAGTAATGAGCAATGAGACGTCAAATCACAATGTCGCACCTTCCCAGACGGACGAAGCAACCATTATTTCACACTTCGGTTCGCCATCATCTCAAACCACGTAGTATTGCTTCTGCCTCAAGAGGGACACGCGCATCGCCTTGGTACATCATGACACGTGGGACCGCATGACAGGCCATGCTCCCCCGCCGATCGCTCGGTAAAATCACCTCATTTTTACTATACTTCCTCCGTATCGGTTTACTACATGGCATGCACGTCATTCTAGGTTGAGAATTTAACTGGCTATATATGTGATGAACAGTACTCTAGCCTTTTAAAAAATGTATACTTTTGTACAGTAGTACTATCGATGGATTGCGCCATGGAGCAAAAATTGAAATAAAAAAAAGGTGGTACATATAGAGAGCGCTCGTCACCAAATTATGCATATAGTACTATTAAAAAAGCTAGTACGTGCTTAATTGGGGTGCTAAATTCTATTAAAGAAATACTAGTAGTATGTACATACTGAAGAGTTAAAGTAACGAGAAGAAACATAACATAGTTCTGCTGGGGGCTCAGCACAACACACCCCTCAAATTAAACTAAGCACACCTGAAATTAAACTATGCAACTAATCCGGTAGACATTGCATTAGAAGTTTAGAACCACCATGAGCAACGACACTGCCACCTTACTCGGAGTCCTCGTCCACGTCCTCGACTTCGTCCTTGTCCCTCTTCCTCTTGGCCGATACTTCTTTGCTTGAACTGCACACTTGGTTGTTGCTCTTCATCCAACCCTTGTAGATATTGAAACAAAGGTAGCCATCCATTGCAGCGTAGTGGATGTGGTCTATATCTAGTACATTCTGCTGCCATGCATGATGATGAAACGTGTAATGAGGTTTCTCCAGTTTACGGTACGAAGGATGAACCATGGCTCCTGCCAGGGTCAGCATTGAAGGCTGACGAGAGGGCACCAGCCGATTCTTCTGGAGGTCGAAGGGGTTGCCTACAACGAGGCCTATCCGACCCAGGACTTCTTTGTCGTTCTTAAATTCTACAGTAACGAATTTCACTGGTTTGTCCTTGAGGAAGTTCTTAAAATCCTGGCACTCAACGTCGGCATGGCATATGTCGTAGACCAAGCAAACGTTATGTACGCCAACCTGGATCACGGCGGGCTTCTTCCTCTCTTCGTCCTTTAGATCCTTCTCTCGTCCCAGGACTGTGGTGTACTCAACATCTAGCCCAGTGACCCACTCATCATCTGAGTTTTTGAACATGCGTCTGAAGCAAGAAAGGCATCCTTTCACCGTCGCGGAAGAACGGGTGTAGATGACGTCGAACTCATCGCAGGTGATGGTTCTAACCTTGTACTCACCGCCGATCGTGGAGATTTGGGATGCCATGGATTTGGGAGGAGGGTTAGGATTAGTGGAACTGTCGTAATGTGAATGGACGGGACGACTAGGAGCGAACCGCCGTAGTATTGAAGGACGTGCGGGGACGAGTAGGAGCGAACTGCCAGCGTGCGAACGGCAGGGTAGTGGCTTTCCATTCTCCCATGATACGGGCTTTCGAGAGCCCTTGGATCTGAGATCGAACGGTTGCATGGCGTGATTCTAGACCTATGGGTGAATATCCTATCCTGGAGGGTTATTCTGCAAATTTTCAGCAAGTTAGCATGCGACCGTTTGATCTCAGATCCAAGGACTGCCAGCAGCTCGTATCATGGTCGCGCCTACCACGACCGCCGCGTAGCTAGCGCGGTCGCGCCCTTGGAGATTTAACACAGTGCGTTAGGCTATCTGATGTTGGCATGTCATACATAGTCATCACTTAGTCACTCATACTACAACAAGGTTGGCTATAAGGTTGGCTATAAGTGTAATTTTTTTACTCCTCTCTATCTCTTTCTTCGTACTCCCTCCGTCCCATAATATAAGAACGTTTTTGACACTAGTGTAGTGCCAAAAACGTTCTTATATTATGGGACACAGGGAGTACTAGTATTTATTGAATTTGCCAAGGAGTGACCTCTTCCAATGAAATGGTGTTGCTAAGTTTGCTTCATTTAATTAGCTATAGACTCAAAATTTTCTTTTCACCTAGGTACATGCGCTTAGCACCATTTCTTCCTTGGGTCACCAAACTAGTCTCTCTCTTCTTGATTAACTTGCCACATCAGACTTTATTATGTGGCAAGCTTAAGCACCTGTAGGAGCAAGTAAAAGTAAGTACAATAGTGCGCTTTACATGGCATTTTTGCATATGTGGAGGAAAGAGAGGCAAGGAAAAAGTGGAGAAGTGGGCTCTCATGCAAGAGCCAGCCTCTACTACATAGTGGAGCATTGGGAGAGGCACCTGTATGGAGGTGGTCAGGAATCGGGAGACTCGCGCCGGTCGTAGCGCCGCAGTTAAAATGATAATGGCAAGTCAAATCACGGGGCCCCACCTGTCCGGCAGTAACTAGCTGTCAAATCACACAGCCCTACGTTTGCAGCAGCCTACTCCCTCGTCTTCTCGCGTCTCCGTCGAACCGACTAGGCGGAACTGCCCCGCCTACCGCGCAGGAAAAGCCCCGCCCTCGACTTTTAAATATAACTACATCCGCTTAAGAATCCAATGATATACTTTTTGTGACATAGTAACTCATATTTAGTTAGTCAAATGGATGACCTAGAACTACGTGCAGGCCCTGTAAACCGAGACGCCTAAAAATAAAAAACCGAGACGGAGAGGGTAGTTCACCACGTATGTTTTTAGATCAATATAGTCGGGATTCACCAAGGAGCAAAACCAAGTGGTAGGCTGCTCCTGTCGTGTTGGCGTAGCAACTCAAGCAGGGTCAGTCCGCACACAAAATGGTGACACACTTAACAGGACCCCTTTGGCCGACATGTGGCTCATCCACCGTCTTGTTCCACGTGTGATGCACCAAATTACAGTTCGGAGCAGCGGTTGGAATTGGAGGCACCCCGGTCGTAGCGCCGTAGTAGTAGAAAATGAGCGATGAGGGGTCAAATCACAAAGCCCCACTTTCCCGCATTAAGCTGGACGGACGAAGCAACCATCATTTCACTCTAGGGCACAAGATCATAAAGAAAAGAGAAAACAATGATGCGTGCGACAGCTACCTAGGGCACCCTAGGGTAGGGGTCTCCACTACAGATCCTTTTTTTTGAAAGCGCCTCCACTACAAATCGGCTTCTCCCTCGTCCTCTTGAAGAAAACCGATGATGAGTGCGGTGGTAGGGTTTGTAGGAGTACTACGGCGTGCGGGGCCACGTCGTAGTAAACGGGTTCGAGTCGACGCCTTAAATATGTGTGGGCCGCTTGGTTTTACGGGAACGAGGCGGCATTTTGGGTTCGGGGACCAGTGGAGATATAGTACGTACAAAAAATTGTGGACGTAAGTTCGACTGAAAGGCAATGATGCATGGGCCCTGCATTTTGATATACCCAGGGCCGCGTGAAATTTGCTACTCTACTCAAAACTAGTAAGGTACACATGTATTGAACGCATGAGATTTCGAAACCAAATTACGAATAAATACACACTATAGCATGTAATGCTTTGAGTCATATATGCATGATGTAGATGTTCGTTTAGTTCTTATAGTTCATCTCATTCAAAATCAATTAGTTTTATAAAAATGTTAAGATTCATGGGGTTGTGCATTGTAAATCATAAAGTAAAAAACAAATAATGGCAATTCATTTAGAAAAAAATAATCAATTATGATACAGAAGATTCTAGAACAAAGGAGAAGTGCTTGTGTTTTGAGGTTTGTGCATTATGCTTAAGTTCAACCATGGAGTCTTCTAAATTGTACATGTGGCAGATCTGGTGGAATGTTGATGATATCCAACGGCCAGTAGTGCTCGGATTTGCCTATCTCTGCACTGTCGGGTTAGCTTCATCCAGCGACCATCTTTCAAAGTTATTGGCACACTATATAGTTCTTGTGCCATAGTTGCATGTTTTCGAAAAAAAGCTACTAGTGGGTTGTACTATCTATTTAGGAATAGAAGATGTATACATGGAAGTTGTAGGGAAATAGATGACATGGAGCATCTCAATTCCTATGAGTAGGGATTGGAAAAGAGATGTCATTTGGTTCACATCATAGGAACTTTTCTATTGAATCTAGAGATGACATGTATCTCAATTCCTATGAGGAGGGATTAGAAAAGAGATGTAATTTGGTTCATATCATAGGAACTTTTCTATTGAATATACGCTAATGTTTATTTTCCTTTGAAATTAAGGGAGTATAGGAATCCATTCATATGAACCAAGTGGCTCTAAAGCTATAGAAATGATATCATGTTTATTTCCTTTGAAATGTGGAGTATATGAATCTATTCCTATGAACCAATTGGCTCTAAAGGAAAAAATCCTATAAAATCATATCATATAGAGTTCCTATGATATTCCTCGACACTAAAGGATGCTTGAAATTGCTGCGGGTGATACGATGGTCTTTCTTTGTAGACTCCTCACCCATCTTTATAGTTACCTCTCGAAGATGAATGAAATGATTTATACATGGTATTCTACATGTGCAATTTGGTACATGAAAACTCGGTAAAAGTTTGCGAGGTTCGATTTTTCAATAAAGCTATATGCACTGCATTTCGGAACGGAGGGAGCATACGGCAGTTGCTAACACTCACGTGGAAGATTTGTGTGTAGGAGGAGTGGCTGTTCTGTTAAATGACATGGCAAAACTGACACTGTCGGATGCCGATCTAACGGTTCTTACGGCGTTCGTCAGGAAAAGG
This sequence comes from Triticum aestivum, assembly GCF_018294505.1. Classification (NCBI taxonomy): domain Eukaryota; kingdom Viridiplantae; phylum Streptophyta; class Magnoliopsida; order Poales; family Poaceae; genus Triticum; species Triticum aestivum. Next base: position 407,786,879 of record NC_057796.1, read on the forward strand.
CTTGTGGCGAACGTTTGTCAGATAATGATTTACGGACACATGCATTGTATTGATACGTGCCCCCCTCTCTCTCACGCACACGCACCCTCACGAGTCATGACTCTCCCGAGTCCTCTCGCAGACTCGCACGTCGCACCCACTGTCTATCTGCAGGTAGACGTCACGCACATATGTGCTCTTCACACCGTACCCTCAGAACTTCTAAAAAACAAAAGACGGCGCGCACATTTTATTTTAGCTCACACATCACACACTTATACTATTACTCTTGCGGCGAACGTTCTTTGGGCATAGTATATTGTACTCTCACGAAGGGAAGCGGTGCACGCACGCACTAGTTCTCTCACACCCACTCGCTGGTACACGTAGGAGCGCATTTTTTTGAAGCTGGTACAATAAAATCACTCCACTATATATAAAAGCAGGAGCCTTAGCGCTTGCTTTACTAGGGTTCCTCTCGTTCACTCTCTCATGCTCTCCAGATCTAAGCAACACATAGGCGGCCACACTCTCTCTCAGCTCACGGCTGGTCACAAATCCGACCGGACAACCTCGACCGGGGCAGGGGTGTAGGTGCATCGTTCACGCTGTCGTCGGCGGCGAGGGAGGAGACCAACGGCTGCCCGCGCGTCCCGATCGGCGGCCGTGCCGTTCTCTCCGAGAGATCGTCGGCTCGGGAGGGCCTCCGACCCCTTCTTCCTCCCTGCGGTATTGTGGCCAAGATGCGGCCTCCCGACGCCGTCTTTGCCACATGCCGACGACCCTCAGGTATATATTCCTTCGAAACCTGCCTTGCTCTACTGCCCCAGCTCCCTTCGTGTGGATCCTTTTCTACTTCCGTCCGCTGTTCCAAAGCCACCTAGACTTCTACTATTATTAGAAGTAAAGCTAGTTCATACAGTCGACTCAAAGCGTTGGTTCAAACAGGGAAGAAAGTGGGAAAGCTGTAGCATGAATCTAGGACTTGGTTCTAAGAGGAAACAGGGGAAAGTAGTAATATCTGTCACTGTTTAAATAACTGTATTTCGTATTTGCGCAAACAGGGATGTCTGTCTCCATATCGTTTCGGGATGTCTGTCTCCATATCGTTTCTATCCGCGCAATCAAAAGCACACACCTCAGTTTTAGTACAACTGCGCAAAATGAGATGGCTATCCCTCGTTGCCGTCGTCTAACCTCCCGTCTTCAAGGTATCCCTACATTGGTACTAGTAACTAAGGTAGAATGACCAACGCAATCTAAAAGAAGCTGATTCGTACGTTTTACTTCCTGATTGCAGTGCAGGGACGAGCGAAAACAACTGCATCCTAGTCCGGAATGCACTTTCTACCAGTTCATCCATGGACCGAGGACTAGCTGGCACGGCTGCACGACGGTTTTTTGGACAGGTGCGCGGACAAGAGGCATTGTGGTCTGCTTATTTCTGCAAATAGCGGTGCTTAAATTTAGTGGAATGCACAAGCATTTCAGCTGGTCAGTACACTGCATGGTTCAGTTCAGCATTCCAGCTGAGACCACAATTATAATTGGTTATTCTGGAATGAGAGAACCTAACCCTGAATGGTGGCAACAAGAAAAAACCAGAGTGAACTCCAGGAAATTTAAGCCTGCCGGGAGGCCCTTTGCTCAGAGAAGCCTTGCTTGTTTTTCCTGATTTGTAAACCTTCTCACAACTTTGTCTTTTGCTGTGAACTAGTATATGTTTGTTATGTTCTATGAATCATTGAGATGTATAAAATTGCTTAACTTATGCTTTTCAAGTTTTTTATGAAGACGAGTTTAATGTGAGTGTTCCACATGAGCGCTGGACTAGCGTGTGAACGTTTGGAATTTATTACATTGTGGCCTCAATTAACTGCATGAACCACTGTAACAAGATACATAGTTGATTATATGTCAGACAGCAGATTGTTGATTGTTAGCTGGTCGATAGCCTAGTGTTGAAGCGAGCTGAGCCAATGTGCCGTGTTTTGCACAACTGCTTACAAGTGGGGTAGCACCAACAGTGTTTACAAGTACTTATGTATACGTCGGCGCACGGTTCTCGAACGAGTGCTCTATTTCATCAAAACACACACTGCTCGTATGATAAACCGTGACAACTTATGTGTTACCATGCCATATTCATGAAAAATTAGTGAGGACGCATCTGTTTCTGCAACAATTACGATGGTTCTCACATGATTCACGGGCACACAAAAGTAGCAGCAGTTCCCATAGACGGATTCAAACAGAGTACTAGCCCCAGAGGGGTCGATAACAGGCAAGGTTCGGATAATTAGACACAATCCAAACTACTATTAAACACTAGCTGGGGCAACTATTTCATGCCTCGATCTAATTTGGGCTGGACACAAGACGGACCTTGCCATGAACATCATCGAGGACGTCCCGCAGCAGCTCAATCCTGTGAACCTTCATGAAGACAACCTTGTGGCCTTGCCACTGATAAACTTGTTTGTGGAGGCATGCCACGTCATCTTCCTGCGTAAGCTTGACAAGAACAGTATGCCTCACAAACGAAGGAGTAGCTTTGAACTTCTTGTGCTTCAGTACACCCTGGACAACACGCCTGACAACAGTGAGGCTGGAATACAACTCTTCATTGGTATAACCGCAAATGGCTTCCAGGATCCAACAGCCTAAGAACTCTGTTTTCCCAGTGCGTATATTCAGGTCGTCCGCCTCATAGCGAGTGACATGTACAACCACACAATCCTTGTCTGCATCAGGGCTCTAATTGAAACAGAAACAAATTCTGAATTACTTTTCAGTATAAGAAACACAAGTTATTTAAACCACTATGTATAGCATGGCATCGAAGCTAATAAAATTTTGCATTATTAATCACCACATACTTCCTTTTCTAAAAAAATCACCACATACTTAGATGAAAAACCACAATCGAGATCGGCAAAGAAGGAAATCACCTTGGGCAGCTCAGCGGGGGGGGGGGGGACACATCCTCGAAGGGGGAAAACTGCTCCTGCAGTGCCACGGGGGTTGTAACCTCAAACGGGGCGTTGACCATCTCAGTAGTGGCCGTGAGCGTATCTGGGGTCAGCTCGGTGGTTGCCTCCATCTTCTTGGAGCTCTCTGTCTCGTGGGGATCAGCCTCCCGCGTCTGCTCCAATATCGGCAGATCTTTGCCTGGTTCTCCTTGGTCCATCATGAAACTGACGAATACTAGGAGACCACTGAAAGGAAAACACAATCGCAATGACAATGAAACAAAAAAGAGAGTGAGGATCGGTTACTGCTTTGCAAAAGTTCTTTTTTTTCTCTGAACGAAAATATACCAACATCACGGATCCGCTTACCTTCCCTTCGTTCGGAGAGAAGAACAGTGGCAGATGCGAGTGTTGCCTTTCTTGAAGACGGTGAGGGAGAAGGGGATTCAGCGAAGAGTGAAATGATGGTTGCTTCGTCCGTCAAACTTAGACTGCGGGGAGGTGGGGTTTTGTGATACGACGGCTCGTTACTGCCGCGCTACGACCGGGGTGACTCTCCGCCTGCATACTGCCTTCTAATTTGGTGGATGGCATTTGGGCCCGCGCGCTGCATGGCCCGCATGTCGGTGAACAAAAGTATAACGACATTCAGTAGAGGGAGACGTTTCAATGACCTAGGAGGAGCCAGAAGCGGTAGAGTGTCTCCACTGTACTAGTAGTAATTGTTTTTCTGGGTAGCTGTAGAGTGTCTCCACTGTACTAGTAGTAATTGTTTCTCTGGGCCCAAGACAAAACAGCCCATCCACACTAGTAAATAGTAAAATCAATTCAAAAGCCCATCCACACTGGGTGCTCTTCTTCCTCCTCGCTCCCACCCACCTCACGTCAGCTCGCTCCACTCGTACCCCCAAATTCCTCACCTCACTCCTACAGAAAACCCCAGCTCCCCTTCTTCCTCACTCCTACAGAAAACCCCCAGCTCCCCTTCTTCTTCGCTCGCACTACAACTAGGCTCGTCATTCGTTACTCTGCTCAAATCCGTGAGCGCGACGCGACGCCCTCGAGGAAAATGGAGTCGGCTGACCCCAGCGCCAAGAAGATGAGGCTCCCGCCAGCGGCGACGCCTGTTGTAGATCCCGCACCCGGCAGCGCGGGGAGAAGCGGCGACCCCGCCCCCACCGGATCCCAGGAACCCGTAGAATCTCGGGTGGACCGCATCAGCGATCTCCCGGACGCCGTCCTTGGGGAGATCATCTCGCTTCTCCCCACCAAGGATTGCTGCCGCACCCAAGTCCTCTCAATTCGGTGGCGCCCTCTATGGCGCGCCGTGCCCCTTAATCTCGACTGTCGTCAGCTATCTCTCTTCAATGATTTTGAAATCCCCAGAGCCATCATCTCCTCCCACCAGGGCTCCGTTCAAAGCCTCTGCATCCCGTCATGCTACCTGAGCAAGCATACCATGCCCTGCACGGTGGACGCCTGGCTGAAATCCCCTGAATTCACAGAACTACAGCTGCTTGAGTTCTACTATTCCCCTGGAAATCACATACCACATACCGAACGCCATGAACTTGTGCCCTCAGCACCGATGTCCATCTCGCGGTTTTCGTCCTCTCTCCACACCGCCACCTTTGCGCTGTGCTACCTACCAGACAATCTGGTACTAAACCTTCGACTCCCATTTCTCAAGAAACTTTCACTTGTGCGGGTTCGTATATCGGAGGCCTCATTGCACAGCATCATCCACTCCAGTTGCCCTGCGCTGGAGTGCTTGGTGCTTGTTTTCACAGTTAGAATCGGTTGTCTCCAAATAAAGTCGCCTAACCTTGTAAGAATTGGAATTTCTTTTGACGGAAGGCAGCTCATCATCCAAGATGCCCCTTCACTTCAAAGGTTGATCCTTGATTCTAGTTATTCACCGTTGCAAATAACCGTCCTCTCTGCGCCTAAACTGGAGACCTTGGGTGTAATACATGATCTCTGTGCTCATTTCAATATGGTGTTTGGCTCCACAGTTCTTCAGGTACTTTATATTATCATCTACACTTGTAACCATAAGCTGCATTTTAAATTTCTGCGCATAATTTATATATCATCTTGGAGTACACATTTTGTACTAATATTATGTTCTATGCTCAATGAAGAGTTTCTCCATGGATGGCCTATCAATGGTGCTGGATTCTGTCAAGATCTTATATATCCAAATGAATAGTTTTGATCTGAACAAGATTATTGGCTTGCTGCAATGCTTTCCATGTCTGGAGAAGTTGTATATAAAGGTGATAATTTCACGCACATTGGAAGCCCGCATATAGTGTACTAGAATTAACCGTTCAGCTGTTGCTCTTTCGACACTCTTCTTTTAGACCTTAACTGTTTTCAATCTTCATGTCTATTTAGGCAACAGGACGGGGTAAGAAAGTTATAACCAATCGGTGGATTCGTAAGCATCGGGATTTTCTCACTTCTCATGAGATTCGATTGAAGACAATAACGCTAGAACGATATGTAGCCAACCGTGCAAACACAAGATTTGTCACATTCTTCCTGCTGAATGCGAGGTTACTATTGTCCATCAGGCTTAAGTTTATCAGCAGCATGGTTTTGACGGATGGGTATGTCGAAGAGCAAAAAAAGGAGTTTCAGGTGGGCAAAAGAGCTTCTGAACGTGCCGGGCTTCTATTTACAACATATTGTGGTCATAATCCAGTAAATTTTACGACCCAGGATGTTCATTCTATGGACCTGACCGATCCATTTGACTGTGACTGCCGAAAACAGTGCTGGAGTTAGATGTTGTTGCCCTTTTCAATCTGGTTTTTTTGTAAACCTGATGAACAATTAACCCTCGTGCTTTTGTACAGTTTGTAAGCTGGAGTTAGATGTTCCTGCCCTTTTCAACTCGGCTGTGACTGTCATATTTTCTTTGAAACAAGGCAAATGGCTTGCCATTCGTTTAATTTAGAGTGAAATATTGTAACAAATCCCAACCAAGGGAAATAACATCACTCTCGCCGGCTGCTTGAGCTCACTGTGCATTACAGAAGCCAAGTGATTAGCCCCCACCAGCACCCACAAACTTATTTCGAACTAGCACATCAAATGGGCTGTAAATTTTCATAGGAAAGGCTGCATGACCGTGACAGATTTGGATTCTGACATTTGGGACCCGCGAGGAAATAGCCTATCCAAGGTGGTGTCGACTTACTAGCCAGTCAACAAACGATTCTGCCTACCAGCCGTTGGATTGACATCCAACATCTGTCGTGTATCTTCTATCTCTTGTCTTCTTCTTCCTCCAGCCGCCCAAACCAAACCACCCCGTCGGCTCCGCCTGCTCCCGCCTCCCATGGCTGGCTGCGCCTCCGCCGCCCTACCGTACGTACCCTCCAACGTTGGCCAGTCCCTCCCTCTATTCCCCCACACGTCCTGTTATTCTCCGGCGACGTCAGCCCCAACACGCACCCGCGCCCGAACCAGTCAACCCTCGTACTCCCCTCCGCCTGCGACTGGACCGGCGCATCTTCAACGGCTCCTGTTCGTTCCGTCCGAGGCCTCGCCGTCGTCCTCCGCCTTGCGGCCTTGGTTCGCTCGCCGTGCGCGGTGCGCCGCCCTCTTGCGTTGTCAACGTCGTCAACAACCGAGAGGAACAAGGAGATGACTGTACGTGGAGAGGATGACAGTAGGGACCCACCAGCGTCATGGCAGTACGCAAGCAAGTGCCTCTATAGTACAAGCCCAAAAATATGGTTCCTCCTAATGGTTGGACATCTGGGGCTCACGCCATTGTCAACGTAGTCAATAAACGAGAGAATTACACTACGAGCGGCTGACACCAGGGACCCAGCAAGTCGCGCAGTTTTTTTTGAGGAACAAGCAGTTGTTATTTATACTAGTTTTAGCGACGGATCAGGGTAACAACGGGGCTGTGCGGGGGCTGTGGCCCGTCTAGCCAGGGTTTTATTTATGTTTACCACATCATGAGCCCAGTTGTGTTTTTTTCTTGCTGAAAATGGCTAGCCCAGTTCTATTTTTTTAAAGAAATACCCAAACAAGGCCTACTTGCTTTATCGGCCCTGCTGGGCTGCAAATCTTTCAAGACGAGGAGAGTTTCATTCGGTTTGCCCAGAAATGGGCTGTACATTTTTAAAACACATCAAACCGGGAATTAGTTTCAATTTTTTTCATTACAAGATCTTAAATTCCATTGATTTTTATGCGTGGACAATTATTTGGATTTTATATTTATATAAATTATTTTTCAAAATAGTTTGAATGTGAATCGATATTTCTGGATTAAAAACAGTTGACCGCACCGAAATATGCAAAATTTCGTATACTTTTTAACCGTGGCCACAATATGGGGTGTAATGCTAACAAAAAGAAGATGGGCTCCAAAAAAATTCTTAAGAATTAGCAAATGGGCTGTACATTATTAGAAATAATGGCAGATGGGCTGTATGCTGTTTTCCACAGATTTGAGGCTGACTTGTGCGCCTACTACAGGTTGACGCGTATGCTTTCATAAAAAAAGGTTGACGCACACGCAACGCCCTGTCAACTTAGTCAACACACGAGAGCAGTGACTGTTGGATGTCCATCCAACGGCTGTCGTGCTTCTTCAATCTCTGCTCTTCATGCTCCAGCCGCTCAAACAAGCGCCGGCGGGACTGCCTGCTCCCTCCTCCCGCGGCCGGCTATGCTGCCGCGCAGGCCTCACGGCCCCACCGTACTCCCATCGCTGGCCTAGCCATCCCTCTACTCACCCACACATGCTGTTATTCTCCGGCGACGGCAGACGAACCAGTAAACCCTCGTACTCCTCCGCGTGGGAAACAACTGCCGAGTATTCCCTGGCTCCGTGTCGTTCCCTTCCTAGGCCTCGCCGTCGTCCACCGCCCTGGTGCTCTCGGCGCGGCCTGGTCAACGTGGTCAATGAACGACATCCATCGGAAGTGGACTGTACGTGGAGAGGCTGACAGCTGGGTCCACGGCCGCACGCAAGGAAATGCCTCCTTATTACGCGCAAAATAATGATTCCTCCACCTGACAGCTAGGACCCACAGGAAGGGCCTCTGTATTTCGCGAAAAAAACGTTCCCCCCGCTGACAGGTCGGACCCACCAGCTATATCTTCGCACGCAAGGAAGTGCCTCCTTATTACGCCCAAAAAAATGAATACCCCCTGCTAGCTGGGACCCACCATATTGTTGGGCTGACTTGTGGGCCTACTAAGTTGACGGGGACGGAGGGCTTTGTCAACTTAGTCAATACTCCAGTGACCGTATGATGTCCATCCAACGGCCATAGTGCTTCTTCAACCTCTGGTCTTCTTGCTCCAGCCGCCCAAAGCAGCGCCGGTCGTGCCGCCTGCTCCTGCCTCCCGTGGCCGGCTGTGCTACCGCGGAGGCCTCACCGCCCCCATACTACTCCCACCACTGGCCAGGCCATCCCTCCACTCACCCACACCCCCTGTTATTCTGCGGCGACGGCAGCCTCACACCGCAGCCGAACCAGTGAACGCTCGTACTCCTCTCCGCGTGGGCATCCACTGCCGCGTCTTGCCCGGCTCCGCGTCGTCCCCTTCCTAGGCCTCGCCGTCGTCCACCGCCGTGGTGCTCTCGGCGCGGCGTGGTCAATGTGGTCAACGACCGACTTCCATCGGAAGAGTACTGTACGTGGAGAGGCTGACAGCTGGGTCCACGGCAGCCGCAAGGAAGTGCCTCCTTATTACGCGGAAAATAATTATTCCTCCACCTGACAGCGGGGACCCACCGGACGGGCCACCAGTATTTTGCGAAAAAAATCGTTTCCCCCTGACTGCTGGGACCCACCGGACGGGCCACCGTATTTCGCGAAAAAAACGTTCCCCCCGCTGTCAGCTCGGACCCACCGGAAGTGCCTCCTTATTACGCACAAAAAAATGAATACTCCCCCGGCTAGCTGGGACCCACCTTGGTGGGAGGCTGACTTGTGGGCCTACTAAGTTGACGGGGACGAAGGGCTTTGTCAACTTAGTCAATATGAACGATTCTAGCTCCAGTGACCGTACGATGTCCATCCAACGGCCGTAGTGCTTCTTCAACCTCTGGTCTTCTTGCTCCAGCCGCCCAAAGCAGCGCCGGTCGTGCCGCATGCTCCTGCCTCCCGTGGCCGGCTGTGCTGCCGCAGAGGCCTCACCGCCCCCTACTATTCCCACCGCTGGCCAGGCCCTGCGGCGACGGCAGCCTCACACCGCAGCCGAACCAGTGAACCCTCGTACTCCTCTCCGCGCGGGCTTCCACTGCCGCGTCTTCCCCGGCTCCGCGTCGTCCCCTTCCTAGGCCTCGCCGTCGTCCACCGCCGTGGTGCTCTCCGCGCGGCGTGGTCAACGTGGTCAAGGAACGACTTCCATCGGAAGAGTACTGTACGTGGAGAGGCTGACAGCTGGGTCCACGGCCACAGCCCAGTTTTTTTGTGATTTGCCAAGTAAGTCGCTTTGTCAGGCCTGTTGGGCTGCAAATCTTTCAAGACGAGGAGAGCTTTCATTCGGCTGGCCGAGAAAATGGCCCATCAGTAATGAGAAATGGGCTGTACATTTTTAAAACACATCAAACCGGCAATTAGTTTCAAATATCTTTTTTTTCATTTCAAGATTTTAAATTACATTAATTTTTATGCGTGGAGAATTTGTTGGATTTTATATTGATATACATTTATTTTTAAAATCAGTTTGAATGTGAGTCGAAATTTCGGGATTAAAAACAGTTCGGACCGCACCGAAATATGCAAAATTTCGTATAATTTTTTAACCGTGGCCACAATATGGGCTGTAATGCTAACAAAAAGAATATGGGCTCCAAAAAAACCTTAAGAATTAGCAAATGGGCTGTAAATTATTAGAAATAATGGCAGATGGGTGTATGCTGTTTTCCACAGATTTGAGGCTTTCCTAAAAAAAGGTTGACGCACAAGCACTGACTGTTGGATGTCCATCCAACGGCCGTCGTGCTTCTTCAATCTCTGCTCTTCCTGCTCCAGCCGCTCAAACAAGCGCCGGCGGGACTGCCTGCTCCCTCCTCCCCGCGGCCGGCTGTGCTGCCGCGCAGGCCTCACCGCCCCACCGTACTCCCATCGCTGGCCTAGCCATCCCTCTACTCACCCACACCTGCTGTTATTCTCCGGCGACGGCAGACGAACCAGTAAACCCTCGTACAGTCGTACTCCCCTCCGCGTGGGAAACAACTGCCGAGTCTTCCCTGCCTCCGTGTCGTCCCCTTCCTAGGCCTCGCCGTCGTCCACCGCCGTGGTGCTCTCGGCGCGGCGTGGTCAATGTGGTCAACGACCGACTTCCATCGGAAGAGTACTGTGCGTGGAGACGCTGACAGCTGGGTCCACGGCCGCAGCAAGGAAGTGCCTCCTTATTACGCGCAAAATAATTATTCCTCCACCTGACAGCGGGGACCCACCGGACGGGCCACCGTATTTCGCGAAAAAAACGTTTCCCCCCTGACTGCTGGGACCCACCAGCTACACCTTCGCACGCAAGGAAGTGCGTCCGGGCAAAAAAACAAAACGATTCGCCCCCCTGACTGCTGGGACCCACCAGCTACATCTTCGCACGCAAGGAAGTGCCTGACAGTCGGGACCCACCTGGTCGAAGCGTACGTAGCGTTGTCATTCTGGTCGCGAACGTGTACGTACATATATACTGGTGGATGTAGAGGCGCGCACGTGTCGTAGTAGAGGCGCGCACGTAGCATGTACACGTACGTACAGCGGCCAGGGTGCAAGAAAGAAAATACGGCCACGTATGTGTACATACGGGCGGGGTCTCGAACGCCTACTCGCGCATACGTACGGCGAGGGCTCGTTGACATGGCTGGGTCGGAACGGAGAAACAGCGTCGTCGTCGTGTTCATGGGGAGGCAACGGAATGCGTCGTGTTCATGGGGAGGCAACGGAATGCGTCGTGTTCATCGGGAGGCAACGGAACGCGTGGGAGCCAACCGGCTGGGTCGGAACGGAATGCGTGGTCGTGTTCATCGGGAGGGCTTGGACGGAACAGGCGATGGAAACGAGGCCTGGCGTACCGCAGAACGGAGGAAACGGCCTTGTGTTCGACCGGCCACGTTCGAAACGGGATCCTGTTCATCGGGAGGGGTCTGGCGTACCGCAAAACGGACGAAACGGACCTCCTACGGTCGAAACGGGGGTCCTGTTGATCGGGAGGGGTGTGGCGTACCGCAAAACGGACGAAACGGACCTCCTACGGTCGAAACGGGGTCCTGTTGATCGGGAGGGGTGTGGCGTACCGCAAAACGGACGAAACGGACCTCCTACGGTCGAAACGGGGGTCCTGTTCATCGGGAGGGGTGTGGCGTACCGCAAAACGGGACTCCACGGGATACTGTTCATCTCCACCGTCGACCTCCTCCAGCCTCCACGGGCTACCGTCGACCTCCTCCAGCCTCCACGGGCTCCTGTTCATCCAGCCTCCACCGCGCGCTACTCCACCGGCTACTGTTCAACCACCCCTCCACGGGCACCCCTCCACCGTCTACTGTTCATCCAGCCCTCCACACCACGGGGTCCTGTTCAACCACCCCTCCACGGGCACCCCTCCACCGTCTACTGTTCATCCAGCCCTCCACACCACGGGGTCCTGTTCACCACCCTCCACGGGCACCCCTCCACCGTCTACTGTTCATCCAGCCCTCCACACACCACGGGGTCCTGTTCATCCAGAGGCAACGCCACCGCTCACTGTTCATCCAACCCCCCCCCGCAACGCTCACTGTTCATCCAGAGGCAGCATCGATCGGCTTCAGTTAGCAGCAGTAGCGAAGGAATCGCTCGATCGGGTTCAGTTAACAGCCATCGATCGATCGCTCGGGTTCAGTAACGCGTAGCCTGCAGTGCAATCGCTCGGGTTCAGTTAGAGCCCAACGCCTCGCTCGGGTTCAGTTAGAGCCAACGCCTCGCACACACGCGCGTACGTGTACGAGAGAAACGCGCATCGCTCGGCCCCCGACCTCCCACCGTAACCGGGAACTCCCCGAAATTTTCCTCCCCTCGCTTCTACCACGGTTTTTTCCGTCATGGACGGCCCAAAGAATGTCATGCAGCTGCGTCTCCGGCCCGCCCAGGACGAAAAGCCCATTTTCTGCCATGATTTTTTGTCATAGAAGTAGGAGCCCACCACATCTATGATGATACCGGGTTTTGTCACAATTATCGTCATAGAAGTGTCATATGTATGACAGAAAAAAATTCGTTCGGCCCAAAATGTCACGGATGTGTCTTTTTTTTGTAGTGAAAGGTGTGTACAGCAAGGATGATTGTGGCAAACTAAAAAGCAAAGGATCACATCATACAAGATGCTCCAAGCAAAACACATATCATGTGGTGAATAAAAATATAGCCTTGCTGATAGACGAAGACGAAAGAGGGGATGCCATCCGGGGCATCCCCAAGCTTAGATGTTTGGTTGTCCTTGAATATTACCTTGGGTTGCCTTGGGAATCCCCAATCTTAGGCTCTTGCCACTACTTATTCCATAGTCCATCAAATCTTTACCCAAAACTTGAAAACTTCACAACACAAAACTCACCGGAAAACTAATGAGATCCATTAGTATAAGAAAATAAATCACCACTTTTTGGTACTGTTGTGAACTCATTCTTTATTTATATTGGTGTAGTATCTACTGTATTCCAACTTCTCCAAGGTTCATACCCCCCGATACTACCCATAGATTCATCAAAATAAGCAAACAACGCATAGAAAACACAATCTGTAAAAAATAGAACAGTCTGTAGCAATCTGAAAACTTTGAATACTTCTGTAACTTAAAATATTCTGAAAAAGTAGGACAACCTGGGCAATTTGTATATCAATCTTGTGTAGGAAAATCAAGATTTTATCACGCTTCTTCGATTTTATAAAATCCTGGCAATGAGCGCAAAAGTTTTTGTTTTTCAGCAAGATCAAATCAACTATCATCGTAAGCCATCCCAAAGGTCTTACTTGGCTCAAACACTAATTATAACATAAAAACACATCTAACCAGCGATGAAAAAATTATTAAAAAGCAGAACCAAAAAACAAGAGCAAAAATAAAATTGGGTTGCCTCCCAACAAGCGTTATTATTTAATGCCCCTAGCTAGGCATAAAACATAGATCTAGATATTGTCATCTTTGGTATGCAATTCACTTTTAATCAAATCTTCCAAAAACTCTTCTTAGCAAATCTGTTCTTTCCTTTATTTCCCTTCTAGTAGGTGAACTTAATTCATGAAAAGGACTTTGATTAGTGATGTTGACATTCATAAACCCGTAATCTAGATCATCACCACATATATCATCATATAAAATACGTATCTCATTTTTAATGGGTTCCTTAGTCATCTTTTCCAACCAATCATTATTAAATCATACATAAATTCCCCTTGTATCCAAATAAATTTATCATAGGTCTCAAGGTACAAGGTTTGAGTGATTTCCGAGTAGGGAACTCTCCTCCTAAGATTGTCATTGTAAGATTGATAATCCCTAGATTGCAAACTACGCAAAGTTTCTTTATCATGGAGGATTTCTTCAATCGGAGGATGTTCAACATTTTTATTATAGAAAGCAAAAACCTCCCTAGCCTCTTGTATTATAAAATCAAATCCCCGCATAAGGATAAGAGTGGCAATATTTTAAGCTTTAGGATGATTAATATTGGGAAGTTCATAAAACACCTTTTGCAAAGCGGGATGGATATGCACAAATTTTCTTTCTAGTTTTTCAACAAGCATGACAATGGCATCCACATAATAGTTTGTATCGAGAAGGATAGATCTTTTACTAATAGGCATATTTCCCGTACAATCAAAGAATTCTTGAATAACACTTTTCCCAATAATATTACCGTCTCCCACATGAAAAGTTTTTGCTTTATAGTTAGGGGGAGTTTCAGTTTCATGATCTAAAGAACAAGATCCAAGTTTTTCCTCAAGATTTACACTAGCAAGACCCTCAAAATTTTCAATGATAACCTCCCCAGGTTCAGATAGCAACAAACCAGTCTAGCAAATGGGCAACCAAAAAGCGAACGAAAAGACAAACAGAAGAAAAGCGAATAAAAAGGCAAATCTTTTTGTATTTTTCTGAAAATGTTTTATAAGTGGGGGAGAGGAAAATGAGATGAGAGTTTATGATAGGTACTTGGTAGGCTTGATGTAGATCTCCCCGGCAATGGCGCCAGAAATTCTTCCTGCTACTTCTTGAGCTTGCGTTGGTTTTTTCCTTGAAGAGGAAAGGGTGATGCAGTAAAGTAGAGATAAGTATTTCCCTTAGTTAAGAACTTAGGTATCAATCCAGTAGGAGAAACACGCAAGTCCCCAATATATGCACCTACACAAACAATCAAACACTTGCACCCAACGCGATAAAGGGGTTGTCAATCCCTTCATGATCACTTGCAAAGGTGAGATCTGATATAGAGATAGATATAAATGATTACTAAAACGTAAAAGTAAATAATTGCAGCAAGGTATTTTTGGTATATAGATCTGAAAATATAAGACAGAAAATAGACCCGGGGGCCATAGGTTTCACTAGAGGCTTCTCTCTTGAAGGCAAATAATACGGTGGGTGAACAAATTACTGTCGAGCAATTGATAGAAAAGTGCAAAGTTATGATGATATCCAAGGCAATGATTATGCATATAGGCATTGAGGGAGTCCTGGATTAAGGGGTCCTCAGGTGTCCGGGATGTGTGTACGGGCCGGACTAATGGGCCGTGAAGATACAAGGTAGAAGACCTTCCCCCGTGTCCGGATAGGGCTCTCCTTTTCGTGGATGGCAAGATTGGCGTCCGGATGTATAGTTTCCTTATTCTGTAAACCGACTCTCTACAACCCTAGGCCCCTCTGGTGTCTATATAAACCGGAGGGTTTAGTCCGTAGAGGCCATCAGAATTCACATAGGCTAGACATCTAGGGTTTAGCCATTACGATCTCGAGGTAGATCAACTCTTGTAACCCCTATACTCATCAAAGTCAATCAAGCAGGAAGTAGGGTTTTACCTTCATTAAGAGGGCCCGAACCTGGGTAAACATCGTGTCCCCTTTGTCTCCTGTTACCTTCGATCCTAAGATGCACAGTTCGGGACCCCCTACACGAGATCGGCCGGTTTTGACACCGACATTGGTGCTTTCATTGAGAGTTTCTTTGTGTCGTCGATGGAAGGATCGATGGCTCTCCTTGTCATCAATGACAACATCACCTCTGGAGGGGCCCTAGCTCCAGGACAGATCCTCCAGCTCGGCGGTTTTACCTTAGGCGCCCGCTCGGCCTTTAAGCCAAAGGTGGCCCTCCAAATCGCCAAACATCATCTCCGCATCGGCCTCGAACACTCTGAAAAGATGGATCCGACAGATGTCTCATCCCGAACTGCTAGATCGCATCGCCGCCCTGGGGGTCACAATAGACTATGATCGGATTGGGCTTGAACCCGATCAGAGGGAATCAAGTCCCCGCCGATCACCCATCTGGTAGCGGTCATGGAGGAACAAGCCGAGAATAATTCTCTTTCTAAGCTAAGAACAAGCTATGTTTGGATTTCCGAGCCCTGCGAGCCAGATACTCATCTTTGGGAAGAGACCCCATGTCCTCCGAACATAGAATCAGGCGTTGAGCCCGAAAGTCACCCGGACCCTTCGGATCCTGGACTAATAACCTCTAAAATTCTTCAAACTCCGGATCCAATAGTGGGTCAGGGTTCGAATTTTAGCCCGCCCACCCACCACAAACAATATTCCCCAAGCAACTCAGGTCCTCCAGACGTATGTGACCTAATGTATGTGCGGCAGCAACCTCGGGAAACCGTCCATCACTTCTGGGCCAGATTCCTCCTTGTTAAAAACAAGATTAAAGATTGCTGCGACGATGACGCGGTTTCAGTTATTTGCCGCAACTGTACGGACGAGGGAATCCTTAATGCCCTTAACCGTTGCCGCATACTGCACTTCGCAGATTTGGCACACATAGTATAGAAGTACTGCGCAATGGAAAGTGCCTGGAAATCCCAGACAGCCCGGTGGGAACCTCCTGCCATTAAGCAACCCACCAGGCGGGCAAAAAGGGTGCACCTTTATGGGGCACCTGATCATGATCCTATGGACAAGAAAATCAAGCCCTTCACGGGACATAGAACTGTCCTTGACGAATTGCTCGACAAGCCTTGTCAGATACACACGACGCCGAATACCGAACCAACACATACATTCGGTACTACCTCATAGAAGCACTCTTCGGAGGACGACGATCTCAATGTCTTTACGGTCTTCGAGACCTTTTCTTTGAATAACCGGCGCAAAAGGGCGCTACGCGACCTCGCTAAAGTTAACCAGGTAGCCGCAATAAATCCTTGGAACGATATGGCAATAACCTTCACCGCCGACGATGAGCCAAGGGCCCGATCAGTCCGAGCACCAGCCGCCCTGGTCTTAAATCCAATTATGGATGGCTTTTGGCTCACTAAAGTACTTATGGACGGTGGCAGCAGACTAAACCTCATCTACGAAGATACACTCCAAAAAATGCAAATGGACAAGAGTCGCATTGAGCAAAGCCGCACCACCTTTTGAGGCATTATCCCCAGTCGAGAAGCACGAAGCTCGGGGAAAATTAAGCTTGACGTAGTATTCGGCACGCCGGAGAACTACAGGTCTGAAGAGTTGCTCTTTGATACGTCTCCAACATATCTATAATTTTTTATTGTTCCATGCTATTATATTATCTGTTTTGGATGTTTAATGGGCTTTAATATGCTCTTTTATATTATTTTTGGGACTAACCTATTAACCGGAGGCCCAGTGCCAGTTTCTATTTTTTTTGCCTATTTTAGTGTTTTGCAGAAAAGGAATACCAAACGGAATCCAAACGGAATGAAACCTTCGCGATGATCTTTCTTGGAACAAACGCAATCCAGAAGACTTGGAGTTGAAGTCTGGAACTCCGCAAGGCGGCCACGAGGCAGGAGGGCGCGCCCAGGGGGTAGGCGCGCCCCCCACACTCGTGGGTCCCACGGAGCTCCACCGACATACTTCTTTCGCCTATATATACTCTTATACCCTAAAACATCAGGGGAAGCCACGAAACCACTTTTCCACCGCCGCAACCTTCTGTACCCATGAGTTCCCATCTTGGGGCCTTTTTCGGCGATCTGCCGGAGGGGGAATCGATCACGGAGGGCTTCTACATCAACACCATAGCCTCTCCGATGATGTGTGAGTAGTTTACCACAGACCTTCGGGTCCATAGTTATTAGCTAGATGGCTTCTTCTCTCTCTTTGGTTCTGAATACAAAGTTCTCCTCGATGTTCTTGGAGATCTACTCGATGTAATACTCTTTTGCGGTGTGTTTGCCGAGATCCGATGAACTGTGGATTTATGATCAAGATTATCTATGAATAATATATGGTTCTTCTCAGAATTCTTATATGCATGCTTTGATATCTTTGCAAGTCTCTTCGAATTATCGGTTTAGTTTGGCCTACTAGATTGATCTTTCTTGCAATGGGAGAAGTGCTTAGCTTTGGGTTCAATCTTGCGGTGTCCTTTCCCAGTGACAGTAGGGGCAGCAAGGCACGTATTCTATTGTTGCCATCGAGGATAAAAAGATGGGGTTTATATCATATTTCTTGAGTGTATCCCTCTACATCATGTCATCTTGCTTAATGTGTTACTCTGTTCTTATGAACTTAATACTCTAGATGCATGCTGGATAGCGGTCGATGTGTGGAGTAATAGTAGTAGATGCAGAATCATTTCGGTCTAAATGACACGGACGTGATGCCTATATTCATGATCATTGCCTAGATATTCTCATAACTATGCACTTTTCTATCAATTGCTCGGCAGTAATTTGTTCACCCACTGTAATATATGCTATCTTGAGAGAAGCCACTAGTGAAACCTATGGCCCCCGGGTCTCTTTCTTATTATATTGCATCTCTTTTATTTACATCACATCTCGTTTTACTATTTTGCAATCTTTACTTTCCAATCTATACAACAAAAATACCAAAAATATTTATCTTACTATCTTTATTAGATCTCACTTTTGCGAGTGACCTCAAGGGATTGACAACCCCTTTATCGCGTTGGTTGCAAGGTTCTTGATTGTTTGTGCAGGTACTAGGTGACTTGAGTGTTATCTCCTACTGGATTGATACCTTGGTTCTCAAAAACTGAGGGAAATACTTACGCTACTTTGATGCATCACCCTTTCCTCTTCAAGGGAAAACCAACGCATTCTCAAGAGGTAGCAAGAAGGATTTCTGGCGCCGTTGCCGGGGAGATTTACGCCAAGTCAAGTCAAGATTTTGTAGCGACCTGACCTCAGACGGTCAAGTCTCTGTGCTTCTGTGTCATCCCTGGATCGGTAATGCTGACACACACAGTACTCGAAGGATTTATAACAGAGTAGCAATCACACACTTATTACACGAATGTCCCCAAAAGAGAACTTATTACAATAAATATGGCTTAAGCCATCTAAATAAGATAACAGCGGAAGGCTTGGAAGATAAAGTGAGTCCATCAACTCCAACGGCATAGCTGAGTGCATGACAAACGACCTAGCGCACCTTACTCTTCGTCTGAAAAGTCTGCAACATGATATGTTGCAGCCCGAAACAGGTCAGCACATGGAATATCGTGGCAATATAACACAGTAGAGCAATAAACAGATAAATGCTAACACTACATGCATATATGGCTGGTGGAGGCTCTATGGTTATAATGTTATGCGAAAAGCCAATTTTCCCTACAACAAAGGAATAGATTTTAATTTAACTATCATGGTGGTTGAAACATCATTGAGAAGGTTCCTCCAACTCAATCCCAATTAAAGTAATCATTTACAACCCAACAAATTAATTTAGAGTGATGAGATCAAATCAATAATTCAAGTACCAGATACTCAAGATGTCCATAACCGGGGACACGGCTAACCATGATTAGTTTATACACTCTGCAGAGGTTTGCGCACTTTTCCCCACAAGACTCGCTCTCCTCCGTTGGATTTCTCGCACTACATGGTGCTTGAGAAACAGATGACCGAGACACAGTCTTTCAGAAACATTTACTCTTTCCTCTGGGTAGATAGTTACACCTACTTTCCCTCTACATCTGCTAGCCTACCACTAAAAGAGGTCATGCAACCTACTCAACTATGCTAGAGCCCATAATAGTTTGTGGCTGCACACGGAAGTTTCTAGCATGAATAATCTTGTGATCCCTCTGAGCCTGGGTGGCGGATCGTAGGATGATCACACGGGTACTCCGGGATATCCTAGGACAACACTGGATTCTCAAGGTGCCCAAACCAACAATCCACCTAGATGTGTATTCAAGTAGCCACCTTAAGTTAACCATAAATTAACAATCTCACATCTTTCATGGATTCACTCACCCAAACCACGTCTACGATCATAGCATAGCAATATAAGCATAACGTAGAAGTAACTCCCAAGGGTTTGATAACATAAAGACAATAGGTTCTACCTCATCAACTACTTCCCAATACCCACATGTTAAGAGATCCTACTCATGCAATGTGTTAGCGTTGTAACTAATGCATAAAAACTGGGTAATAAAGGGGTATGATCAATGTGTTACTTGCCTTGCTGACGATCTGCAAATCCTAGAGACTCATAGTAGCACGCTTCGCACTCCGGGAATTCTATCGCAAACAAACAATAGCATACATAAGTAATCAACTAGAAGCACGGATAAAACTCAAATAAGAAGATCTAACCAGAAAGTTCAACTGAAGAACTCTGGTTTGCAAAAATAATCAAATCAAACGGATCAACGAAACTGAAACTACGAAAGAAACAACATCCGCTTACTAATCTGGACTAAAGTCAAATTTTACAGTACCAAAATCTTGTTCAAGTTGGTTAAACAGAAAGAGGGCTTCGAGACGAAGGTCTAGGCGCTTGTTTCACCTGATTTGGATACAAGCGAAAAGATAAACTAAAACAAAGATCAGGGCAGAAATCACGATCGAGAATAATCGCAGAAAACCCCTGGAAAATATAACGAGACGAACAGGCTAACAAACGAGCGTTCGCTGTCTGCGGCTAACTGACAAACAATGTTCGTTAAAACGAACGAACGGATGAACGTCCGTTAAATAACCGAACCGAGAAAACCGAACCGAACAAAATAAAAAAATGCATCTGGGGTTTCTAAAAAAAACGATCGGTTTTTACCTAAACCGAAAAAACCGGGCGTGGGATCCGGCGAACGGCGGCGGCGGCTCCGGCGGCTTGCGGCGGCTCCGGCGAGGCGAGGTGGCGGCGGGGCGACGGCGGGGTGCGGGCGGGGCGGCGCGGCGCAAGCTGCGGCGGCGGCGGCTGCTGCGTGCTGCTGCTGCTGCAGTGGGGAGCAGGGCGAGGCGAGGCGGGGTGAGGGCGGCGGCGGGGCAGGTTATAAAGGGAAGGGGGGCGACTCGGCTTGGGGCAGGGGCAACCGGGCGGCGGCGGCGTCCCGGACTCCGGCGGTGTCCGGCTCGGGCACGGGGCGCACGCGCACGGGGAGGCGGCGGCGGTGCCAGGCCGGCTAGGCTTCGGCCCAGTTCGGTCCGCGAAGATTAAAAAACAGATTCCCTCGGAAAAATCCTAGAAAATAAAATAAAAATCTAAAAATACCAAAACAAATTTTAACCGTCTAAATAGAATATTTAGAACAAAGTGAACATTTTCTTGGCCCTCAAATGAAATTTTGAAAAATGCATATTTTTCTAATTCAAATAAAATAACAATAAAATCCAAATAAAATTATTTATTTGATTTTAATATTTTTCCTCCAATATTTCTTTTATTTTGGAGAAGTCATATAATCTCCTCTCGTTTATTTTTATATTGAAATATTTTCGGAGAGAAAAAAATAATTGAAACCAAAATGATCCTTGTTTCGATATTTGAGAAAATTCAAATATGAAAAACGTGAAATCCCCAACTCTCTCCGTGGGTCCTTGAGTTGCTTAGAATTTCAAGGATCGCGAGACGAAATGCCATAAAATATAATATGCATGAATGACCTATGTATAACATTCCAAATTGAAAATTTGGGATGTTACAAACCTACCCCCTTTAAGATGAATCTCGTCCTCGAGATTCGGGTTGGCTAGAAAATAGGTGTGGGTGGTCTTTGCGTAGATCATCCCCTCGTTCCTAGGTAGCTTCATCCTCGGTATGTTGTCTCCAGTGAACTTTGCAAAACTTGATAACTTTGCTGCGAGTGACTCGGCTGGCAAACTCGAGAATCTTGACAGGTTTCTCCTCATAGGTCAGATCACTGTCCAACTGAATTGCTTCCAGGGGCACTGTGTCTCTCAGAGGAATATCGGCCATTTTTGCATGGCACTTCTTCAACTGGGAAACGTGAAACAGATCATGAACTCCTGACAGTCCTTCGGGTAACTCCAACTTGTAGGCAACCTCTCCCATACGTTCCAAAACTTGATATGGCCCTACAAATCTTGGGGCTAGCTTTCCCTTAACTCCAAAACGTTTAACTCCTCGTATAGGTGACACTCGCAGATATGTTCTGTCTCCGGTTTCATAGACTACCTCCTTGCGTTTTGAGTCTGCATAGCTCTTCTGTCTAAACTCGGCTACCTTTAGTCTGTCTTGAATCAGCTTAACCTTTTCTTCTGACTCTTTAATCAAATCCGGTCCAAACAACTGACGGTCTCCAACTTCATCCCACTTCAACGGTGTTTTGCACCTTTGTCCGTACAAAGCTTCGAAAGGTGCCATCTTCAAACTGGCCTGGTAGCTATTGTTGTATGAGAACTCTGCGTAGGGCAAGTTATCATCCCAACTAGATCCATAATCTAGCGCACAAGCTCTCAACATGTCCTCCAGAATCTGATTGACTCTCTCGGTCTGTCCATCTGTCTGCGGATGAAAGGTTGTACTAAACTCTAGCCTGGTACCCAAAATCTGGTACAGCTGGTGCCAAAACTTTGAAGTGGACTGTGTTCCTCTATCTGATACGATGGTCCTTGGAACTCCATGCAGACATAGGATCCTGGTCATATATATCTTGGCCAACTTCGCACTTGTATAGGTGGTTTTCACTGGGATAAAGTGACCCACTTTGGCCAAGCGAACAACTACTACCCAGATAGAATCATATCCCGGTCGAGTCTCGGGTAATCCGGTGATAAAATCCATGCCAAGCTTGTCCCACTTCCATTCGGGTATCGGCATAGGCTGCAGTAATCCTACTGGCTTCTGATGTTCTTCCTTCACTCTCTGACATACATCACATAAGGCTACATACTCGGCAATATCCTTCTTCATTCTGGTCCACCAGAAATGCTCCTTCAAATCCAAATACATTTTGGTGTTTCTGGGGTGTATCAAGTATGGCGAGTCATGAGCTTCCTGTAGTATCAACTTCCTGATCTCGTCATTATTGGGCACATATACACAGTCCTCAAACCACAGGGTGTCGTGCTCATTCTCATGAAAACCTTTGGCTTTTCCTTCACTCATCTTCTCCTTTATCTCCGCAATTTCTTTGTCATCCTTCTGAGCTTCTTGAATCTTTCCCAATAACGTTGACTGAACCTCCAACGCTGCAACAAAACCTCTAGGGACTATCTCCAAACGAAGCTCCCTAAGATCCTCGGCTAACTCCTTTGGAAATCCTCCGCTCACGAGCGTATTGGCATAACTCTTCCGGCTCAAAGCGTCTGCTACAACAGTGGCCTTGCCTGGATGATAGTGCAACTTCACATCATAATCATTTATGAGCTCCAACCATCTCCTCTGCCTGAGGTTCAGCTCCTTCTGCATGAAAATGTACTTCAAACTCTTATGATCCATGTACACATCACAACGGTTTCCAATAAGAAAATGTCTCCAGGTCTTGAGTGCATGCACTACAGCTGCTAACTCCAAATCATGCGTAGCATAATTCAACTCATGGGGTTGAAGCTGACGTGAGGCATATGAGACAACTCTTCCGTCTTGCATAAGTACTCCTCCGAGTCCTAAACGAGATGCGTCGCAATACACTTGGAAATCCTTACGTATATCTGGCAGAATCAGCACCGGGGCTCTAACCAAACGTTTCTTCAACTCCTGAAAACTTGCTTCACATTCTTCAGTCCAATGGAACTTGGTGTCCTTCTTCAACAACGCCGTCATACGCTTCGCAATCTTGGAAAAAATCTCAATGAATCTTCGATAGTATCCCGGGAGTCCAAGAAAACTGCTGATCTCTCCAACTGAGGTGGGTGCCAACCACTCAATGACTGACTGAACCTTGGTAGGATCCACTGCTATACCTTCTCCTGATATAACATGTCCAAGAAATCCAACTTCCTTCAACCAAAACTCACATTTGCTGAATTTGGCGTACAACTGATGTTCTCTGAGCTTCTCGAGAACCAATCGCAAATGCTCTTTGTGTTCTTCTTCATTCTTCGAGTACACCAAAATATCATCAATGAACACCACGACAAACTTATCCAAGAACTCCATGAATACCTTGTACATCATGCTCATGAAATAGGTGGGGCATTAGTCAATCCAAATGACATAACCGTATACTCATATAACCCATACCTCGTGGTGAAAGCTGTTTTTTGGTATATCCTTTTCTTGTATCTTCAGCTGGTGATATCCTGATCGCAGATCGATCTTCAAAAACACTTTAGCTCCTTGCAACTGATCAAACAAATCATTGATCATCGGCAGCGGGTACTTGTTCTTGATTGTCACCTCATTCAAAGCACGATAATCAACAACCATTCTTAACGATCCATCTTTCTTCTCAACCAAGAGCACTGGGGCTCCCCATGGTGATGAACTTCGTCGAATGTAACCATTCTCCAATAACTCCTTAATCTGTTTCTTGATCTCTTCCAGATCATTTGCGGGCATCCGGTATGGTCTCTTCGATATCGGTCCGGTGCCTGGCAACAGCTCTATCAAAAACTCGATGTCTCGATCTGGCGGCATGCCCGGTAACTCATCTGGAAATACATCTGGATAATCCTTCACTATAGGCACTTCCTCCATTGTGGGTATGGCCTCCATGGTTATGGGTAAATCCTCCCGAGTTCGGGGTAAAACGAGGCTTCTGCTGAGCTCCAGAATTGTACTTTCCTTGTCCATACTTCCTCTTGCGGCTCTCAATCTGCTGCTGCTGCTTCCCTTCAATCATAAGAGCCTTGTCTACCAGCTCCTGGTAGTTGTTAAATGTTGCCACCATCAACTGCATGCTCATCTCATCATTCAGCCCTTCCATAAACTTCTCCTGCTTCGTGGCATCTATGGCTACATCATCTGGGGCATAGTGAGATAGCTTACTAAAGTCATCTACGTACTGAGCCACAGTACGATTTCCCTGGCGCAAGTTGCGGAACTCGATCTTCTTCATGCTCAGAGCCCAAGTTGAGACATGGGCTGTGTGGAATGCTTGCTGAAACTAATCCCAAGTGATATTGGCTATAGAGAAAGTGGTCGTTTAATTCTCCCACCATGAAGCTGCTGGTCCATCCAATTGATGTGCGGCAAAGCGCACCTTCTCAGCATCTGTGCAACCTACGGTGGTCAATTCCCTTCCAATCTTGCGTAGCCAGTCATCGGCAACTATTGGCTCGGTGCTACTGGAAAACACCGGCGGCTGCAACCTCAGAAAACACCGGCGGCTGCAACCTGGAGTGTCACGACCGGATTTTCGGGATATTGATTTCCCAGAAAGCGGCCTTTGTGCTCACCAGCCCCAGGATTACTGTTAGCTGATGAGGCACCAACTTGATACAAGAATTCCAGGCAAAGTACAAAATATGTAGTACAAGACCATTGTGGCCTAGGAGTACAACACTTGGTTTCTAGTGGTTGATGGCGGAAGAGGTTTGTGGTTCATCTGCGTTTATGGCACTCCATTTCCCACAAGAACAGCTGACCAGGATAACTCCTATCTTCGCGAGGCTGCTATCGTCATTGCGTAGGTTTCGGGGCTGTCGTCGTGACGCTCTTCTCCACGCAAGAAATCTGGCCAAGACAATAGCCAGGGACAAGCCAGTGAGTACGTTTGAATGTACTCGCAAACATTAAGAACACGGGTATAATATAACAAGGGATAATCATGCTCCGAAATATTTTATGATGATAACATCTGCCATGAAGTAAACAAAAATCTGTGATGCACGCATGCAGGTAAAATATGAGCATGCAATACGGGAGTAGAAATAGAATGCGCTGATCGAGTGTCTGAAATGACTCCTCGAAAGGTTGTAAATAAATTAACAATGCCTCAGTCGGGCGTCTGAGCGACGCCACATAAAGGGCTTATAAATAATAAATAAACAACAAGCATGCCGCAGTCGGGTGTCTGAGCGACGCCACATAAAGGGCTTATAATTAATAAATAAACAACAAGCATGCCGCAGTCGGGCGTCTGAGCGACACCACATAAAGGGCTTATAAAGAATAATTAAATAACATGCATGCCGCAGTCGGGCGTCTGAGCGACACCACAGTGAGGGCTTATATAAGAATAATCACAGTGAATATCCAGGAGGTAGAACCATCCCAGGGATACTCAATAATTCAAATAATGTAAATGGTTAGTCCATAATAATAATAAACATAATCCTCATATGCCACAGGACATAAACAATATCTAGTCTAGCCGTTTCTCCATCCGAAAACCGTCACTAGACTCTAGTTTAGCCGTGTCTCCATCCGAAAACCGCCACTAGGCCCATCTCAGACTGAAGTCCTTGCTCATGAACATGGCTACCCAAATAGATATAACCTCTGCAGAGGGTGTACTCTTTACCCACGAGTAACGGATTTATTTAGTCCATCGGAACTAATTCCGCCTACGGCCTTTTAATTTGAAAACACGCCTGACCTGCACACACCAGCTTAACTTACCGGTGTCTGGAATCACCCACGACACCCGTCAAGCAAAACTCTAAGTGGGGAGGCTACAACCTCGACGTAGCATGGGATCAAATTTATATCGCGCGCTCTAAGGGGTGCCCCCCTCTCGGTCCCAACCGGAAACACCCATGCCCCCGGACCAGGTGGCATGCCTACCGGATGCATCCGGTATCTTCCACCATGGCCTCTCTGTACGGTGTGTGCTTTGGTAAGGGGTTGACAACTTACTGAACCATACCCTACCTGCGGCAGGGACAAGTGGTAGTACAAAACAAGTAGGGGAAGTCACTGAACAAGACTCGACCTACGACCGACTCAGGAGGTCCAAGAATTCTCCAACAATATTACCAATAACAGATAAACTCCCCACTCATCAAGCCTCATCATGCCATACCGGACATACTCGTCTCGACGAGGAACTAGGGACAAGCTCGTGTCTACCCAAGATCACGACTTTCCTGGCTTCCTTCCGGTATGCATGAGAAGCTCACGAGGATGATCATTATCACCAGCATATCCATTTATAACAGCAAGGAAATCTCCAATATGCACTCATGCGTGTGACTTAAACGTTACATAAAAAAATAACGTATGCTCCAAGTCAAAGTGGTGCTGTAACCGTATCAAAACACCACACAAAAATATTATGCCAGAGTTCAGAATGCTTGCCTTCAAGTGTATGCATGTGGGGGTGCACTTTAGAAGGTTGCCTTATTCTCCAAAATCCTATTTTGAGAAATAATCAAATAACACACATTTCAAACATAGTACAAAAAGTTGTCCCAAATATTTTTGAAATAAATCTTAAAATAAACTAGATGAAATTTGAGAGAGGTAGGAAAAAGAATCAACTCATTTGGAGTTTTATTTTAAAAGATATAGCCAGTCAAAGTTCTGTTTTAAATGAAACCAGAAAAAGGAAAACGCTTCGATACAGAATACGCTTTCGGGGTAGGGGATACGTACTCGCGGAAATACGCTTCCACTTAAGCCAGCGCGGGTGGCGCGGGGGTCACTGACAGTGGGTCCAGAGGGCCCACTTGTCAGGTTTGACTATTCCTCCCCCTCTCCCTCCTCTTCCTACGCCCGAACGGGGCGGGACTCCGGCGATCGCCGTCGATGAACGGCGGCTCCTCGAGGGCACCTGAGGGCAGGGATGGACCCGCCAGACCGGGGCGGTCCTCTCGGTGGTCGCTGGGTCGACGGTGGTGGGAGGAGTCGCCGGCGGCGAGCTCCGCGGCGGAGAGGGCTACGGGAGTGAAGTGGGTTTTGGGCTCCGGTGGTTTCCGATCGAGGCTGAGGCGCTGGGCAGCTCCGCAAGAACAAGGGGAAGCGAGTGGTGGCGCTGGATGGGCGAGGGAGTGCCTGGTTGTGACGAATGGCACCGGAAGGCAGCGGCGGCCGAACCGGCCGGAGGTGGGGGAGATGGCCTCTTCCGGTCAATCCACTGCTTGGGGAGTTCTAGGGGGAAGGCTTGAGGTCGCCTGAGTGCTCGGAGGGGCTCGGGGCCTCCTTTTATAGGCGCTCGAGGCTAGTCCCGCGGCGGCCGAGGATAAGAACGCCGGCGACCGTCGCTCTATAGCCGCAGGGCGACGTGGCGGCGACAAGCGCGTGTCGACGAGCTTCAGGATAAGCTCGAGCTGTTCACAGGGGCAGCTGGCGCGCGCGGGTGGCTTGGGCGGCGCCGTCCATGGCAGGAGCTCACTGCCGACGCCGGCGTGCCGCCAAAGGCTTCTGACGGCGGCGCTGTAGGGTGCCAGGGGTGGCGTGGAGAGTGGGTGAGGGTAGTGCGCGTCTCTGCAGGCGAGCAAGGGCCAGGGGCAAAACGCGCGAGTGCGGCAGTGCGACGCGGCGGCTCGGTGCGCGCGCGTGCAAAACGTGCGCTCTGGGCGCGCCCAGAGCACGCACGGGATGTGCTCGACGAAATGTCAGGGCAGCCTAGAGTGCGAGAGTGAGGCTGGCAATTAACAGGACTAGGATAGGGATAGCTAGGAGCTTAGTGGACAAGGTTGCTGGGTCAGTGGATCAAGTACACAGTGCAAACTAAAGTTCATGCCAAAACTGACTGTGCACACCAAGCGTTCGACAGAAATCTAAGTGCATTTAGGCCAAAATCTCCAGATCAGGGTCTCTCTAGATGTAGGTGATGATGGCAAGATCATTTGGGCAAAACCAGAAACTTGCTAGTGCAAGTTTCGCAAAACTACAGTTTTGGACAGAAAGAAAAAGGTTTCATTGCATGCACTTAAATTCCTCCAATGAGTCCATTCTCCGGGACTTAAGGGTTTTGCAGGAAGGGCTACAAGCAGGAAAAAGTTCAGGGGCACTAGAGCAAAATAAAATAGGGTTGCCGTACAAATCACCAAACTGGACCAGAATGAAAAAGAGGTTGATTCACTCAAATGTTTCAAAGAACATCACTGGGTTTTTGCATGAAGTTGACTTATATGCATCTACTGACATCTCCAAACACTTGGAAGATTTTTCAAAGGAATATTTAAATAGGTTGTAGTGCAAAAATACCTACTTGACTAGATTTGAAAAGTTGATGTAGAGCTCAAAATCTCCAATAACCAAAAGATATTTTTGCATAAAAGTGATGTGGGAACATCACATGACATCCCCAAATTTTGGTGGAAATTTTAAATGCATTTGGCAAATGGTTGCAGTGCAACAGAGACTCCAATTTCATGAAAAATCATTTTAAAAGAATAAAGCTCAGGGAAAGGCAAATCTTGCAATTAAATCCACTGAATAAGAATGGTTTCATAGAGAGAACATACAAGTCCAATAATACTTTTGGGAAGTTTTTTCACTTGAGGTAAAAACCCGTAATATCAAAAGGGTAAATCTAGACAAGTGGAAAAATTTAATTTCCTGGCAAAATTTTAATTAATAAAACAAGGTCAAAATTTTGGGGTGTCACAACACTACCCCCCTTAAGAAAAATCTCGTCCTCGAGATTTGCTAAAAGCTGTTTCGAACAAACATTGCTTTTATCAAAAGAAAACATTCTACTGTGCAATAACAATGTAGCTATAGTGAGAGGGCAATTAGTGGTGTAAAACCACAGTGTGGCGTACTGGCGCTGCGCGGAAAAATCCATGGTTTGGGGAAAAACGAGATATTTCTACGCTGAGTACAGTAAATTTAGAATAAATTCTAAATTACTGAAACACGTTGGTCGTACCCGAGAGCACAGTGCTCTCTCTGGCTGACAGGTGGACCCAGGGCCCACTGTCGGCCTCTTCTTCTACCTCTGGCTCTCTCTTCTCTCTCGCGTGCTCTCCCGCGCTTCCTCCACCGGTGATGCCTAGCGCGTAGGGCATCTAGGCCGTACTGCGGTAGTGCGCGGCGTGCTAGCTGCCGGTGCAGCGTGCACTCCCCTCGCGGGCCAGTGCACTGTCGGCACTGCTCGCGGACTCGCCTCCGAACACCGGCGATCGAGCGACGAGTGGCGCTGGTGGACCTCGCCCACCGTACACCGATCTCGAGCTATAAAATGATCGCGTTGCTCCTCTCTTCTTCCTCACACCTGGCCTCGCTTCTACTTCTCCTTCCTTCTCCTCCATTGTTGTTAGAAGGGGCTCGAGACGAGGCTCTAATGGCGAAGGCGATGCCGGACTGGTTCGTGGTCCTGGTGTGTGGAGGTTTGGCGACGCTACTGGGGTTATCCGTGCTCTTGTGCGCGATGATCCTGGATGATCGTCGTGATGCTGCCGCTCGAGTGCTAGCTCTTCGCGGTGGCGGCGATCACGAGGATTAGGCGCGGCATCGAGGGCTAACTGCTGTCGGTGCGCTGGGGCAACTTGCACCCGAATGGTTACTCACAAATCTCTCTTACTGAGACTGTGGTGTCCTCGGGTGTGATCAGTTAGGCGCAAAAACATGCACGAGAATTTGTAATTAGCGCACGCGGTCGAGTGGTTGCGGTTGTGAGTCTGCTGTTACGGCGCTGCGCGAATAAAAATCTATGCCGTGAAGATATATACGCTGCAGCAACTCGGGGAAAGAAATCTCATTACCAAAATTTATCGAGAGAAAATTAGTTAAAACAAAATTAACAGCTGTAAAACCTGCTCACATAATTGAAACCAAAATCTGATCCATCGCACAAATTCTGTTTGGATACCACGTACAAGTCACAACACATAAATAAATACTGGGATAATAAACACAGCGGTGACGTTTACAATGAGAACGGCAAAAGGACACGATCCTGAGAAAACGTCTCTGGTACTGGGGCACACTCCTCTTCTATCGGGGGAAGCGGGTTGACCAGTCGATGAATGCGCCTCTCCTGGTCAGGCCTCAGTGGTCTGCCAATAGCGATCCGAGGATTTAAATCAGCGAGGCTCTGGAGATAACCCATTACCCGTTGAGTCAAACGTTCCTGAGCGATAATGTACTGGGCAAGGTTGGCCAGTACTGGATCTCTCTCAATTCGTCCACCGGGAAAAGATGCAACTTCTCCGGGTGCTGCACGACTCGGAAAATAATAATATCCTCGTTCGCTGGCATAGGGTACCGCGAATCGAAGGCGAGCGAGCGCTTCGTACGCAGCAGCTTCTATGGCCATATGCGGAGTCGGCATGGATTTTCCCACGAAGGAGACTTCCGTTGGGTCTTGGTTTGGGTCTGAGGGAGGGATGTGCACCACTGCCAATTATTTCGAGGTGGAAGGGGTGATCCTCGATTTGAGCAACTCGTACTGGGGTGGATGGATGGCACTCATGGTACTGCAGGTAAAGTCCCACAATAATTTAACAAAACTACCCGGGGTGGCATCTGGGGTTCTCAGATAAATACTGGGGGTCGGCATGGCAAAGAAATGGCTGTGAGTGTTGCGCGCAAGGTGAGGGGTACTTGGCAAGGTCACGAGGTGGCCTCTATATAGCATTGGGCCTGGGTTATCTACCGGGGTGAAGGGTAACTGGTTGTTGATCCTGTTCTTGGGTCAACACCACAGATATACATATCACATAAATGTGACGCATTACTGTGGGTGCCGTCGGGGTTGGTCTTGGTAGCTGCGCCCGGAATTTAAAGAAAAATCAACTGTACGCCAACGTACATATGCATAGCTACTACTCCAAAAATAGGGGCGCACAGCAGACAGCATTTAATAAAAGCGATACAAGATCACACCATTACAAAGCGTAGGAAAACTAAGGCTTGATACAACTCGAGCGTCTTAGTCTACTTCGTTAATGTCTAAGTGGGCTGGCCTTGTGGACGCCGAGGTTTCTCCACGGGTTTCACCGTCGGGATTTGCTGGTTGAGGTTGAGGGGCTGCAGGGTCGGGGTAGTGGTGATGACCATCGCGGGGGTTGTTGGCCACAATCCCGTTGGAATGGGTTCCCAAAAGGCGACGAAGCGCTTCTGGGGACACCAAAGCACTCTGGTTGATGGCTGGGGCAGATCTCAAGGGATCGATCGGGTGTCCGAACAGCACGACTGGGTTGTCAGCGTCGGGCTCCATTTCTCCTCTTGCCGGGGCTCGGCGAACCAGTTCTCCACGAGCTGCGATCAAATCAAGGGTGATTTGATCGAACAGTTGCTCTAGTGCACTTACATAGCGTACCAGATGCAACAGTGCAGGATCTGTCTCGTGATCTCCGTTGGCAACCTGGGGCGGCCTGCCATACCCGTCACGACTGGGGTAGTAGTAGAACGAGCGACAGTTAACTCTGGGAGACGAGTGCCAGAGTTGAACTATAGCTTCTCGAGCTGCTAGCTGGATGGCTTGTGGCTCAAAGGAAGTTGTCCTTCCAGTGAACCTGTAGGGGCATTCTGGCGACAGGCCCCTACCATAGATGTGCACAGTGGCCCAGTACTGATGGCTCTCACTGTACATGGGTCCTTGGTACACAACATATTCAGGAGGCTCCTCTAATGTAACGCCCACGATGCGGCTATATCTCCCACGTGTCGAGGCACGACTTAGAGGCATAACCGCATAGTGGTTTTGTCGCAAGAAGGGTCATCTTCACACAATCCCATGTAATGAACAAGAATGGGATAAAGAGTTGGCTTACAATCGCCACTTCACACAATACATAAATATCATTCATACATCATCCAAAGTACAATCATATAGACCGGCTACGGTCAAAAACCAGATGAAAATAAGACAACCCCAAATGCTAGATCCCCGATCGTCCCAACTGGGCTCCACTACTGATCATCAGGAAAAGACACATAGTAACGACCACGTTCCTCGTCGAACTCCCACTTGAGATCGACGCCATCATCTGCACTGGCATCGTCGGCACCTGCAACTGGTTTTGGAAGTATCTGGGACTCAGCAATCTCACACCCGCGAGATCAAGACTATTTAAGCTTATAGGACAAGTAGGGTGCAAGAGGTGAAGCTGCAGCGGCAAAAGCATATATGGTGGCTAACTTGCGCAAATGAGAGCGAGAAGAGAAGCAATGGAACGGACGTCATCTAGCAATGACCAAGAAGAGGTCCTGAACACCTACTTACGTCAAACATAACACAGACCGTGTTCACTTCCCGGACTCCGCCGAGAAGAGACCATCACGGCTACACACGCACTTGGTGTATTTTAATTGGGTCAAGTGACAAGTTATCTACAACCGGACATTAACAACTTCCCATCTGCCTCATAACTGCGGGCACGGCTTTCGAAAGATAATACCCTGCAGGGGTGTTCCAACTTAGCCCATCATAAGCTCTCACGGTCAACGAAGGATAAACCTTCTCCCGGAAAGACCCGATCAGTCTCGGAATTCCGGTTTACAAGACATATCGACAATGGTAAAACAAGACCAGCAAAGCCTCCCGAATGTGCCGACAAATCCCGATAGGAGCTGCACATATCTCGTTCTCAGGGCACACCGGATTGTCCAAGCTTCCGATAGGCCAGACCAGAGTTGCCCCTGGTGGCCACCGGCGACTGACAGTTTGGACCAATACTCAGAGGAGCACTGGCCCGGGGGTTTAAAATAAAGATGACCCTCGGGCTCTAGAAAACCCGGGGGAAAAAGGTATAGGTCGCAAATGGTAAAACCAAGGTTGGGCCTTGCTGGAGGAGTTTTATTCAAGGCGAACTGTCAAGGGGGTCCCATAAATCACCCGACCGCGTAAGGAACGCAAACTCAAGGAACATAATCCCGGTATGACAGTAACTAGGGCGGCAAGAATGGAACAAAACACCAGGCATAAGGCCGAGCCTTCCACCCTTAACCAAAATATATAGATGCATTAATTAAATAAGAGATATTGTGATATCCCAACATGTCCATGTTCCGATATGGAACAAACTTCAACTTCACCTGCAGCTAGCAACGCTATAAGAGGGGCTGAGCAAAAGCGGTAACATAGCCAAACAACGGTTTGCTAGGAAAGGATGGTTAGGGGCTGACATGGCTGAAATAGGAGACATGATATAGCAAGTGATAGGTAGCGAGCATGGCAATAGAGCGAACAACTAGCATAGCAAAGATAGAAGTGATTTCGAGGGGTGGTCATCTTGCCTGCAAGGTTCTCAGAGTTGTCGAAAGCTTGATCCTCGTAAGCGTACTCGACAGGTTCCTCGTTCACGAACTTGTCTCCCGGCTCTACCCAAGACAAGAACACAGACAAACGGAACCACAATCAACAACGAGAAATGCACAAGCAACATGATGCAAGACATGTATGATATGCAAGATATGATATGCGATGCATATGCGTGCTCCGGAAGGAAAATGATGAACATGGCAGTAACTTGGCAAACCAAGCATGCCACTGGAAAGATGAGATGATTTTGGTCGAAATCGATATAAAGATCACCGGAATCGGATGCACGGTTTGCAAATGGCAAGCAAAACAAGTATGACACCAATCTGCGATAAACAGCAAGATAGCACTTAAAATGCAACAAGTAACAATGCTACAGCACCCCAACATAGCAACAAAGCACATGGCAGTAATCTACAGGAGATGCTTGACAAAAGATGAACACTGAGTTACGGCTAGTTCACAACATATCAAGCTCAAACAAGCATGGCAAAAAGTGCAAAAGATTACAGGTTCACAGACTTAGTGAAAAACTGGATATGGCAGAAATCATCATCAGGTAGCAATGTTCAGAGCACGAAATCAACATGCTACAGGAACTTAACATAGCAAAACAAGGCATGGTAGTGTTCTACTAAATGCACATGACAAAAGTCCCTTACTGACCATAAGCCAAAAAGGACCAGAAGATATGATGGCAAGCATGTAAACTTAGCAAGTTTCGTTATCAGGTTTCAGACTTAGCAGAAAACAGAGCATGACAGAAATATTAATATGTAGGCCTCTTTGTGAGCTTGATGCACTCACTACAGAGCAATGCATGACAAACCAAGCATACCTACAGCAAGATGGCATATTTATGAAGCTATCCATGGCAAGAACAACTACATAGCATGTATGGATCAACTACAATAAGCTTGGTAAAAATGCATGTCATGTTAAGAATCTGCCAGAAATATTTTATAGCAAGAGTAGAGCAAGATTGAGTCATGCTATGGTGCTCTAAAATTGCAAACAATTGCAGGAATGGATCAATTACAACTATAGCTACAAAACATCCTTACTGAACATCTCCAAAATATGCATGGATCTCTCTCTAGCATCAAGTTTACATGGCAATAAAATTACAGCAGACAAAAACTTAGAGAAATCACCAAGTCCCTGAAATCAGAAATATTACGGGGCCTAATTTGCATGCTTGTGCTAGTCACCACAAGGATCACAAAAATACATGGACTAAACCACTGGAAAGATGGCATGGCATAGTTCAAAACACATGTAGAGATCATGCTCAAAAGATGCACAGAATAAATGATACAAAAATGACAAATCTCCAAGTTCTGATAAGAACCAGAGATTAACAGCAACTAGCCCTCTTCCAACGAAGATTTGGGCATCAAGATGACCTCTAATGAACATGGTGCAATTGAACAAAATGAAGAGCATCACGAGACGAACAATTTGACATATTATACGCGCGAATCGGAGCTACATTTACAAAGTTATCGCATCGGTAACAAGTGCATATGCTGATGAATTTCCAAGACTTAGAAGAATTTCGAGGGGGAGAAAAGTCAACGGGCGCGGTTTCTACCAGATCGGATCGGGCCGGCTCCGGAGCTCGAGCTCGAGCCCGACGGCGGCGAGGCAGGGACCGGCGGCGGGCGGCGCTAGGCGGGGGAGGAGAGGAGGAGGCGCGGCGGAGGAGGCGGTCGCCGACGGGGGCGGCGGTCGCCGGAGGCGGTGGCGCCGGCTGGCGGCGGCGCCCGGAGCGACGGACGGCGGAGGCGAGCTCGGCCGGCGGCGAGGAGACCGGCAGGCGGCGGCGGCGCGGCTCCGGCGGAGGCGGCGGTGGCGGGCGCGCGCGGGCGCGGAGGAGGCGGCGGCGGGCTCGGGCGGGCCCGCGGCTGGCTCGCGGGCCGGCGCGGAGGGAGAGGCCGGCGGGACACGTGGCAGCAGCAGATTCGCCGGGGCGCGGCGGCGGACGTGTCCGGCGCGGGCGGACGCGTCCGGCGCGGCGCGGAGGGAGAGGGTTAGGGTTCGTCTGAGATTTCGTTTTTCGGGATGCCCACATATAAATAGGTAGAGGGAGCTAGGAGGCTCCAAATGAGGTGCTGTTTTCGCCCACACGATCGTGATCGAACGACCTAGAGCATGGAAGAGAGTTTGGTGGGCTTTGGGCTGGTTTTGGAGGGGGTTTTTGCTGGACACTCAAATGGACATAGCGGAGGCCCGGTTAACCGTTGGAGTACCAAACGACCTCCGAATGGAACGAAACTTGACCGGTAGTCTCCGGGTGGTATATAAAGACCACTTGACAAGCCTCGGTCCATTTCGAGAAAGTTTGACACACGCACACGAAAGAAAACAAGAGGGGTGCACCGGAGGAGATAGGAGCGCCGGATTGGAAAACGGACAACGTGGAAAATGCTCGGATGCATGAGACGAACACGTATGTGAATGCAATGCACATGATGCCATGATATGAAAATACATGACATGACAAAATACAAAACGAAAGACAAAACCCGACAACGGAGGGAAAAACATATCACATAGCCGAAAATGGCAAGAGTCGGAGTTACAAATATGGCGAGATACATGCGGGGTGTTACATCTAATGCATAGGCACGGCGGGTGAGGTTTGCGAGCACGGTCACAAAACCTCCAAGGTTGGTTGCTGTGGTCTCATTGTGAACAATGGGGCCAGGCATCGTGGCTTGGTTTGGGGAGGAGGCTGTGCTGTGCTGCGTTGAGGCTAGCATGCCCTTTTTATAGGAAAAGGGGACGGAGTCTTCCTCCGCACGCTTGCGAATGAGACGTGTTAGGTGTCGGTCACTGGCACGTGATCGACGGGCTAGGCTGATAGGTTGGGCACCGTCCGCCTAAAGGCGTCGGGTCACTGTGGGGCTATCTTACGCGAGAAGCTTGGCCGGGGTTAGGTTAAGGTCTGGTGGTTTGGTTAACCTAGGTTTATTGACCTGGCTAAGATAGGATTAGCCAATGGTCAGCCTGGCTCTGATACCAAGTCTGTCACGACCGGATTTTCTGGATATTGATTTTCCAGAAAGCGGCCTTTGTGCTCACCAGCCCCAGGATTACTGTTAGCTGATGAGGCACCAACTTGATACAAGAATTCCAAGCAAAGTACAAAATATGTAGTACAAGACCATTGTGGCCTAGGAGTACAACACTTGGTTTCTAGTGCTTGATGGCGGAAGCGGTTTGTGGTTCATCTGCATTTATGGGACTCCATTTCCCACAAGAACAGCTGACCAGGATAACTCCTATCTTCGCGAGGTTGCTATCGTCATTGCGTAGGTTTCGGGGTTGTCGTCGTGACGCTCTTCTCCACGCAAGAAATCTGGCCAAGACAATGGCCAGGGACAAGCCAGTGAGTACGTTTGAATGTACTCGCAAACATTAAGAACACGGGTATAATATAACAAGGGATAATCATGCTCCGAAATATTTTATGATGATAACATCTGCCATAAAGTAAACGAAAATCTGTGATGCACGCATGAAGGTAAAATATGAGCATGCAATACGGGAGTAGAAATAGAATGCGCTGATCGAGTGTCTGAAATGACTCCTCGAAAGGTTGTAAATAAATTAACAATGCCTCAGTCGGGCGTCTGAGCGACGCCACATAAAGGGCTTATAAATAATAAATAAACAACAAGCATGCCGCAGTCGGGCGTCTGAGCGACGCCACATAAAGGGCTTATAATTAATAAATAAACAACAAGCATGCCGCAGTCGGGCGTCTGAGCGACACCACATAAAGGTCTTATAAAGAATAATTAAATAACATGCATACCGCAGTCGGGCGTCTGAGCGACACCACAGTGAGGGCTTATATAAGAATAATCACAGTGAATATCCAGGAGGTAGAACCGTCCCAGGGATACTCAATAATTCAAATAATGTAAATGGTTAGTCCATAATAATAATAAACATAATCCTCATATGCCACAGGACAGAAACAATATCTAGTCTAGCCGTTTCTCCATCTGAAAACCGTCACTAGACTCTAGTTTAGCCGTGTCTCCATCCGAAAACCACCACTAGGCCCATCTCAGACTGAAGTCCTTGCTCATGAACATGGCTACCCAAATAGATATAACCTCTGCAGAGGGTGTACTCTTTACCCACGAGTAACGGATTTATTTAGTCCATCGGAACTAATTCCGCCTACGGCCTTTTAATTTGAAAACACGCCTGACCTGCACACACCAGCTTAACTTACCGGTGTCTGGAATCACCCACGACACCCGTCAAGCAAAACTCTAAGTGGGGAGGCTACAACCTCGACGTAGCATGGGATCAAATTTATATCGCGCGCTCTAAGGGGTGCCCCCCTCTCGGTCCCAACCGGAAACACCCATGCCCCCGGACCAGGTGGCATGCCTACCGGATGCATCCGGTATCTTCCACCATGGCCTCTCTGTACGGTGTGTGCTTTGGTAAGGGGTTGACAACTTACTGAACCATACCCTACCTGCGGCAGGGACAAGTGGTAGTACAAAACAAGTAGGGGAAGTCACTGAACAAGACTCGACCTACGACCGACTCAGGAGGTCCAAGAATTCTCCAACAATATTACCAATAACAGATAAACTCCCCACTCATCAAGCCTCATCATGCCATACCGGACATACTCGTATCGACGAGGAACTAGGGACAAGCTCGTGTCTACCCAAGACCACGACTTTCCCGGCTTCCTTCCGGTATGCATGAGAAGCTCACGAGGATGATCATTATCACCAGCATATCCATTTATAACAACAAGGAAATCTCAAATATGCACTCATGCGTGTGACTTAAACGTTACATAAAAAAATAACGTATGCTCCAAGTCAAAGTGGTGCTGTAACCGTATCAAAACACCACACAAAAATATTATGCCAGAGTTCAGAATGCTTGCCTTCAAGTGTATGCATGTGGGGGTGCACTTTAGAAGGTTGCCTTATTCTCCAAAATCCTATTTTGAGAAATAATCAAATAACACACAGTACAAAAATTTGTCCCAAATATTTTTGAAATAAATCTTAAAATAAACTAGATGAAATTTGAGAGAGGTAGGAAAAAGAATCAACTCATTTGGAGTTTTATTTTAAAAGATATAGCCAGTCAAAGTTCTGTTTTAAATAAAACCAGAAAAAGGAAAACGCTTCGATACAGAATACGCTTTCGGGGTAGGGGATACGTACTCGCGGAAATACGCTTCCACTTAAGCCAGCGCGGGTGGCGCGGGGGTCACTGACAGTGGGTCCAGAGGGCCCACTGGTCAGGTTTGACTATTCCCCCCCTCTCCCTCCTCTTCCTACGCCCGAACGGGGCGGGACTCCAGCGATCGCCGTCGATGAACGGCGGCTCCTCGAGGGCACCTGAGGGCAGGGATGGACCCGCCAGACCGGGGTGGTCCTCTCGGTGGTCGCTGGGTCGACGGTGGTGGGAGGAGACGCCGGCGGCGAGCTCCGCGGCGGAGAGGGCTACGGGAGTGAAGTGGGTTTTGGGCTCCGGTGGTTTCCGATCGAGGCTGAGGCGCTGGGCAGCTCCGCAAGAACAAGGGGAAGCGAGTGGTGGCGCTGGATGGGCGAGGGAGTGCCTGGTTGCGACGAATGGCACCGGAAGGCAGCGGCGGCCGAACCGGCCGGAGGTGGGGGAGATGGCCTCTTCCGGTCAATCCACTGCTTGGGGAGTTCTAGGGGGAAGGCTTGAGGTCGCCTGAGCACTCGGAGGGGCTCGGGGCCTCCTTTTATAGGCGCTCGAGGCTAGTCCCGCGGCGGCCGAGGATAAGAATGCCGGCGACCGTCGCTCTGTAGCCGCAGGGCGACGTGGCGGCGACGAGCGGGTGGCTTGGGCGGCGCCGTCCATGCCAGGAGCTCACTGCCGACGCCGGCGTGCCGCCAAAGGCTTCTGACGGCGGCGCTGTAGGGCGCCAGGGGTGGCGTGGAGAGTGGGCGAGGGTACTGCGCATCTCTGCAGGCGAGCAAGGGCCAGGGGAGGAACGCGGCGAGTGCGGCAGTGCGACGCGGCGGCTTGGTGCGCGCGCGTGCAAAACGTGCGCTCTGGGCGCGCCCAGAGCACGCACGGGACGTGCTTGACGAAATGCCAGGGCAGCCTAGAGTGCGAGAGTGAGGCTGGCAATTAACAGGACTAGGATAGGGATAGCTAGGAGCTTAGTGGACAAGGTTGCTGGGTTAGTGGATCAAGTACACAGTGCAAACTAAAGTTCATGCCAAAACTGACTGTGCACACCAAGCGTTCGACAGAAATCTAAGTGCATTTAGGCAACTCTTGGAGTGGCCAAAATCTCCAGATCAGGGTCTCTCTAGATGTAGGTGATGATGGCTAGATCATTTGGGCAAAACCAGAAACTTGCTAGTGCAAGTTTTGCAAAACTACAGTTTTGGACAGAAAGAAAAAGGTTTCATTGCATGCACTTAAATTCCTCCAATGAGTCCATTCTCCTGGACTTAAGGGTTTTGAAGGAAGGGCTACAAGCAGGAAAAAGTTCAGGGGCACTAGAGCAAAATAAAATAGGGTTGTCGTACAAATCACCAAACTGGACCAGAATGAAAAAGAGGTTGATTCACTCAAATGTTTCAAAGAACATCACTGGGTTTTTGCATGAAGTTGAATTATATGCATCTACTGACATCTCCAAACACTTGGAAGAATTTTCAAAGGAATATTTAAATAGGTTGTAGTGCAAAAATACCTACTTGACTAGATTTGAAAAGTTGATGTAGAGCTCAAAATCTCCAATAACCAAAAGATATTTTTGCATAAAAGTGATGTGGGAACATCACATGACATCCCCAAATTTTGGTGGAAATTTTAAATGCATTTGGCAAATGGTTGCAGTGCAACAGAGACTCCAATTTCATGAAAAATCATTTTAAAAGAGTAAAGCTCAGGGAAAGGCAAATCTTGCAATTAAATCCACTGAATAAGAATGGTTTCATAGAGAGAACATACAAGTCCAATAATACTTTTGGAAAGTTTTTTCACTTGAGGTAAAAACCCATAATATCAAAAGGGTAAATCTAGACAAGTGGAAAAATTTAATTTCCTGGCAAAATTTTAATTAATAAAACAAGGTCAAAATTTTGGGGTGTCACATGGAGGTGGTGGCGGCGGGTTGTTGTTGTTTTTGTTGTTGTTGTTATTGTTGCCTTGGTTCTGGACTAATATCTGCATCAAGGCATTTTGCTGTTGGATCAACTGAGTCATCTCCGGTGGGAAGACAAATCCGGTGTCACGTCTCGGAGGCATCTGATGGGTTTAGAGGGGAGAGATTAGAATAGAAATGAGGTCTAGTGAGAAAGCACTACCCATATGCACATGAGACAAACACAATCATATCACACCAAATCTATTCAAGCAAGGGCATACAATCGGTCTAGAACTATCGTTACAAAAGTGCTCGGACTACTACTATGTACATGGGGGAAACTACTAATCATATGTTGGTCATCTAGAAATACTGATCGGTGGCAGACTCCATGATATCTGCTCCAGCTTTGTCTTCATAATCATCATCACTACCATCAAGGTCGGAGTCAGTGTCGTCGATGATGATGTAGTCTTTAGAACGAATTTCCTTGGGTTCATCGTCTTCTCCTCCTGGTGCGGAGTCTCCCATAAAAACTCCTAGCTTCCTTGTCAGGTCGTCGTTCTTCTCCACAAGTATTGCGACTTCTTCCTCATATCCGTCGCGAGTAGACTTGAGTTCCTCTTCTAGCTCCATGTTCCTGGTCATCGCCTTCTTCAAATCTATCATGCTTGCGCACATCTGGTTCTCCTGTCGACGAATGTGCTGGTTTAACTCCTGGATGAAAGCTGCAAT
Organism: Triticum aestivum; assembly: GCF_018294505.1. Lineage (NCBI taxonomy): Eukaryota > Viridiplantae > Streptophyta > Magnoliopsida > Poales > Poaceae > Triticum > Triticum aestivum. Next base: position 407,828,175 of record NC_057796.1, read on the forward strand.
GGAACAGTCTCTCCTGGTGCTGATCATCTCCCATTGCTCATCTCAGTGCCCACATATCTGGTAGATAGTGTCTTTGAGATCCTTGCTGTAGACTTCGCCGATGCGTCCCATGGCGATGTGGGCTGCCATGCTCTTTCCTAAACTCCAGGTTGGTGCATCAATGGAAAATTCTATGGGCTCGGTAACTGGCATGAATGTCCTTCCTGGAACTTGAACTCGAATCATCCAACGCTCCTCTTCCGGTAAAGTGGCGGTGTAGGTCCCGGTGAAGCTTGGTATTCCGATGTTCAGGTACCTAGTGACTTCCTTCAAGTGTCGTCCAAAGGGTGTGTCTTCATCCGATTGAGCAAACTTGTTCCTTGAGTCCGCCATCCTAAAGAGTAGAAAATGAAGAGGAGTCAGAAATGAGTAGAGAAGAGTGACCTATGGCTCATCTTAGTGGTCGTGTCCTACATTCAGCTTGTGCTCTGATACCATCTTGTAGCGACCTGACCTCAGACGGTCAAGTCTCTGTGCTTCAGTGTCATCCCTGGATCGGTAATGCTGACACACACAGTACTCGAAGGACAGAGTAGCAATCACACACTTATTACATTGAATGTCTCCAAAAGAGAACTTATTACAATAAATATGGCTTAAGGCCATCTAAATAAGATAACAGCAGAAGGCTTGGAAGATAAAATGAGTCCATCAACTCCAACGGCATAGCTGAGTGCATGACAAACGACCTAGCGCACCTTACTCTTCGTCTGAAAAGTCTACAACATGATATGTTACAGCCCGAAACGGGTCAGCACAATGAATATGCTGGCAATATAACACAGTAGAGCAATAAACAGATAAATGCTAACACTACATGCATATATGGCTGGTGGAGGCTCTATGGTTATAATGTTTTGCGAAAAGCCAATTTTTTCCTACAACAAAGGAATAGATTTTAATTTAACTATCATGGTGGTTGAAACATCATTGAGAAGGTTCCTCCAACTCAATCACAATTAAAGTAATCATTTACAACCCAACAAATTAATTTAGAGTGATGAGATCAAATCAATAATTCAAGTACCAGATACTCAAGATGTCCATAACCGGGGACACAACTAACCATGATTAGTTTATACACTCTGCAGAGGTTTGCGCACTTTTCCCCACAAGACTCAATCTCCTCCATTGGATTTCTCGCACTACATGGCATTTGAGAAACGGATGACCGAGACACAGTCTTTCAGAAACACTTACTCTTTACTCTGGGTAGACAATTACACCTACTTTCCCTCTACATCTGCTAGCCTACCACTGAAAGAGGTCATGCAACCTACTCAACTATGCTAGAGACCATAATAGCTTGTGGGTGCACACGGAAGTTTCTAACATGAATAATCTTATGATCCCTTTGAGCCTGGGTGGTGGACCGTAGGATGATCACACGGGTACTCCGGGATATCCTAGGACAACACTGGATTCTCCAGGTGCCCAAACCAACAATCCACCCAGATGTGTATTCAAGTAGCCACCTTAAGTTAACCATTAATTAACAATCTCACATCTGTCATGGATTCACTCACCCAAACCACGTCTATGAGCATAGCATAGCAATATAAGCATAACGTAGAAGTAACTCCCAAGGGTTTGATAACATAAAGACAATAGGTTCTACCTCATCAACAACTTTCCAATACCCACACGTTAAGAGATCCTACTCATGCAATGTGTGAGGGTTGTAACTAATGCATAAAAACTGGGTAATAAAGGGGTATGATCAATGTGTTACTTGCCTTGCTGACAATCTGCAAATCCTAGAGACTCGTAGTAGCACGCTTCGCACTCTGGGAATTCTATCGCAAACAAACAATAGCATACATAAGCACTCAACTAGAAGCACGGATAAAACTCAAATAAGAAGACCTAACTAGAAAGATCAACTGAAGAACTCCGGTTTGCAAAAAGAATCAAATCAAACGGAGCAACGAAACTCAAACTACGAAAGAAACAAGATCCGTTTACTAATCTGGACTAAAGTCAAATTTTACAGTACCAAAATCTTGTTCAAGTTGGTTAAACAGAAAGAGGGCTTCGAGACGAAGGTCTACACACTTGTTTCTCCTGATTTGGATAAACGAGCTCAAAGATAAACTAAAACGAAGATCAAGGCAGAAATCACGATCGAAAATAATCGTAGAAAAACCCTGGAAAATAAAACGAGACGAACAAGCTAACGAACGAGCGTTCGCTGTCTGTGGCTAACTGACGAACAGCGTTCGTTAAAACGAACGAACGGACGAACGTCCGTTAAATAACCGAACCGAGAAAACCGAACCGAACAAAATAAAAAAACGCATCTAGGGTTTCTAAAAAACTGATCGGTTTTCACCTAAATCGAAAAAAACTGGGCGTCGGATCCGGCGAATGGCGGCGGCGGCTCCGGCGGCTTGCGACGGCTCTGGCGAGGCGAGGTGGCGGCGGGGTGCGGGCGGGGTGACGCGGGCGGCGCGGCGCTGGCGGCGGTGGCTGCTGTGTGTTGCTGCTGCTGCGGTGGGGAGCGGGGCGAGGCAAGGCGGGGTGAGGGCGGCGGCGGGGCAGGTTATAAAAGGGAGGGGGCAACTCGGCTTGGGGCAGGGGCAACCGGGCGGCGGTGGCGTCCCAGACTCCGGTGGAGTCTGGCTTGGGCACAGGGCGCGCGCGGGGGGAGACGGCGGCGGTGCCGGGCCGGCTGGGCTTCGGCCCAGTTCGGTCCGCGAAGATTTAAAAAAACAAATCCTGCCGAAAAAATCCTAGAAAATAAAATAAAAATCTAAAAGTACCAAAACAAATTTTCACCATCTAAATAGAATATTTAGAACAAAGTGAACATTTTCTTGGCCCTAAAATGAAATTTTGAAAAATGCATATTTTTCTAATTCAAATAAAATAACAATAAAATCCAAATAAAATTATTTATTTGATTTTAATATTTTTCCTCCAATATTTCTTTTATTTTGGAGAAGTCATATTATCTCCTCTCGTTTATTTTTATATTGAAATATTTTTGGAGAGAAAAAATAATTGAAACCAAAATGATCCTTGTTTCGATATTTGAGAAAATTCAAATATGAAAAACGTGAATCCCCAACTCTCTCCGTGGGTCCTTGAGTTGCTTAGAATTTCTAGGATCGCGAAACGAAATGCGATAAAATATGATATGCATGAATGACCTATGTATAACATTCCAAATTGAAAATTTGGGATGTTACAGATTTGATCTCCCGCCAACGTGCGGATTTCTGGCGCCGTTGCCGGGGAGATCTACGTCAAGTCAAGACATACCAAGTACCCATCATAAACTCATCTCCCTCGCATTACATTATTTTCCATTCGCCTCTCATTTTCCTCTCCCCCACTTCTAAAACGATTTTCGAAAACCTTTGCCTTTTCTTCGCCCCTCTTCCGTTCGATCTTGTGTTACCATGTGCCTTCTTTTTGCTTGCATCTTCGCTTTCTAAAAGTTTATGGATCCTCATCCACTTGCTAATATTTTTAAGAGATCCAATTATGATTAACCAATTGCTAGTGAGTTGTGTGGACTAGATTATCTTTATGAGGTTTTTCTTGAAATCCGTGAATCTGGAAATTTTGATGAAGTACTTTATGAAGTGATTCATGGTAGATCTTTGAATGAAAAGCATGATTACAATGATGGTATTATAAATTCTATTAATGTCAGTTGTGCTAATAATATGCAAAACCCTAAGCTTGGGGATTCTAGTTTTGCTATATCCTCTACTTGTTGCAGTGATCATGATTGGGGTGATTCTTCTTATGATCTTGAAATTTTATTTAAGCCTCATGATGAATTGAGATTGATAATAATGTTTGCAATAATACTGAAAGTGGGTTTGGAAGAGTGTCGACTTTAGATCCCACATATTTGGAGAATATTCAATCTTATGAATTTTTTGATAAAAGTGGGTTCGGAGAGGTCATGACTTTATTTTATGATAATCCCACTACTTTGGAAGAGTGTCAACTTCGCATGCATGTGGATCGTGTTGAAAATATTTTATGTGATAGCTATTTTGTTGAAATTGCTTATGATCCCACATGTAATTATTATGAGAGAGGAAAATATGGTTGTAGAAATTTTCATGTTACTAAATTACCTCTCTTTATGTTGAGATTGCTATTGTTTCTTTCCTCTTCCTTGCATATGCTAGTTTTTGCTTGCTATGGTAATTTGTTTGCCTATAAGATGCATATGCATAGGAAGTATTTTAGACTTACATGTGTTTGTCACGTGTTTCATGATGCTCTCTTTGCGCTTCAATTCTTGTCTTTCATGTGAGCATCATTGAAATCTCAATGCCTAGCTAGGGGAGTTAAACGATAGCGCTTGTTGGGAGGCAACCCAATTTTATTTTTGTTCTTGCTTTTTTCTCCTGTTAGTAATAAATAATTCATCTAGCTTCTGTTTAGATGTGGTTTTATGTTTTAATTAGTGTTTGTGCCAAGTAGAACCTTTGGGAAGACATGGGTGAAGTCTTTGCAATCTTGCTGTAAAAAACTGAAACTTTTGTGCTCACGAGATTAGATGCCATTTTTTACTGCAGATGATTAATAGACAAATTCCTCACGTCCACAATTTATTTCAGTATTTTTGGAGTTCCAGAAGTATTCGTTTGATACAGATTGCTACAGACTGTTCTGTTTTGACAGATTCTGTTTTTCGTGTGTTGTTTGCTTATTTTAATGAATCTATGAGTAGTATCGGGGGGTATGAACCATAGAGATGTTTGAATACAGTAGGTTTAACACCAATACAAATAAAGAATGAGTTCATTACAGTACCTTAAAGTGGTGGTTTGTTTTCTTATACTAACGGAGCTCATGAGATTTTCTGTTAAGTTTTGTGTTGTGAAGTTTTCAAGTTTTTGGGTAAAGATTTGATGGATTTTGGAATAAGGAGTGGCAATATCCTAAGCTTGGGGATGCCCAAGGCACCCCAAGGTAAAATTCAAGGAAAACCAAAATCCTAAGCTTGGGGGTGCCCCGGAAGGCATCCCCTCTTTCGTCTTCGTCTATCGGTAACTTTACTTGAGGCTATATTTTTATTCACCACATGATATGTGTTTTGCTTGGAGCGTCTTGTACGATTTGAGTCTTTGCTTTTTATTTTACCACAATCATCCTTGCTGTACACACCTTTTGGAGAGATACGCATGAATTGGAATTTATTAGAATACTCTATGTGCTTCACTTATATCTTTTGAGCTAGATAATGTTGCTCTAGTGCTTCACTTATATCTTTTTAGAGCACGGTGGTGGTTTTATTTTATAGAAATTATTGATCTCTCATGCTTCACTTATATTATTTTGAGAGTCTTTTAGAACAGCATGGTAATTTGCTTTGGCTATAATTAGTCCTAATATGATGAGCATCCAAGACGGGTATAATAAAAACTATCATATAAAGAGCATTGAATACTATGAGAAGTTTGATTCCTTATGATTGTTTTGAGATATGAAGATGGTGATATTAGATTCATGCTAGTTGAGTAGTTGTGAATTTGACAGATACTTGTGTTAAAGTTTGTGATTCCCGTAGCATGCATGAATGGTGAACCGTTATGTGATGAAGTCGGAGCATGATTTATTTATTGATTGTCTTCCTTATGAGTGGCGGTCGAGGACGAGCGATGGTCTTTTCCTACCAATCTATCCCCCTAGGAGCATGCGTGTAGTACTTCGTTTCGATAACTAATAGATTTTTGCAATAAGTATGTGAGTCATTTATGACTAATGTTGAGTCCATGGATTATACGCACTCTCACCCATCCACCATTGCTAGCCTCTCTAATACCACGCACCTTTCGCCGGTATCATACACCCACCATATACCTTCCTCAAAACAGCCACCATACCTACCTATTATGGCATTTCCATAGACATTCCGAGATATATTTCCATGCAACTTTCCACCGTTCCGTTTATTATGACACGCTCCATCATTGTCATATTGCTTTGCATGATCATGTAGTTGGCATCGTATTTGTGGCAAAGCCACCGTTCATGATTTTCATACATGTCACTCTTGATTCATTGCACATCCCGGTACACCGCCGGAGGCATTCACATACAGTCATATTTTGTTCTAACTATTGAGTTGTAATTCTTGAGTTGTAAGTAAATAAAAGTGTGATGATCATCATTATTAGAGCATTGTCCCAGTGAGGAAAGGATGATGGAGACTATGATTCCCCCACAAGTCTGGATGAGACTCCGGACGAAAAAAAAGAGAAAGGCCCAAATAAAAAAATAAAAAAATGAGAGAAAAAGAGAGAAGGGACAATGCTACTATCCTTTTTACCACACTTGTGCTTCAAAGTAGCACTATGATCTTCATGATAGAGAGTCTCCTATGTTGTCACTTTCATATAATAGTGGGAAATTTTTCATTATAGAAATTGGCTTGTATATTCCAATGATGGGCTTCCTCAAATTGCCCCAGGTTTTCGTGATTAAGCGAGTTGGATGCACACCCACTTAGTTTCTTTTATTGAGCTTTCATACACTTATAGCTCTAGTGCATCTGTTGCATGGCAATCCCTCCTCACTCACATTGATATCTATTAATGGGCATCTCCATAGCCCGTTGATATGCCTAGTTGATGTGAGACTATATTCTCCTTTTTGTCTTCTCCACAACCACCATTCTATTCCACCTATAGTGCTATGTCCATGGCTCACGCTCATGTATTGCGTGAAGGTTGAAAAAGTTTGAGAACATTAAAAGTATGAAACAATTGATTGGCTTGTCATCGGGGTTGTGCATGATTTAAGTATTTTGTGTGATGAAGATAGAGCATAGTCAGACTATATGATTTTGTAGGGATAGCTTTCTTTGGCCATGTTATTTTGAGAAGACATGATTGCTTTATTAGTATGCTTGAAGTATTATTATTTTTATGTCAATATTAAACTTTTGTTTTGAATCTTATGGATCCGAACATTCATGCCACAATAAAGAGAATTACATTGATAACTATGATAGGTAGCATTCCACATCAAAAATTCTGTTTTTATCATTTACCTACTCAAGGACGAGCAGGAATTAAGCTTGGGTATGCTTGATATGTCTCCAACGTGTCTATAATTTTTTATTGTTCCATGCTATTATATTATCTGTTTTGGATGTTTAATGGGCTTTAATATGCTCTTTTATATTATTATTGGGACTAACCTATTAACCGGAGCCCCAGTGCCAGTTTCTGTTTTTGCCTATTTTAGTGTTTTGCAAAAAAGGAATAGCAAACAGAATCCAAATGGAATGAAACCTTCGCAATGATGTTTTTTGGAACAAACGCAATCCAGAAGACTTGGAGTTGAAGTCTGGAACTCCGCGAGGCGGCCACGAGGCAGGAGGGTGCGCCTAGGGGGGTAGGCACGCCCCCACCCTCATGGGCCCCACGGAGCTCCACCGACGTACTTCTTTCGCCTATATATACTCTTATACCCTAAAAATATCAGGGGGAGCCACGAAACCACTTTTCCACCGCCGCAACCTTCTGTACCCGTGAGATCCCATCTTGGGGCCTTTTCCGGCGATCTGCTGGAGGGGGAATCGATCATGGAGGGCTTCTACATCAACACCATAGCCTCTCCGATGATGTGTGAGTAGTTTACCACAGACCTTCGGGTCCATAGTTATTAGCTAGATGGCTTATTCTCTCTCTTTAGTTCTCACTACAAAGTTCTCCTCGATGTTCTTGGAGATCTATTCGATGTAATACTCTTTTGCGGTGTGTTTGCCGAGGTCCGATGAATTGTGGATTTATGATCAAGATTATCTATGAATAATATCTAGTTCTTCTCTGAATTCTTATACACATGATTTGATATCTTTGCAAGTCGCTTCGAATTATCGGTTTAGTTTGGCCTGCTAGATTGATCTTTCTTGCAATGGGAGAAGTGCTTAGCTTTGGGTTCAATCTTGCAGTGTCCTTTCCCAGTGACAGTAGGGGCAGCAAGGCACGTATTGTATTGTTGCCATCGAGGATAAAAAGATGGGGTTTATATCATATTGCTTGAGTTTAACCCTCTACATCATGTCATCTTGCTTAATGCGTTACTCTGTTCTTATGAACTTAATACTCTAGATGCATGCTGGATAGCGGTCGATGTGTGGAGTAATAGTAGTAGACACAGAATCGTTTCGGTCTACTTGACACGGACGTGATGCCTATATTCATGATCATTGCCTAGATATTCTCATAACTATGCGCTTTTCTATCAATTGCTCGGCAGTAATTTGTTCACCCACCGTAATATATGCTATCTTGAGAGAAGCCACTAGTGAAACCTATGGCCCCCAGGTCTATTCCTTATTATATTGCATCTCTTTTATTTACATCACATCTCGTTTTACTATTTTGCAATCTTTACTTTCCAATATATACAACAAAAATACCAAAAAAAATTATCTTACTATCTTTATTAGATCTCACTTTTGAGAGTGACCGTGAAGGGATTGACATGTTGGGGAATGTAGCAATAATTCAAAATTTTCCTACGTGTCACCAAGATCAATCTAGGATATACTAGCAATGAGAGAGAGAGAGGGAGTGCATCTTCATACCCTTGAAGATCGCTAAGCAGAAGTGTTACAAGAACGTGGTTGATGGAGTCATACTCACGGCGATTCAAATCGCGGAAGATCCGATCTAGTGCCGAACGGACAGCGCCTCCGTGTTCAACACACGTATAGCCCGGGGACATCTCCTCCTTCTTGATCCAGCAAGGGGAGAGGAGAAGTTGAGGGAGAGCTCCGGCAACACGACGGCGTGGTGGTGGAGCTTGTGGTATTTCTGCAGGGCTTCGCCAAGCACTACGGAGGAGGAGGAAGGGGCTGCGCCAAGCAAGGGGTGCGGCTGCCCTCTCTCTCCCTCACTATATATAGGGGAAGGAGGAGGCGCCCTAGGGTTTCCCTAGGGGAGGGGCGGCGGCCACAGGGGAAACCCTAGATGGGTTTGGGCGCCCCCACCCCTAGGAAACTTGCCCCCCAAGCCGGGAGGGGTGGCTGCCCTAGGGGAGGCGCCCCCACCTCTCCAAGTTACGTGAGATGGGGTGGGAGGGGCGCTCAGCCCCTTAGTGGGATGATGTGCCCCCTCCCCTTGGCCCATAAGGCCCCCCAACACTTGCCGGGGCCTCCGAAACCCCTTTCGGGCACGCTGGTCGTCACCCGATACCCCCGGAACAATTTCGGACTCCAATACCCTTCGTCCAATATATCAATCTTCACCTCCGAACCATTTTGGAGTTCCTCGTCACATCCGGGATCTCATCCAGGACTCCGAACAACCTTCGACAACCACATACTATTTCCCATAACAACTCTAGTGTCACCGAACCTTAAGTGTGTAGACCCTACGGGTTTGGGAACCATGCAGACATGACCGAGACGTTCTCCGGCCAATAACCAACAGCGGGTTCTGGATACCCATGTTGGCTCCCACATGTTCCACGATGATCTCATCGGATGAACCATGATGTCGGGGATTCAATCAATCCCGTATACAATTCCCTTTGTCTATCGGTATGTTACTTGCCCGAGATTCGATCGTCGGTATCCCAATACCTCGTTCAATCTCGTTACCAGCAAGTCTCTTTACTCATTCCGTAACGCATGATCCCGTGACTAACTCCTTAGTCACATTGAACTCATTATGATGATGCATTACCGAGTGGGCCCAGAGATACCTCTCCGTCATACGGAGTGACAAATCCCAGTCTCGATTCGTGCCAACTCAACAGATACTTTCGGAGCTACCTGTAGTGCACCTTTATAGCCACCCAGTTACGTTGTGACGTTTGATACACCCAAAGCATTGCTACGGCATCCGGGAGTTACACAATCTCATGGTCTAAGGAAATGATACTTGACATTAGAAAAGCTCTAGCGAAGAAACTACACGATCTTGTGCTATGCTTAGGATTGGGTCTTGTCCATCACATCATTCTCCTAATGATGTGATCCCCTTATCAATGACATCCAATGTCCATGGTCAGGAAACCATAACCATCTATTAATGAAAGAGCTAATCAACTAGAGGCTCACTAGGGACATGTTGTGGTCTATGTATTCACACATGTATTACGGTTTCCAGTTAATACAATTATAGCATGAACAATAGACAATTATCATGAACAAGGAAATATAATAATAACCATTTTATTATTGCCTCTAGGGCATATTTCCAACAGTCTCCCACTTGCACTAGAGTCAATAATCTAGTTCACATCACTATGTGATTGTAATGAATCCAACACCCATGGGGTTTGATCATATCTCGCTTGTGAGAGAGGTTATTAGTCAATGGGTCTGAACCTTTCAGATTCGTGTGTGCTTTACAAATCTCTCTGTCATCTTGCAGATGCAGCTACCACACGCTATTTGGAGCTGTTCCAAATAACTGTTCTACTATATGAATCCGGTTTACTACTCATAGTCATCCAGATTAGTATCAAAGTTTGCATCGACGTAACCCTTTACGACGAACTCTTTTACCACCTCCATAATCAAGAAAATTCCTTAGTCCACTAGTTACTAAGGACAACTTTGACCGATGTCCTGTGATCCATTCCTGGATCACTCTTGTACCCCTTGACTGACTCACGGGAAGGCGCACTTCAGGTGCGGTACACAGCACAACATACTGTAGAGCCTACGTCTAAAGCATAGGGGACGACCTTCGTCCTTTCTCTCTCTTCTGCCATGGTCATGTCTTGAGTCTTACTCAGTACTCACATATTATAACACAGCCAAGAACTCATTCTTTGCCGATCTATTTTGAACTCCTTCAAAATCTTGTCACGATATGTGTTCATTTGAAATTACTATTAAGCGTTTTTTTATCTATCCTTATAGATCTTGATGCTCAATGTTCAAGTAGCTTAATCCAGGTTTCCATTGAAAACACTTTTCAAACAACCCTATATGCTTTCCAGAAATTCTACATCATTTCTGATCAACAATATGTCAACAACATATACTCATCAGAAATTCTGTAGTGCTCCCACTCACTTCTTTGGAAATACAAGTTTCTCATAAACTTTGTATAAACCCAAAATCTTTGATCATCTCATCAAAGCGTATATTCCAACTCCGAGATGCTTACTCCAGTCCTTAGAAGGATTGCTGGAGCTTTGCATACTTGTTAGCAACTTTTAGGATTGACAAAACCTTCTGGTTGTATCACATACAACCTTTCCTCAAGAAAATCGTCGAGGAAACAATGTTTTGACATCCTATCTGCAAGATTTCATAAATAATGCAGTAACTGCTAATATAATTCCAACAAACTCTTAGCATCGCTACGAGTGAGAAAGTCTCATCGTAGTCAACTCCTTGAACTTGTCAGAAAACATCTTAGTGACAAGTCGAGCCTTCTTAATGGTGACACATACCATCATTGTCTGTCTTCCTTTTAAAATCCATTTGTACCCAACAGCCTCACGACTATCAAGTAGTTCTTCCAAAGTCTGCACTTTGTTTTCATACATGGATCCTCTCTCGGATTTTATGGCCTCGAGCCATTTGTTGGAATCCAGGCCCACCATCGCTTCTCCATAGCTCGCAGGTTCATTGTTGTCTAGCAACATGGCTTCCAAGACAGGATTACCGTACCACTCTGAAGTAGTACGCATCCTTGTCATCCTACGAGGTTTGGTAGTGACTTGATCCGAAGTTTCATGATCACTATCATTAGCTTCCACTTCAATTGGTGTAGATGCCACAGGAACAACTTCATGTGCCCTGCTACACACTGGTTGAAGTGATGGTTCAATAACCTCATCAAGTCTCCACCATCCTCCCACTCAATTCTTTCGAGAGAAACTTTTCCTCGAGAAAGGACCCGATTCTAGAAACAATCCCTTTTGCTTACGGATCTAAGACAGGAGGTATACCCAACTGTTTTTAGGTGTCCTATGAAGATGCATTTATCCGTTTTGGGTTCGAGCTTATCAGCCTGAAACTTTTTCACATAAGCGTCGCAGCCCCAAACTTTTAAGAAACGACGGCTTAGGTTTCTCTAAACCATAATTCATATGGTGTCGTCTCAACGAAATTGCGTGATCCCCTATTTAAAGTGAATGCGGTTGTCTCTAATGCCTAACCCATAAACGATAGTGGTAATTCGATAAGAGACATCATGGTATGCACCATATCCAATAGGGTGCAGTTATGATGTTCGGACACACCATCACACTATGGTGTTCCAGGCAGTATTAGTTGTGAAACAATTTCCACAATGTCTTAATTGTGCGCCAAACTCGTAACTCAGATATTCATCTCTATGATCATATCATAGACATTTTATCCTCTTGTCACGACAATCTTCAACTTCACTCTGAAATTACTTGAACCTTTCAATAATTCAGACTTGTGTTTCATCAAGTAAATATACTTAGCATCTACTCAAATCATCTGTGAAGTAAGAACACAACGATATCCACTGCGTGCCGCAGCACTCATTGGATTGCACACATCAAAGGTATTACTTCCAACAAGTTGCTCTCTTGTTCCATCTCATTGAAAATGAGGCCTCTCAGTCATCTTGCCCATGTGGTATGATTTGCATGTCTCAAGTGATTCAAAATCAAGTGAGTCCAAACGATCCATCTGCATGGAGTTTCTTCATGCGTATATACCAATAGACATGGTTCGCATGTCTTAATCTTTTCAAAAACGAGTGAGTCCAAAGATCCATCAACATGGAGCTTCTTCATGCGTTTTATACCAATATGACTCAAGTGGCAGTGCCACAAGTATGTGGTACTATCATTACTATCTTATATCTTTTGGCATGAACATGTGTATCACTACGATCGAGATTCAATAAACCATTCATTTTAGGTGCAAGACCATTGAAGGTATTATTCAAATAAACAGAGTAACCATTATTCTCCTTAAATGAGTAACCGTATTGCGATAAACATGACCAATCATGTCTATGCTCAACGCAAACACCAAATAACAATTATTTAGGTTTAATACCAATCCCGATGGTAGAGGGAGCGTACGATGTTTGATTACATCAACCTTGGAAACACTTCCAAGTTCCAACACATATCATCATCTCACCTTTAGCTAGTCTCCGTTTATTCCGTAGCCTTTTATTTCGAGTTACTAACACTTAGCAACCGAACCGGTATCTAATACCCTGGTGCTACTAGGAGTACTAGTAAAGTACACATTAATATAATGTATATCCAATATACTACTGTCGACCTTGCCTGCCTTCTCATCTACCAAGTATCTAGGGTAGTTCTGCTTCAGTGACCGTTCCCCTTATTACAGAAGCACTTAGTCTCGGGTTTGGGTTCAACCTTGGGCTTCTTCACCAGAGCAGCAACTGATTTGCCGTTTCATGAAGTATCCCTTCTTGCCCTTGCCCTTCTTGAAACTAGTGGTTTTACTAACCATCAACAATTGATGCTCCTACTTGATTTCTACTTTCGTAGTGTCAAACATCGCGAATAGCTCAAGGATCATCATATCTATCCCTGATATGTTATAGTTCATCACGAAGCTCTAGTAGCTTGGTGGCAGTGACTTTGGAGAACCATCACTATCTCATCTGGAAGATTAACTCCCACTCGATTCAAGCGATTGTAGTACTCAGACAATCTGAGCACATGCTCAACGATTGAGCTTTTCTCCCTTAGTTTGCAGGCTAAGAAACTTGTTGGAGGTCTCATACCTCTTGACGTGGGCACGACCCTGAAATCCCAATTTCAGTTCTCGGAACATCTCATATGTTCTGCGACATTTCAAAAAATGTCTTCGGCACCTCAATTCTAAACCATTTAACATTACGCACTGATCTATCATGTAGTCATCAAAACGTGTATGTCAGATGTTCACAACATTGACAGACGACGCTCGAGGTTCAGCACACCGAGCGGTGCATTAAGGACATAATCCTTCTGCGCAGCAATGAGGACAATCCTCAGTTTACGGACCTAGTCCGCATAATTTCTACTGTCAACTTTCAACAATATTTTCTCTAGGAACATATCTAAACAGTAAGCTACGTCATAATTTGTAATGACCTTTTGACTATGTTCATGATAATTAAGTTCATCTAATCAAATTATTTAATGAACTCCCACTCAGATAGACATCCCTCTAGTCATCTAAGTGATACATGATCCGAGTCAACTAGGCCGTGTCCGATCATCACGTGAGACGGACTAGTCATCATCGGTGAACATCTTCATGTTGATCGTATCTACTATACGACTCATGTTCGACCTTTCGGTCTCTTGTGTTCCGAGGCCATGTCTGTACATGCTAGGCTCGTCAAGTCAACCTAAGTGTTTTGCATGTGTAAATCTGGCTTACACCTGTTGTATGCGAACGTTAGAATCTATCACACCTGATCATCACGTGGTGCTTTGAAACAACGAACTTTCGCAATGGTGCACAGTTTGGGGGAACACTTTCTTGAATTTTTTTAATGAGGGATCATCTTATTTATGCTACCGTTGTTCTAAGCAAATAAGATGTAAACATGATAAACATCACATGCAAATCATAAAGTGACATGATATGGCAATATCATCTTGCGCCTTTGATCTCCATCTTTGAGGCGCGGCATGATCACCTTCGTCACCGGCATGACACCATGATCTCCATCATCATGATCTCCATCATCGTGTCTTCATGAAGTTGTCTCGCCAACTATTACTTCTACTACTATGGCTAACAGTTAGCAATAAAGTAAATTAATTACATGGCGTTTTTCAATGACACGTAGGTCATACAATAAATTAAGACAACTCCTATGGCTCCTGCCGGTTGTCATACTCATCGACATGCAAGTCGTGATTCCTATTACAAGAACATGATCAATCTCATACATCACATATATCATTCATCACATTCTTTTGGCCATATCACATCACATAGCATACCCTGCAAAAACAAGTTAGACGTCCTCTAATTGTTGTTGCATGTTTTACGTGGCTGCTATGGGTTTCTAGCAAGAACGTTTCTTACCTACGCAAAAGCCACAACGGTGATATGCCAATTGCTATTTACCCTTCATAAGGACCCTTTTCATCGAATCCGATCCGACTAAAGTGGGAGAGACAGACACCCGCTAGCCACCTTATGCAACAAGTGCATGTCAGTCAGTGAAACCTGTCTCACGTAAGCGTACGTGTAAGGTCGGTCCGGGCCGCTTCATCCCACAATGCTGCCAAATCAAGATAAGACTAGTAACGGTAAGCATATTGAACAAACCAACGCCGACAAGTACTTGTGTTCTACTCATGCATAGAATCTACGCATAGACCTAGCTCATGATGCCACTGTTGGGGAACGTAGCAATAATTCAAAATTTTCCTACGTGTCACCAAGATCAATCTAGAAGATACTAGCAACGAGAGAGAGAGAGGGAGTGCATCTTCATACCCTTGAAGATCACTAAGCAGAACCGTTACAAGAACGCGGTTGATGGAGTCATACTCGCGGCGATTCAAATCGCGGAAGATCCGATCTAGTGCCGAACGGACTGCGCCTCCGCGTTCAACACACATACAGCCCGGGGACATCTCCTCCTTCTTGATCCAGCAAGGGGAGAGGAGAAGTTGAGGGAGAGCTCCGGCAACACGACGGCGTGGTGGTGGAGCTTGTGGTATTTCTGCAGGGCTTCGCCAAGCACTACGGAGGAGGAGGAAGGGGCTGAGCCAGGCAAGGGGTGCAGCTGCCCTATCTCTTCCTCACTATATATAGGGGGAAGGAGGAGGCGCCCTAGGGTTTCCCTAGGGGAGGGGCGGCGGCCACAGTGGAAACCCTAGATGGGTTTGGGCGCCCCCACCCCTAGGAAACTTGCCCCCCAAGCCGGGAGGGGTGGCTGCCCTAGGGGAGGCGCCCCTACCTCTCCAAGTTACGTGAGATGGGGTGGGAGGGGCGCTCAGCCCCTTAGTGGGCTGATGTGCCCCCTCCCCTTGGCCCATAAGGCCCCCCAACGCTTGCCGGGGCCTCTGAAATCCCTTTCGGACACGCTGGTCGTCACCCGATACCCCCGGAACAATTCCGGACTCCAATACCCTTCGTCCAATATATCGATCTTCACCTCCGAACCATTTCGGAGTTCCTCGTCATGTCCGGGATCTCATCCGGGACTCCGAACAACCTTCGATAACCACATACTATTTCCCATAACAACTCTAGCGTCACCGAACCTTAAGTGTGTAGACCCTACGGGTTCGGGAACCATGCAGACATGACCGAGACGTTCTCCGGCCAATAACCAACAGCGGGATCTGGATACCCATGTTGGCTCCCACATGTTCCACAATGACCTCATCGGATGAACCACGATGTCGGGGATTCAATCAATCTCGTATACAATTCCCTTTGTCTATCGGTATGTTACTTGCCCGAGATTCGATCGTCGGTATCCCAATACCTCGTTCAATCTCGTTACCAGCAAGTCTCTTTACTCGTTCCGTAATGCATGATCCCATGACTAACTCCTTAGTCACATTGAGCTCATTATGATGATGCATTACCGAGTGGGCCCAGAGATACCTCTCCATCATACGGAGTGACAAATCCCAGTCTCGATTCGTGCCAACTCAACAGATACTTTCGGAGCTACCTATAGTGCATCTTTATAGTCACCCAGTTACGTTGTGACGTTTGATACACCCAAAGCATTCCTACGGCATCCGGGAGTTACATAATCTCATGGTCTAAGGAAATGATACTTGACATTAGAAAAGCTCTAGCGAACGAACTACACGATCTTTTGCTATGCTTAGGATTGGGTCTTGTCCATCACATCATTCTCCTAATGATGTGATCCCGTTATCAATGACATCCAATGTCCATGGTCAGGAAACCATAACCATCTATTGATCAACGAGCTAGTCAACTAGAGGCTCACTAGGGACATGTTGTGGTCTATGTATTCACACATGTATTACGGTTTGTAGTTAATACAATTATAGCATGAATAATAGACAATTATCATGAACAAGGAAATATAGTAATAACCATTTTATTATTGCCTCTAAGGCATATTTCCAACATGACAACCCCTTTATCGCGTTGGTTGCAAGATTCTTGATTGTTTGTGCAGGTACTAGGTGACTTGCGTGTTATCTCCCACTTTTGCGAGTGACCGCGAAGGGATTGACAACCCCTTTATTGCGTTGGTTGCAAGGTTCTTGATTGTTTGTGCAGGTACTAGGTGACTTGTGTGTTATCTCCTACTGGATTGATACCTTGGTTCTCAAAAACTGAGGGAAATACTTACGCTACTTTGCTGCATCACCCTTTCCTCTTCAAGGGAAAACCAACGCATGATCAAGAGGTAGCACTCTTCCACGTGGCACCTTTCAATAGCGGATATCACGCCCTGTTGGGGCGAGACGCATTCACAGGCTTTCAAGCCATACCCCATTACGGGTACATGAAGCTCAAAATGCCAGGGCCCAATGGAGTTATCACTATCACTAGTGATCCGGATATAGCACTCCGCGCCGAAAACAAAACTGCATCCTTGGCCCTCGAGGCACTATCCGAGGCCCTCGCGGCCGAGGAGCTAACCCCTCTACGCTCCACAGTGGATAAGGACGATGTAATCCTCGACAAGAGGCCCAAATCCACTTCCTTCAAGCCAGCAGACGAAATAGTCAAATTTCAAGTACACCCAACGGATCCTAACAAAACAGCAGCCATTGGAGCACAGCTGGATCCAATGATCGACGCCGCCCTAAGAGTGTTCCTGCGCGAAAATTGGGATATCTTTGACTGGCAACCTTCGGACATGCACGGGATCCCACGCAGACTGGCCGAACACGGCCTCAATATCATAAAAGGGTTCAAACCAGTCAAGCAGACGTTGCGGCGATTTTCCAAACCCAAACGACAAGCTATGGGGGAGGAGCTAGCCAAACTACTTGAGGCTGAATTCATCAGAGAAATCAAGCATCCGGACTGGCTAGCCAACCTGGTCATGGTGCCAAAGAAGGATAAATGTTGGCGCCTTTGTGTCAATTTCAAAGACCTCAATAAGGCTTGCCCTAAGGACCCTTTCCCATTGCCCCGCATCGACCAAATTATTGACGCGACCGTAGGACACGACTCATTATGTTTCCTCGACGCATACTCTGGATACCATCAAATTAAGATGGAGTTCGACCAGGCCGCAACGGCATTCATTACACCCTATGGGCCTTTCTGCTTCAATACTATGCCTTTTGGGCTCAAAAACGCTGGCGCCACTTACCAACGCATGATTCAAACATGTCTGGAAAAGCAAATTGGCAAGACAGTGGAGGCATACGTAGATGATGTCGTCATCAAGACTAAGCATGTCGAATCATTGGTGGACGATCTATGTGTCACATTTGATAACCTCCGAACATATGACATACGGCTCAATCCGGAAAAATGTGTCTTCGGTGTTCCAGCCAGAAAACTACTCAGGTTCATCGTTTCCAATAGAGGAATCGAAGCGAACGCAACAAAAATCCGAGCCTTGTCACAATTGGCAACGCCAACAGACTTAAAGCAAGTCCAAAAACTAGCTGGGTGCATGGCATCCTTGAGCCGCTTTATCTCCAGATTAGGAGAAAAGGCGCTACCACTTTATCGTCTGCTCCGACACACCGGCCACTTCGAATGGACGGATGTGGCCACAGCCGGATTGGAAGAAATAAAAACTTTGTTAGCAAGCAACCGAATCCTTGCCGCACCAAGTGTTGGCGAACCTATGTTTCTCTACATATCTGCGACTCACAAGGTGGTGAGTGCGGTACTCGTCGTCGAACGACAGGAAGAGGGACATAAATTCCCGCTCCAGAAACCAGTGTACTATGTATCGGTGGTCCTTACACCATGCAAATCTCGATACCCACACTATCAAAAGATAGCGTATGCGGTCTTCACGGCATCCCGTTGAAGGAAATATGCCCTAGAGGCAATAATAAAGTTATTATTTATTTCCTTATTTCATGATAAATGTTTATTATTCATGCTAGAATTGTATTAACCAGAAACATAATACATGTGTGACTACATAGACAAACAAAGTGTCACTAGTATGCCTCTACTTGAGTAGCTCGTTGATTAAAGATGGTTATGTTTCCAAACCATAGACATGAGTTGTCATTTGATAAATGGGATCACATCATTAGAGAATGATGTGATTGACTTGAACCATTCCATTAGCTTAGCACTTGATCGTTTAGTATGTTGCTATTGCTTTCTTCATGACTTATACATGTTCCTATGACTATGAGATTATGCAACTCCCCAATACCGAAGGAACACTTTGTGTGCTACCAAACGTCACAATGTAACTGGGTGATTATAAAGGTGTTCTACAGGTGTCTCCGAAGGTACTTGTTGAGTTGGCATAGATCGAGACTAGGATTTGTCACTCCGATTGTCGAAGAGGTATCTCTGGGCGCTCTCGGTAATGCACATCACTATAAGCCTTGCAAGCATTGTAACTAATGAGTTAGTTGCGGGATGATGTATTACGGAACGAGTAAAGAGACTTGCCGGTAATGAGATTGAACTACGTATTAATATACCGACGATCGAATCTTGGGCAAGTAACATACCGATGACAAAGGGAACAACGTATGTTGTTATGCGGTTTGACCGATAAAGATCTTCATAGAATATGTGGGAGCCAATAAGAGCATCCAGGTTCCGCTATTGGTTATTGACCGGAGACATGTCTCGGTCATGTCTACATAGTTCTCGAACCCGTAGGGTCCGCACGCTTAAAGTTCGGTGACGATCGGTATTATGAGTTTTTGTGTTTTGATGTACCGAAGGTAGTTTGGAGTCCCAGATATGATCACAGACATGATGAGGAGTCTCGAAATGGTTGAGGCGTAAAGATCAATATATTGGACGACTATGTTCGGACACCAGAAGTGTTTCGGGAGGTTTCGGACATATACCGGAGTACCGGGGGGTTACCGGAACCCCCCGGGGAGTTTATTGGGCCTATTGGGCCCTAGTGGGAGAAGAGGAGGGGCGGCCAGGACAGCCGCGTGCTTGTCAGGACCCCGATTCCAAGTCACACCGATCTAGCCTGTAACACCTCATATCACTTTGCGGCCTCACGCACGGTACTCCCACGGGTGTCGCCTTACCATGGCCCGGGACCGTTTGCGCCTTTTGGCTCACGTATATGACAATGTCGCTAGCATCCATATGACAGAGAACCCGGGCCGACATGGCTAGTCGTGAACCCAAAGCGGCACTAACGTATGGGGACAGGCATCCATGAATCAACATCGAACGTGTCGGTCAGCAGCGTGCGAATCCGGGCTGTAGCACTGGGCTAACAGGACTCCGGGAACCCGGGCTGTAGCAGGCTAGGCAGGACTCCGGATGTCACCGCGTGACATTTCCCCGAAGGGACAGACACAGGAACGATATGAAACACATGCCGGCCAGTCAAGTGCCCAGAGCAGTAGTGCTGGGCTAGCAGGACTCCGGTGAACCGGGCTGTAGCGGACTACTATGGCTCAAGGAGGAACTAGACTACATTTCCCCATAAGAGAGGCTGCTAAGGATAGACAACTAGATTGTCGGATCCCACACATACCAAGCATTTCAATCATACACACAATATGCTCGATATGTGCAAATACAACATGGCATCACAACAAGACTCTACGACTCAGAGTATTTATTCATTAGGCTCCGAAGAGCGAGATATTACAAACATGGGTCTCATGACCCAACATTCAGAGCATACAAACCAAAGCACATGCGGAAGCTTAACATGTCTGAGTACAGACATCTACAAATGAAAAAGGCTGAGAAGCCTGACTGTCTACCAGATCCTGCCGAGGGCACAAGATCGTAGCTGAGGTAACAAGCTAAACGTCGAAGTCCACACGGAACTACTAGCGAGACTGACGTCTCTCTGCAAAACATAAAATAAGCAAACGTGAGTACAAATGTACCCAGCAAGACTTACATCAGAACTATCTACATATGCATCGGTATCAACAAAGGGGGTGGTGGAGTTTAACTGCAGCAAGCCAGCTTTGACTCGGTGGCTATCCTGAACTATGACTGCAAGTAACTCTTTTGAGGTGGCGCACACGAGTCCACATATTCACCATATCAATACACCACTATGGATCCGCTCCCGTCTCCCTACGAGAACGCCATCCATAGCACTCACGCTTATCTTGCGCATTTTAGAGTATCCACTTTCACTTGTCTATGAACCGTTATAGGCAACCCAGAAGTCCTTTACCGCGGACACGGCTATTCGAATAGATCATATTAACCCTGCAGGGGTGTACTTCGTCACACACGCTCTCGCCACTTACCACCATGTACACGTCGTGTACCTCGGCAACCTTCAAGCGGAAGCCTGGCGAGGGAGTCGGCCACGACCTGACTAACCACACAAGTCTCTAGTCCAGGTTTATCGCCTATTCGGGTTCCATCCGCAAGGAGATCCGGCCGGGGTGTCGCTCACGGCCCCAAACGATGTGTGCAGGGTTCCCGAGCCCACCATCCGGGTGCCACTCGGTACACCAGGCCACGTGTGCCTAGTCTGTCCCAAGCCCACCTGTACCGGGTGCCACTTGGTAGACTACTAACACTACCTACAAACACCAGAGACTAGTTGCAACTCCTGGACAGAGATCGAGGCGGTTAATAAGCCGAGAGGGGTCGAGTTACCGGAACCCAATGTGTGGTAGTAACTGTTCATGGATCACAAACACAGAACTCAGTTCCTGAGGACGGTTTCAATGAGACAACCCACCATGTACTCCTACATGGCCTCTCACCGCTACCTTTACCAAATCGTGTTCACACACTTAGCTCTCAACAGTAGGACATGTTCACCATATTCCAATTCATTCCCGATGAATCAGACCTGACTCAACTCTAAGCAATAGCAGGCATGACAAACAAGCATGAATGAGTAGGCACATCAGGGCTCAAACAACTCCTACTCATGCTAGTGGGTTTCATCTATTTACTGTGGCAATGACAGGTCATGCAGAGGATAAAGGGGTTCAGCTACCGCAGCAAGTAACAGATGAATCGTTGTTGTCCTAATGCAGTAAAAGAGAGCAGGAGCGAGAGAGTGGGATTGTATCGGAATGAGCAAGGGGGTTTTGCTTGCCTGGCACTTCTGAAGATAGCATTGAGTCTTCATTAGTGTCATCGAACTCATCGTCGGAAACACGGCTATCGAGAGGGGACAATACCGGCAACAGAGAGGAAACACAATCAATGCAATGCACAATATGATGCATGATCATGACATGGCAATATGAATGTGTTTTGAGCTAATGCAGCTAGCAACATATTAAATGGAGTTGGTTTGAACCTTAGGTTCAAATTCAAACTCCATATAAGACATTTCAAATGCCATTTATTCAAATTGTCATATACAGTGGTTGTAAGTTGTTCAAACATGCATGAGGATGCCATAAACAGATTCTTTGGATTTTTTTGATAATTTTTCATATATAAATCATTTCATTTGGAGCTACGGTTGAATTTCTATGAATTTTAGAAGTTAGGGCATTTTCTGGAATTTCCTGGATTATTTTAAATCTAGAAAATCAATTATTGCATCAGCATTGCGTCTGGGTGACGTCAGCAGGGTCAACAGGCCGGTCCAGGTCAAACCTGACCAGTGGGGTCCACTGGTCAGTGAGACAGACACTAATCCCGTGTTGACTCCGGCTTTGACCCGCTGCGGGGCCCGCTGTCAGTGACTCTAGGGGGTTAGTTAGCGCTAATGACGGTGCCACGTCACCAACCACCGGAGTTGGACGCCGGCGACCAAACCCCACGGCGGAGGATCGCCGGAGTTGCTCGGGACGGCGCTACAGGGGTCAGCTCGACGCGCTGGAGGCACCAGAGGGATGCTCATCCTCGCGCGCATCCAGGGGATCACGCGGGAGGCTGCGGGGTGGCCGGAGACGTTGGCCACGGCAACCATGGCGGTGGCCGGAGCTCGGCTAGATGCGGGCGCGGGGCTGCAGCTCGATTCCAAGCGAACGGAGAGCACAAGCAGAAGCTACGGGGCCCTAGGAGCTCGACCAGGTGCTCGGACGCGTCGTTGGCCCTCCGTAATGACGACGGCGACAAACGCGGCGGCGGCGAGCTTCGGCCGCGGTGGCCAGGGGGCTAGAGGAGGGATTCGACGGCGGGGAGAGAGGGGTCGGGAGCAGGAGCTCACAGGGAGGCGACGCAGTAGGTCAGTGGGCTCGGGGACGTCCTTGACGGCGCGAATCGACGACGAAGGGCTCGGGTGCCCGAGGTTGAAGACGAGGTTGGTGAGGCCGTTGCAGGGCTGCCGGCGATGCGTGGCTCGGCGGAGAGGACGGGGACGTCACGGTGGAGCTTCTGGGCGCATTGGTGAGGCGAGGGGAAGGCGGTGGCCGCGGTGGTGGCGATCGGCGGCGACGGGCTCGCTCGGGTGGCTGCGGCGCGAGCGCTGGGGGGAGAGGGAGGAACCAGAGGGGGGGAAATGCAGGGGGTGTCGTGGCGCTCTTGGCGCCCTCCAGCAGCAGCGGCGGCAAGCAGGAGGTGGCCGCGTGCGTGCTGGCGTGCGGAGGCCACGCGCCCCTGCCTACTGGCGTGAGGTAGGGGATGACTGGCATCTCCAGTGGGCTGGGCTGCTACAGTAACGGGCCAAGGTAACTCTCTCTCTGCTTTCTGTTTCTGTTTTCTATTTATTTGATCTGTTTTGAATCAGTAGAAATACTAACTCATTTTGGAAACTCCTGAAAATAATTGTGGGCACTATTAGAATTATTTCCAACTGCCCCCAATTGCTTTCATAAGTATTGAAGCATTTAAAATATTTATAGGCATTAAATGCTTCAATTCAAATACAATATGATTTAACTAAAAATCCATAAATGGCCAAGAAATATGCTCATCATTTTTGGCACAGGTTTTCACCTTTATCAGAAATCATGAACATTTTCAAAGGCATTTTGGGTTCTTTGGAAAAGATTTTATTTGAACCTATTTGAGTTCTTTCTGGTGCTAGGGTTTGATCAATCCCCATTTCAGTTTTAAATAAAATTTAAACATGCTGCAACAGACATGTGCTAGCCTAGTGCAAGGGAAGGCTAGGGATGTGACAACTCACCCCCACTAAAACAAGAATCTCGTCCCGAGATTCAAGCGTAGGGTAAGGTGAAAGGGGAACGCAAACTAACATAATCTTCACGATCCAATTGTTCTTCTCGAAGATGTTGATTCATTGCATCATTTTGATCTTGACATCATTTCTTTCGAGAGCTTCATCCAACTATGATGACGGAAGAGAGGGAAACTCTACAGGATTGATCTTCTCGAAGATCGAGCTATACAAGATCAACTTGCGGAATGAGATGTTGAAGCATCTCGAGTTGAGACACAAAACACATCGAGAGGGATGGAAGAACAAACGATGAGGTTTGATTTGGTGGGCAACAATCCCATGCTTAGATAATATGGTGCATGGGTTCCAAAGCAGCGAGGAGTTAATTGCCATGACTCCATAACGGGGCACCTTAGGAAAGGTGACTCGTAGAATTCTTCCCTTAAGTGGCAAAAAGAATTACTTTTGATACAAAGATCATTGAAACTCTTTATACCAGCGTAAGGCAATTTACAAATGATCGTTTGAAAGAATTCAAAAGAATGGCACACTCAATTTGGAAAGGAAACTATGGTTATAGAACAACTCGGCAAATGGAAGGCACATTCCAGTTGATACCAAGGACATAACCTAGTGACTGAGCGTGCTTTCAAGAACTTGAGCATTTCCATATTCATCAAGGTTTTACCAACATCCGTGCCGAGGATCCTGGCAACACATCATACAACCATGATGAACGGTGATGGAGGATGCAGGTGCAAAGGAGGACATCACTTTCTCAGATTTTTCCTTAGCAATGCCAAAGAAGCAAATCTGGATGATCGACCGAGAGACATTTAGCACTCCGCTTCTAATGTTCTCCTTGATGCACTAGCATATCCCATTCATAGATATGGTTTGATATCTAGAACATCAAGTAAAAGGTCGGACTTCGGAAAATATAAAAATCCATAAGGAACAACTTAGGGAGCAAATCCTACGAAATCCTTATGGGGAGGTGGCCAACTTCCTCAATCAAGTTACTACAATAATAGGTCTTCCGGCTGGGTGTGTTGGCCACGACATCCACTTACCGGGTTACGAAGACCAATATTATAGCTATTGGGAGATGTCCCAACCATCATATCTGCCTGAGATTCAGATCTGGTTGGTAACAGGATATTTCAGACAGCATGTCCAGAAAAGGAAAGTTTGCAACACAAACCGACGAGATGGCGTTGCGAGATTCTCAGGAGATGAACTTGGTAGCAAGCTCCAAAACATGAGCGGGTTCTGCTACAAACATGTGAACACGCTGTCCCAGACAAGCATGGCCACAGAGTAGTCTTGCAATAAAACACTACCGAGTTCTGGTTAGGAACCATCAACAAGGATGTCGAAGTCCTTACATAAGTCCGGATCCTAAGAAGGAACTTCTTCTCCTTGAACAAATCAATCAGTGGCTTGGTGTCCTAGGGACACATATAGAATGGAGGTAGCGAGCCTATCAAACCATAGCATACTTCGCACATGCATGACTGACTTGGGATGGTTCCGAAGGAAGCAAAAACAATCTTTCTCGAACTCACGGTGACAACTTGCACCAAATGCACATGAATTCGAGGAAGTCACTACTTTCATCCAAACATATACTTCATGAACGGGGCATGAAGAAAATGCTTACACAAGTTTCCAACACTAGCTGGATGTTCAACACGAGTCATGGAGAAGGTAGCAGTGTTGCTGATGGGCTCAACAACAATTCATCCAGGTTTCCATGGAGATGGAATTCCATAATTATGTGAACAAGTGATAGCATTGGTCAGACCCAAAAAATATAATGGTGTATGCTCGAGGACACCACCACGAGTAAGACAACATTACGAATATCATTGGCTCTGATTTGATTTAAGGATAGCCCACACTCAAATCAAAGTTTGGACAAGACAATAGATCCAACAATTGATCTCAAGGATTAATCAATGAAGATATCATCTTTCTACAACAAACACACACACAAGAGATATCCTTTGGAAAGAACTAAGTCAGGCAAGCTTTTATCTTCCAACTCTCCAAGTTGTTGTTTAGCTTAACCAACTAGCTCAAGGTATCCAACACAGATTCTTGGAGAAAGAGTGGTTTATAGGAAAACCATTTAATCACGAGCTCAACATAGCGGTCAGGTGGCAACCTGGTGATACTTCTGAGAAGATATTCGGAAAATCACGAACCACCGATATGTTACTAAGCTTGAGAACAATCTTGCTTTTCAGGGCAAGCCGATATGATCAACTGAGCAAGGGTTTGACAAGATCCTAACTCATTGATTGAAGAGTGCACCAAAAATAAGGACTAGGTAGCACGATCAATCTTAGGATGATGATTCAATAACCAGCACGCTAAGAGTGAGAGTATTGCCATTAACCACCAAGCAACGAGTTGCTCAGAGTGTTGATTTCACACATCACGGTTCACTTGTCGGTATTCCGATTGTGACAACACGGGACCGAGGAATGAATAATGATGGCGAGAAGTATCACTGCGTCAACAATTCATAAGAGGTGGTGCAATTCTCACGACACTCTTGACATAAAGATGGTAACGCTCCAAGGTAGAGCAGAGCAAAAGCTGGATTGGCATTTTGGTCTGCGGAATACAATTGCTTTGACCCAATCCTAGATATGGACGAGGTTCTGGAGTTTGTTTCTCCTAGTCATTCTGGAATAGAACGGCTTGACGGACCACAAGGGTAGTACACATCGATAACACGGATGTACAACTAGTCTTGACTATCAATTGATAGACAGAGGTCAGAATACAACTAAAGAGAGACAACTCAAAGGGACATATGGTTTTCTGAGTTGCGGATGCATAGATTTAGTATGTCAACAAGTTCAACATATTTCTTTTGGATAATCCATGCGGAAAGGTAGGACTGGCAGATTCACAATTCAGAATGGAGGACTCATCAAGAGCACTCTTATTGTGATCTTTTGGTTCAAGAACTTCTGCCGTAAGTAGTTCATGGTATTTGGAAGAAGGATATACCACGGACCTCGAGGACTAACGCAAAGGTTACTAATATCCTAAAGGTACGAGCAACACTATCAACACGAGGTAAGTAGAGTGAATCTTGGGTCAAGAACCCAAGAGTAGGATACCCACTACTAAATGGCATCACGGGATGCTTTCGAGAATAATGGCCAGAATCATCACACTGGGGATACAAAGCATGGCTAGATTACTAGGTGACTCCCTAAAACACCTAGGGTCATAGTAATAGCTCCAACATATATGTCGAGGCAATAGAGTGCCTCAACGCACCGGTAGTGTGCTTAATCTGGCCCAAAGGGACGCAAAAACAGAGGGAAAGGATTTTGCAAATGCATCAGATTGTTTAGAAACCTGGGATGACTCGGACAACATAACGGCTGTAAAAGCTCAAAAGATTTGAGACATCCTGCAAAAATGGTGGCATAACCATTCAGAATCACAATATCAAGGTTCCGAGACCAACTATGAACATACGGAAGTAGTAGGAACTGAACTGAGGCCTGGAACCAACAATCCTACGAGTCTACGGATTAGTAACACGTGATCCTGATAGAAAGATGAGGAGCCTAGTTCTTAATCCCCGTAGAAAAGAAGAGGCTGACTCAGATCAGAAGGCCATAAGGTATAAGGAGTAAAAGAGCCTTACGTTCCCTTCCACAATCAATTCCCTTATATAACTAAAGCATTTCTAGACTCAACTTCGACCAGTTTGGCTTCGTAAACCTACAGGCAGTCAGGCTCTGATACCAAAGCTGTCAGGACCCCTGATTCCAAGTCACACCGATCTAGCCTGTAACACCTCATATCACTTTGCGGCCTCACGCACGGTACTCCCACGGGTGTCGCCTTACCATGGCCCGGGACCGTTTGCGCCTTTTGGCTCACGTATATGACAATGTCGCTAGCATCCATATGACAGAGAACCCGGGCCGACATGGCTAGTCGTGAACCCAAAGCGGCACTAACGTATGGGGACAGGCATACATGAATCAACATCGAACGTGTCGGTCAGCAGCGTGCGAATCCGGGCTGTAGCACTGGGCTAACAGGACTCCGGGAACCCGGGCTGTAGCAGGCTAGGCAGGACTCCGGATGTCACCGCGTGACATTTCCCCGAAGGGACAGACACAGGAACGATATGAAACACATGCCGGCCAGTCAAGTGCCCAGAGCAGTAGTGCTGGGCTAGCAGGACTCCGGTGAACCGGGCTGTAGCGGACTACTATGGCTCAAGGAGGCACTAGACTACATTTCCCCATAAGAGAGGCTGCTAAGGATAGACAACTAGATTGTCGGATCCCACACATACCAAGCATTTCAATCATACACACAATATGCTCGATATGTGCAAATACAACATGGCATCACAACAAGACTCTACGACTCAGAGTATTTATTCATTAGGCTCCGAAGAGCGAGATATTACAAACATGGGTCTCATGACCCAACATTCAGAGCATACAAACCAAAGCACATGCGGAAGCTTAACATGTCTGAGTACAGACATCTACAAATGAAAAAGGCTGAGAAGCCTGACTGTCTACCAGATCCTGCCGAGGGCACAAGATCGTAGCTGAGGTAACAAGCTAAACGTCGAAGTCCACACGGAACTACTAGCGAGACTGACGTCTCTCTGCAAAACATAAAATAAGCAAACGTGAGTACAAATGTACCCAGCAAGACTTACATCAGAACTATCTACATATGCATCGGTATCAACAAAGGGGGTGGTGGAGTTTAACTGCAGCAAGCCAGCTTTGACTCGGTGGCTATCCTGAACTATGACTGCAAGTAACTCTTTTGAGGTGGCGCACACGAGTCCACATATTCACCATATCAATACACCACTATGGATCCGCTCCCGTCTCCCTACGAGAACGCCATCCATAGCACTCACGCTTATCTTGCGCATTTTAGAGTATCCACTTTCACTTGTCTATGAACCGTTATAGGCAACCCAGAAGTCCTTTACCGCGGACACGGCTATTCGAATAGATCATATTAACCCTGCAGGGGTGTACTTCGTCACACACGCTCTCGCCACTTACCACCATGTACACGTCGTGTACCTCGGCAACCTTCAAGCGGAAGCCTGGCGAGGGAGTCGGCCACGACCTGACTAACCACACAAGTCTCTAGTCCAGGTTTATCGCCTATTCGGGTTCCATCCGCAAGGAGATCCGGCCGGGGTGTCGCTCACGGCCCCAAACGATGTGTGCAGGGTTCCCGAGCCCACCATCCGGGTGCCACTCGGTACACCAGGCCACGTGTGCCTAGTCTGTCCCAAGCCCACCTGTACCGGGTGCCACTTGGTAGACTACTAACACTACCTACAAACACCAGAGACTAGTTGCAACTCCTGGACAGAGATCGAGGCGGTTAATAAGCCGAGAGGGGTCGAGTTACCGGAACCCAATGTGTGGTAGTAACTGTTCATGGATCACAAACACAGAACTCAGTTCCTGAGGACGGTTTCAATGAGACAACCCACCATGTACTCCTACATGGCCTCTCACCGCTACCTTTACCAAATCGTGTTCACACACTTAGCTCTCAACAGTAGGACATGTTCACCATATTCCAATTCATTCCCGATGAATCAGACCTGACTCAACTCTAAGCAATAGCAGGCATGACAAACAAGCATGAATGAGTAGGCACATCAGGGCTCAAACAACTCCTACTCATGCTAGTGGGTTTCATCTATTTACTGTGGCAATGACAGGTCATGCAGAGGATAAAGGGGTTCAGCTACCGCAGCAAGTAACAGATGAATCGTTGTTGTCCTAATGCAGTAAAAGAGAGCAGGAGCGAGAGAGTGGGATTGTATCGGAATGAGCAAGGGGGTTTTGCTTGCCTGGCACTTCTGAAGATAGCATTGAGTCTTCATTAGTGTCATCGAACTCATCGTCGGAAACACGGCTATCGAGAGGGGACAATACCGGCAACAGAGAGGAAACACAATCAATGCAATGCACAATATGATGCATGATCATGACATGGCAATATGAATGTGTTTTGAGCTAATGCAGCTAGCAACATATTAAATGGAGTTGGTTTGAACCTTAGGTTCAAATTCAAACTCCATATAAGACATTTCAAATGCCATTTATTCAAATTGTCATATACAGTGGCTGTAAGTTGTTCAAACATGCATGAGGATGCCATAAACAGATTCTTTGGATTTTTCTGATAATTTTTCATATATAAATCATTTCATTTGGAGCTACGGTTGAATTTCTATGAATTTTAGAAGTTAGGGCATTTTCTGGAATTTCCTGGATTATTTTAAATCTAGAAAATCAATTATTGCATCAGCATTGCGTCTGGGTGACGTCAGCAGGGTCAACAGGCCGGTCCAGGTCAAACCTGACCAGTGGGGTCCACTGGTCAGTGAGACAGACACTAATCCCGCGTTGACTCCGGCTTTGACCCGCTGCGGGGCCCGCTGTCAGTGACTCTACGGGGGTTAGTTAGCGCTAATGACGGTGCCACGTCACCAACCACCGGAGTTGGACGCCGGCGACCAAACCCCACGGCGGAGGATCGCCGGAGTTGCTCGGGACGGCGCTACAGGGGTCAGCTCGACGCGCTGGAGGCACCAGAGGGATGCTCATCCTCGCGCGCATCCAGGGGATCACGCGGGAGGCTGCGGGGTGGCCGGAGACGTTGGCCACGGCAACCATGGCGGTGGCCGGAGCTCGGCTAGATGCGGGCGCGGGGCTGCAGCTCGATTCCAAGCGAACGGAGAGCACAAGCAGAAGCTACGGGGCCCTAGGAGCTCGACCAGGTGCTCGGACGCGTCGTTGGCCCTCGTAATGACGACGGCGACAAACGCGGCGGCGGCGAGCTTCGGCCGCGGTGGCCAGGGGGCTAGAGGAGGGATTCGACGGCGGGGAGAGAGGGGTCGGGAGCAGGAGCTCACAGGGAGGCGACGCAGTAGGTCAGTGGGCTCGGGGACGTCCTTGACGGCGCGAATCGACGACGAAGGGCTCGGGTGCCCGAGGTTGAAGACGAGGTTGGTGAGGCCGTTGCAGGGCTGCCGGCGATGCGTGGCTCAGCGGAGAGGACGGGGACGTCACGGTGGAGCTTCTGGGCGCGTTGGTGAGGCGAGGGGAAGGCGGTGGCCGCGGTGGTGGCGATCGGCGGCGACGGGCTCGCTCGGGTGGCTGCGGCGCGAGCGCTGGGGGGGAGAGGGAGGAACCAGAGGGGGGAGATGCAGGGGGTGTCGTGGCGCTCTTGGCGCCCTCCAGCAGCAGCGGCGGCAAGCAGGAGGTGGCCGCGTGCGTGCTGGCGTGCGGAGGCCACGCGCCCCTGCCTACTGGCGTGAGGTAGGGGATGACTGGCATCTCCCAGTGGGCTGGGCTGCTACAGTAACGGGCCAAGGTAACTCTCTCTCTGCTTCTGTTTCTGTTTTCTATTTATTTGATCTGTTTTGAATCAGTAGAAATACTAACTCATTTTGGAAACTCCTGAAAATAATTGTGGGCACTATTAGAATTATTTCCAACTGCCCCCAATTGCTTTCATAAGTATTGAAGCATTTAAAATATTTATAGGCATTAAATGCTTCAATTCAAATACAATATGATTTAACTAAAAATCCATAAATGGCCAAGAAATATGCTCATCATTTTTGGCACAGGTTTTCACCTTTATCAGAAATCATGAACATTTTCAAAGGCATTTTGGGTTCTTTGGAAAAGATTTTATTTGAACCTATTTGAGTTCTTTCTGGTGCTAGGGTTTGATCAATCCCCATTTCAGTTTTAAATAAAATTTAAACATGCTGCAACAGACATGTGCTAGCCTAGTGCAAGGTAAGGCTAGGGATGTGACAGTGCTCCCTCCCCCTCTAGTCCGAATTGGATAAGGAGGGGGGCGGCGCCCCCCTTTCCTTCTCAACCTCTCTCCCTTCCCTCTCCTCTCCTACTCCTACTTGGAAGGGGGGAGTCCGGAGTAGGACTCTTCATGGGGCGCACCATAGGGGGCCGGCCCCTCCCCCTCCTCCACTCCTTTATATACGGGGAGGGAGGCACCCCTTGGAGACACAACAATTGATCATTGATCTCTTAGCCGTGTGCGGTGCCCCCCTCCACCATAATCCACCTCGGTAATATCGTAGCGGTGCTTAGGCGAAGCCCTGCATCGGTAGCAACATCATCACCGTCATCACGCCGTCGTGCTGACGGAACTCTCCCTCGAAGCTCTGCTAGATCGGAGTTTGTGGGACGTCATCGAGTTGAACGTGTGCTGAACTCGGAGGTGCCGTGCGTTCGGTACTTGGATCGGTCGGATCGTGAAGACGTACGACTACATCAACCGCGTTGTTCTAACGCTTCCGCTTTCGGTCTACGAGGGTACGGGGACAACACTCTCCCCTCTCGTTGCTATGCATCACCATGATCTTGCATGTGTGTAGCAAATTTTTTGAAATTACTACGTTCCCCAACAGTGGCATCCGAGCCAGGTTTATGCGTAGATGTTATATGCACGAGTAGAACACAAGTGAGTTTTGGGCGATACAAGTCATACTGCTTACCAGCATGTCACACTTTGGCTCGGCGGTATTGTTGGATGAAGCGGCCCGGACCGACATTATGCGTACGCTTACGCGAGACTGGTTCTACTGACGTGCTTTGCACATAGGTGGCTGGCGGGTGTCAGTTTCTCCAACTTTAGTTGAACCGAATGTGGCTACGCCTGGTCCTTGTGAAGGTTAAAACAGCACTAACTTGACAAACTATCGTTGTGGTTTTGATGCGTAGGTAAGAACGGTTCTTACTAAGCCCATAGCAGCCATGTAAAACTTGCAACAACAAAGTAGAGGACGTCTAACTTGTTTTTGTAGGGCATGTTGTGATGTGATATGGTCAAGACATGATGCTAAATTTTATTTTATGAGATGATCATGTTTTGTAGCAAAGTTATCGGCAACTGGCAGGAGCCATATGGTTGTCGCTTTGTTGTATGCAATGCAATCGCCCTGTAATTGCTTTACTTTATCACTAAGCGGTAGCGATAGTCGTAGAAGCAATAGTTGGCGGGACGACAACGATGCTACGATGAAGATCAAAGGTGTCGCGCCGGTGACGATGGTGATCATGACGGTGCTTTGGAGATGGAGATCACAAACACAAGATGATGATGGCCATATCATATCACTTATATTGATTGCATGTGATGTTTATCCTTTATGCATCTTATTTTGCTTAGATCGACGGTAGCATTATAAGATGATCTCTCACTAAATTTCAAGGTACAAGTGTTCTCCCTGAGTATGCACCGTTGCGAAAGTTCATCGTGCCGAGACACCACGTGATGATCGGGTGTGATAAGCTCTACGTTCACATACAACGGGTGCAAGCCAGTTTTGCACATGCAGAATACTCGGGTTAAACTTGACGAGCCTAGCATATGCAGATGGCCTCGGAACACTGAGACCGAAAGGTCGAGCGTGAATCATATAGTAGATATGATCAACATAGTGATGTTCACCATTGAAAACTACTCCATCTCACGTGATGATCGGACATGGTTTAGTTGATATGGATCATGTGATCACTTAGATGATTAGAGGGATGTCTATCTAAGTGGGAGTACTTTAATAATTTGATTAACTAAACTTTAATTTATCATGAACTTAGTACGTGATAGTATTTTGCATGTCTGTGTTGTTGTAGATAGATGGCCCGTGTTGTTGTTCTGTTGAATTTTAATGCGTTCCTTGAGAAAGCAAAGTTGAAAGATGATGGTAGCAATTACACGGACTGGGTCCATAACTTGAGGATTATCCTCATTGCTGCACAGAAGAATTACGTCTTGGAAGCACCGCTAGGTGCCAAACCTGCTGCAGGAGCTGAACCAGATGTTATGAACGTCTGGCAAAGCAAAGCTGATGACTACTCGATAGTTCAGTGTGCCATGCTTTACGGCCTAGAATCGGGACTTCGACGATGTTTTGAACGTCATGGAGCATATGAGATGTTCCAGGAGTTGAAGTTAATATTTCAAGCAAATGCCGGAATTGAGAGATATGAAGTCTCCAATAAGTTCTACAGCTGTAAGATGGAGGAGAATAGTTCTGTCAGTGAGCATATACTCAGAATGTCTGGGTATAACAATCACTTGATTCAACTGGGAGTTAATCTTCCGGAATGATAGCGTCATTGACAGAATTCTTCAATCACTACCACCAAGCTACAAGAGCTTCGTGATGAACTATAACATGCAAGGGATGGATAAGACGATTCCCGAGCTCTTCGCAATGCTGAAGGTTGCGGAGGTAGAAATCAAGAAGGAGCATCAAGTGTTGATGGTCAACAAGACCACCAGTTTCAAGAAAAAGGGTAAAGGGAAGAAAAAGGGGGAACTTCAAGAAGAACAGCAAGCAAGTTGCTGCTCAAGAGAAGAAACCCAAGTATGGACCTAAACCTGAGACTGAGTGCTTCTACTGCAAACAGACTGGTCACTAGAAGCGGAACTGCCCCAAGTATTTGGCGGATAAGAAGGATGGCAAGGTGAACAAAGGTATATGTGATATACATGTTATTGATGTATACCTCACTAATTCTTGCAGTAGTGCCTGGTATTTGATACTGGTTCTGTTGCTAATATTTGCAACTCGAAACAGGGACTACGGATTAAGCGAAGATTGGCTAAGGACGAGGTGACGATGCGCGTGGGAAATGGTTCCAAAGTCGATGTGATCGCAGTCGGCACGCTACATCTACATCTACCTTCGAGATTAGTTTTAGACCTAAATAATTGTTATTTGGTGCCAGCGTTGAGCGTGAACATTATATCTGGATCTTGTTTGATGCGAGACGGTTATTCATTTAAATCAGAGAATAATGGTTGTTCTATTTATATGAGTAATATCTTTTATGGTCATGCACCCTTAAAGAGTGGTCTATTCTTTTTGAATCTCGATAGTAGTGATACACATATTCATACAAGCCAAAAGATGCAGAGTTGATAATGATAGTGCAACTTATTTGTGGCACTGCCGTTTAGGTCATATTGGTGTAAAGCGCATGAAGAAACTCCATTCCGATGGACTTTTGGAATCACTTGATTATGAATCACTTGGTACTTGAGAACCATGCCTCATGGGCAAGATGACTAAAACGCCGTTCTCCGGAACTATGGAGCGAGCAACAGATTTGTTGGAGATCATACATACTGATGTATGTGGTCCAATGAATGTTGAGGCTCGCGGCGGGTATCGTTATTTTCTCACCTTCAAAGATGATTTGAGCAGATATGGGTATATCTACTTGATGAAACATAAGTCTGAAACATTTGAAAAGTTCAAAGAATTTCAGAGTGAAGTTGAAAATCATCGTAACAAGAAAATAAAGTTTCTACGATCTGATCGTGGAGGAGAATATTTGAGTTACGAGTTTGGTCTTCATTTGAAACAATGCGGAATAGTTTCGCAACTCACGCCACCCGGAACACCACAGCGTAATGGTGTGTCCGAACGTCGTAATCGTACTTTACTAGATATGGTGCGATCTATGATGTCTCTTACTGATTTATCGCTATCGTTTTGGGGATATGCTCTAGAGACAGCTGCATTCACATTAAATAGGGCACCATCTAAATCTGTTGAGACGACTCCTTATGAACTGTGGTTTGGCAAGAAACCAAAGTTGTCGTTTCTTAAAGTTTGGGGTTGCGATGCTTATGTGAAAAAGCTTCAACCTGATGAGCTCGAACCCAAATCGGAGAAATGTGTCTTCATAGGATACCCAAAAGAGACTGTTGGGTACACCTTCTATCACAGATCCAAAGGCAAGACATCCGTTGCTAAGAATGGATCCTTTCTAGAGAAGGAGTTTCTCTCGAAAGAAGTGAGTGGGAGGAAAGTAGAACTTGATGAGGTAACTGTACCTACTCCCTTATTGGAAAGTAGTTCATCACAGAAACCGGTTCCTGTGACACCTACACTAATTAGTGAGGAAGCTAATGATGATAATCATGAAACTTCAGATCAAGTTACTACCGAACCTCGTAGGGCAACCAGAGTAAGATCCGCACCAGAGTGGTACGGTAATCCTGTTCTGGAGGTCATGTTACTAGACCATGACGAACCTACGAACTATGAGGAAGCGATGATGAGCCCAGATTCTGCAAAATGGCTTGAGGCCATGAAATCTGAGATGGGATCCATGTATGAGAACAAAGTATGGACTTTGGTTGACTTGCCCGATGATCGGCAAGCCATCGAGAATAAATGCATCTTCAAGAAGAAGACAGACGCTGAAGGTAATATTACTGTCTACAAAGCTCGACTTGTTGCGAAAGGTTTTCGACAAGTTCAAGGAGTTGACTATGATGAGACCTTCTCACCCGTAGCGATGCTTAAGTCCATCTGAATCATGTTAGCAATTGCCGCATTTTATGATTATGAAATTTGGCAAATGGCTGTGAAGACTACATTCCTGAATGGATTTCTGGAAGAAGAGTTGTATATGATGCAACCTGAAGGTTTTATCGATCCAAAGGGTGCTAACAAAGTGTGCAAGCTCCAGCGATCCATTTATGGACTGGTGCAAGCCTCTCGGAGTTGGAATAAACGCTTTGATAGTGTGATCAAAGCATATGGTTTTATACAGACTTTTGGAGAAGCCTGTATTTACAAGAAAGTGAGTGGGAGCTCTGTAGCATTTCTAATACTATATGTGGATGACATATTGCTGATTGGAAATGATATGGAATTTCTGGAGAGCATAAAAGGATACTTGAATAAGAGTTTTTCAATGAAAGACCTCGGTGAAGCTGCTTACATATTGGGCATCAAGATCTATAGAGATAGATCAAGACGCTTAATTGGACTTTCCCAAAGCACATACCTTGACAAAGTTTTGAAGAAGTTCAAAATGGATCAGGCAAAGAAAGGGTTCTTACCTGTGTTACAAGGTGTGAAGTTGAGTAAGACTCAATGCCCGACCACTGCAGAAGATAGAGAGAAAATGAAAGATGTTCCCTATGCTTCAGCCATAGGCTCTATCATGTATGCAATGTTGTGTACCAGACCTGATGTGTGCCTTACTATTAGTTTAGCAGGGAGGTACCAAAGTAATCCAGGAGTGGATCACTAGACAGCGGTCAAGAACATCCTGAAATACCTTAAAAGGACTAAGGATATGTTTCTCGTTTATGGAGGTGACAAAGAGCTCGTCGTAAATGGTTACGTCGATGCAAGCTTTGACACTGATCCGGACGATTCTAAATAGCAAACCGGATACGTGTTTATATTGAACGGTGGAGCTGTCAGTTGGAGCAGTTCTAAACAAAGCGTCGTGATGGGATCTACGTGTGAAGCGGAGTACATAGCTGCTTCGGAAGCAGCAAATGAAGGAGTCTGGATGAAGGAGTTCATATCCGATCTAGGTGTCATACTTAGTGCGTCAGGTCCAATGAAAATCTTTTGTGACAATACTGGTGCAATTGCCTTGGCAAAGGAATCCAGATTTCACAAGAGAACCAAGCACATCAAGAGATGCTTCAATTCCATCTGCGATCAAGTCCAGGGTGGGGACATAGAGATTTGCAAGATACATACAGATCTGAATGTTGCAGACCCGTTGACTAAGCCTCTCTCACGAGCAAAACATGATCACCACCAAGGCTCCATGGGTGTAAGAATCATTACTGTGTAATCTAGATTATTGACTCTAGTGCAAGTGGGAGACTGAAGGAAATATGCCCTAGAGGCAATAATAAAGTTATTATTTATGTCCTTATTTCATGATAAATTTTTATTATTCATGCTAGAATTGTATTAACCGGAAACATAATACATGTGTGAATACATAGACAACCAGAGTGTCACTAGTATGCCTCTACTTGACTAGCTCGTTGATCAAAGATGCTTATGTTTCCTAACCATAGACATGAGTTGTCATTTGATAAACGGGATCACATCATTAGAGAATGATGTGATTGACTTGACCCATTCCGTTAGCTTAGCACTTGATCGTTTAGTATGTTGCTATTGCTTTCTTCATGACTTATACATGTTCCTATGACTATGAGATTATGCAACTCCCGAATACCAGAGGAACACTTTGTGTGCTACCAAACGTCACAACGTAACTGGGTGATTATAAAGGTGCTCTACAGGTGTCTCTGAAGGTACTTGTTGAGTTGGCATAGATCGAGATTAGGATTTGTCACTCCAATTGTCGAAGAGGTATCTCTGGGCCCTCTCGGTAATGCACATCACTATAAGCCTTGCAAGCATTGTAACTAATGAGTTAGTTGCGGGATGATGTATTACGGAACGAGTAAAGAGACTTGCTGGTAACGAGATTGAACTAGGTATTAAGATACCGACAATCGAATCTCGGGCAGGTAACATACCGATGACAAAGGGAACAACGTATGTTGTTATGCGGTTTGACCGATAAAGATCTTCGTAGAATATGTGGGAGCCAATATGAGCATCCAGGTTCCGCTATTGGTTATTGACCGGAGACGTGTCTCGGTCATGTCTACATAGTTCTCGAACCCGTAGGGTCCGCACGCTTAAAGTTTGGTGACGATCGGTATTATGAGTTTTTGTGTTTTGATGTACCGAAGGTAGTTCGGAGTCCCAGATATGATCACGGACATGACGAGGAGTCTCGAAATGGTCGAGATGTAAAGATCGATATATTGGACGACTATGTTCGGACACCGGAAGTGTTTCGGGAGGTTTCGGACATATACCGAAGTACCGGGGGGTTACCGGAACCCCCCCCCCCCCCGGGGAGTTTATTGGGCCTATTGGGCCCTAATGGGAGAAGAGGAGGGGCGGCCAGGGCAGCCGCGTGCCCCCTCCCCCTCTAGTCCGAATCGGATAAGGAGGGGCGGCGCCCCCCTTTCCTTCTCTTCCTCTCTCCCTTCCCTCTCCTCTCCTACTCCTACTTGGAAGGGGGGAGTCCTACTCCCGGTGGGAGTAGGACTCCTCATGGGGCGCGCCATAGGGGGCTGGCCCCTCCCCCTCCTCCACTCCTTTACATACGGGGAGGGAGGCACCCCTTGGAGACACAACAATTGATCATTGATCTCTTAGCCGTGTGCGGTGGCCCCTCCACCATAATCCACCTCGGTAATATCATAGCGGTGCTTAGGCGAAGCCCTGCGTCGGTAGCAACATCATCACCGTCATCACGCCGTCGTGCTGATGGAACTCTCCCTCGAAGCTCTGCTGGATCGGAGTTTGTGGGACGTCATTGAGTTGAACGTGTGCTGAACTCGGAGGTGCCGTGCGTTCGGTACTTGGATCGGTCAAATCGTGAAGACGTACGACTACATCAACCGTGTTGTTCTAACGCTTCCACTTTCGCTCTACGAGGGTACGTGGACAACACTCTCCCCTCTCATTGCTATGCATCACCATGATCTTGCATGTGCGTAGGAATTTTTTTGAAATTACTACGTTCCCCAACACCCGTAAGCTGCGGCACTACTTTCAAGAGTGTTCGATCACGGTGGCTTCCGAAGTACCACTCAATGACATCATAAACAATCGGGACGCCACCAGCCGCATTGTCAAATGGGCCATCGAGCTCTTACCATTTGAAATAACATACAAGCCACGCCGAGTTATTAAATCTCAGGTGTTGGCAGATTTTGTCGCCGAATGGACAGAAGCCGAACTCCCTAAAGAGTACAACACGTACTCCAACTGGGTGATGTACTTTGACGGCTCTAAAATGTTAGCCGGATTGGGGGCTGGTGTCATCCTAACATCCCCTACCGGGACACAGACCATTACGTATTACAAATCATGTATACGGACTCCAACAACGCGGCCGAATATGAGGCACTACTGCATGGTCTCCGAATGGTTGTTTCTATGGGCATACAACGCCTCGAGGTGCATGAGGATTCGAACCTTGCAATATCCCAAATAAATGGAGAATTTGATGCAAAAGATCCAAAGATGGCGGCATACCGCAACGCCGTACTCAAAATATCAGCTCGGTTTGAGGGGCTCGAGTTTCATCATGTTGCTCGAGACAGTAATCAAGCAGCGGACATCCTCGCTCGAATGGGCGCTAAACGCGACCCCGTCCCACCTAATACCTTTGTGGAAAGGCTCTTCAAGCCATCCATCGTATGGCAGGACGAGAGAGACAATACTAGTCCGGAGCCGATCATACCCCCAGATGCCGAACACAATTCTGGCATCATCGGGGGCTCGGGCACCGAAATGACACCTTCCGCCCATGTAATCATGGCTGTCATTGCTCCATGGACCGAACCTTTCCTAGCCTACCTTAATAGGCGGGAGCTCCCTGATGACCAGAATGAGGCCCGTCGCATAGTTCGACGCTCGAAAGCCTACAAAGTTCATGAAGAAGAACTCTACAAGAAATGTACTAGTGGAGTTCTTCAGAGATGTATCTCCGAAGAGGAGGGACGGCAGCTCTTGGCTGAAATACATGCTGGTCTCGGTGGCCATCACGCCGCATCTCGGGCCCTTGTAAGTAAGGCCTTCCGTACAGGTTTCTTTCGGCCCACGGCCCGAGCAGATGCACAGGCCCTTGTACAACGCTGTGTCGGATGCCAGCTTTTTGCCAATCAAAGCCATATGCTGCCCACCGCCCTAAAAACAATCCCCATTACTTGGCCTTTCACGGTCTGGGGGCTAGACATGGTCGTACCCCTTAAAGGGGGAAGCCATAAGAAGAAATATTTGTTGGTCATGGTGGATAAATTCACTAAGTGGATAGAGGCCAAACCAGTAAAAATGGCTGAAGTTGGGCCGGTGATCGACTTTATATCCGGTGTTGTACACCGTTATGGCATCCCGCACAGCATCATTACTGACAATGGCTCTAACTTCACAGCCGATGAGGTGAAAAATTGGTGTGCTAACCTGGGCATTAAGCTCGACTATGCCTCCGTATATCACCCTCAAACAAACGGTCAGGTCGAACGGGCTAATGGCCTGATAATGAGCGGCATTAAACCCAGACTAGTGCGATCCCTACGGGAGTCAAATAAACACTGTGTTGAGGAACTTGATTCCGTACTCTGGGGACTACGGACCACGCCCAATCACACGACCGGATATACACCCTTCTTCATGGTGTACGGCACAGAGGCTATCTTGCCCTGCGACATTATTCATGACTCACCTCGAGTGCGCATGTATGAAGAGAGAGAAGCCGAGCTCGATCGGCAAGATGACCTAGATGGCCTGGAGGAGGAGCGCGATGTCGCAAAAGCCCGTTCCACATTCTATCAACAACAAGCTCGGAGATACCAAAGCAGAGAAGTGCGGACAAAGACTTATAACGTCGGTGAGCTCGTTTTACGCCTCCCAGAGAAGAAAAAGGACAAGCTCAAACAAAAATGGGAAGGTCCCTTCATTATCGATGAAGTTCTCACTAGAGGAGCCTACTGCCTTCGTAATGCATCGTATAATCGCTTAGAGCCGAATCCATGGAACGCTGCTCGGCTCCGAAGATTCTACGCATAAGTTCGGCCATACTTCTTTTTCGTTCCGTTTTTCTCCTCTTCAATTTTTTTCTTTTTTCTTGTTTTTATACGATTTCCAGGATGTGTTTGGATAATCCGAACACTTGAGGGGTACACATCCTTAAATGTACACACCCCACCATGTCTGGGGGCTTTTTTAAATGGAAGCTTATTATTATTCCGAGCCTAGAGCTCACAATATATGTGTCGTTTGCTCATGTACATCGTTTTTGCCATTATATGCACCTCTATGACTTAAGTTTTTGCCAAGCTAGGTTGCCTTGCTCCTGTGCTTATGCCCTACGTTCCCGATTGTTCGGCTAGGGCGTAAAGGGAGCACCTCTGCGATTGTTACAACCGGGTTATCCGGACATGTACCTCAGACGGGTGAAGCCGAAAGCTAGCGTTCTTAAGAGAATAATTGGCCGGCAATCAAACGACAGATTGTTGCATTATTGTAACCAATTTAAACACTGCGAGACACTTTTTCTGTATTATGGATCAAACGCCCCGGCACGCATAATTACAGTATGCCAACCCAAGGAAAGGAACCCTTAACGGAACTATTTTCTTTAGAAGATGTTTCTTACATATGTAATATAACATACATCCTGAACTCAACTTTTTGTCTGTTCGAGCACAATGACTGGGTTGCCTGGTTTCCAGACATAGTAAATACTTCTTTTCGAATAAGTATCCGGAAACACTCCACCATTTTGGTTCGGAGGTTAAAGCCGAAAGCCTGCGATGACAAAAAAATCCACATGTTCGGATAAAGATACAGGTTGATCATAAACATACATTAATACATTAAATCAAAAACCTATTCCTTATCTATTCCATCTATAAGACTGTCTAACCTACAGTCTTCCTGCGAATATTTCGCAGCTATCATTACTTGGTTATACACCAAATTGAATGGAATTTCTTTCCTGTTTGGTCCCTGTGGTCCCACTCGGGCCATATGATTTGGATCCAGTTTGGTGAAACGTGTCTTCACCATGGCCCAGGCTTCTCGTGCGCCTTTGCAGCAGGCGGATGTCTTCCATAGCTCGAGCCGGCGCCGGGCACCTTTGAACAGGTTTGCCAGGCCCTCCATACTTTCTAGAGGGGTATCAGATGACCATAAAGCCTTCACCATACTCTTCATGGCTTTCCGGGCCCGAGCATGTACCACGGACAGTTCCTTCAGCATGTCGCCTTGAAATCCGGATACTTCTTCCTCCGGTCAACCAGTCAACAGGCCTGCAGCAACAGAGTCATGACATTCCGAATTATGGACTAAACATGAACATCTAAGGTGGTTTTGCATAAAAAAGGGAAGACATACCGAACATGCCGCCCTTCAGTTTTTCATTTTCTTTCTGTGCATCCGATAACTGAGCCTTTAAGCTCTCTATCTCTTCGGATTATTTGTTCTTTTCCCCCTCGTGATTTTTCTCCCCGGACGCGCCCATTGCAGTCTTTTTTCATTTCTGCCAGTTCGGCAGTGACAGCATTCAGCTGCGTCTGGTTTGTTTTCAGCTCCTGGGCTAGCACAGTATTCTTCTCTTTAAGAACCTGCAGATAATATCGATCCTTAAATCGGTTTGCTTCACCGCTTCATGTCTCGGGGGCTACTGGTATATGACTATCCAAATCGCATAAAATTTTACCTGTATGTCCTTTGAGAACAACTAGGTGACTCCGGCAAGTCCGTCCCGAGCCATTCGAATGTATGCATCCACAGAACTGAGTGCGGTAAATTCTTGCTCAGAAAAGGATGGAGCGCGCATGCCCTCTTTCAATCGACGGTGATTCATTACGCTCTCCACTTTGGAATTCATGACAGAAACATCGTCTGAATCCTCATGAGGTGGCGGAACTGGCGTTGCATCGGCTCCCATCCTAGTTGACGAGTCCAGCGCCGGATTGGCGGACATTCGGCTAACAGGGCATTTTCCCACCGTCTGTCGCGTGTTTCTCCTGACATCAAGAATAAAGGAGACTTTGAACAATCCGGACTCATACCCAGGCATGTATTAAAGCGGACATACCTCTTAGAAGGCGGCGAGGTTTCTGCAGCACTCCTGGTCCCCTTTTGCTTCGAACGACTACCCCGTGTGGGGGCTACCCTGGAAGAGGTACTGTCCGATGAGCGTCGATCCTATTAAAATCCGGATCAGTATAATGAGCAATAGTGCAAATAAGGTATTTCTTTCAAGAGCCCTCCGAATACTCATGGTGCAGAAGGGATAGAGGCGGGGGTAGTCGGCGGTGATAGCCACTTCTGAGCCATCAAGGCTCGCTTGATAAAATACCCCATCATCGAACTCTATGTATATGTCCAGATCCTCGCAAAAGCCAGGGTCTCCCTCGCGGTTATGATCCTCTGGCTGTGGAGCGGGATAGTGGACGTCCTCGGTCATCTTCCTCCATGACTATTGTGGCAACAAAGGGCAAATTTGATTAGTATCGGTAACAGCAATAAAGTAACACAGACAATCGAAGTCTTACCCCTTCAATGGGGTTGTACATGGAATAGCCTTCCTGACAGTTTAACCGGAGGAAATCTTCTTTCTCAACCTTATACAGATCGGCCAAGATTGTGGCCAGTTCGGCTGGGGTATCCGGACCCTTCCGTCTGTAATGGGACGCGTCATCTTCGCTGTTGTAACACCATAAGGGAGTTACTCTGGATTGGAGAGGCTGGACACACCTCTTTATTGCAATAGCCATAACCTCGACTATCAAGAGCTCAGTATGGGCTAGTAACCTGACCTTGCTAACCAATCTTTTTACTTCCACGCTGTCCTCCTCCTTGGGACTCCGGGGACACCAGTTGAAACGCTTCTTTGAAGGGGCGCTAAAAAACTCAGGAAGGCCGCGCCGAACTGGGTCCGGCAGTGGGACGTCATCCATGTAGAACCACTCCGAAGACCACTGCGGGTATACTTCTTTGGGAGTTCCT
The DNA here is from genome assembly GCF_018294505.1 of Triticum aestivum. Lineage (NCBI taxonomy): Eukaryota > Viridiplantae > Streptophyta > Magnoliopsida > Poales > Poaceae > Triticum > Triticum aestivum. The sequence goes on from NC_057796.1 coordinate 407,872,794, forward strand.
ATGAGGTATTCGGATCTGGCTAGCCATACTTCGGCACCGCCAACTTCAAAAATAGAGCCTCCTCATTGGTGTGGAACAAGGCAAAAGAACTTCCTCCATAGTTCAAAATGGGGCTCGATGCCTAAGAACAGTTCGCAGAGGGCAACGAAAGCTGAGATGTGCAGAATCGAACCTGGGGTAAGGTTGTGCAGTTGGATACCGTAAAATTCCAATAGGCCCCTGAGAAAGGGATGGATTGGAAATCCTAGGCCCCGTAGCAGGAATGGGACAAAGCACACTCTCTCCTCCTTATTGGGGTTGGGGAAATTCTCAGCCATCATATCGTTGCCGATTGAAGCCAATCCCGCTTGAACGGGGACTAGATCTGCGAGGGGAAGATAGCCCTACGTCTGGACTCGGTTCAGCTGAAGATGAGGCACGAAGAAACTCTGCCAATCACCCTCTTGAGGGCCATGGGGGCGCGAAGAGGAGCCCGGAGCACTGGCCATGTTGGAAAGCTTCGTTCGTGGCTAATCTTGACGGTTTTTCCTTTTGCACGATGTGAGATGGCATTAGGGGATCTATGTCTCCTTATATAGATGCCATCCGAGCGCGGTGGGGGCTTATTTGCAAAAAGCATGGACCGTTCGTATTCACCCTGCATGCAGAAATTGAAGCGACAACAGGGAGGAGCCATAAAAGACAGAAACATCGAGGTCACAGCAAGACTGTCATTGGTCCGCAGTATAACGAAGAACCCGCCTTGCAAAGCCGAAGACATAAGCCGGACACTATGTCGTCATTGAAGGCAAGTTCGGGGGCTACTGAGGGAGTCCTGGATTAAGAGGTCCTCGGGTGTCCGGGATGTGTGTTATGGGCCGGACTGATGGGCCGTGAAGATACAAGGTAGAAGACCTTCCCCATTGTCCGGATAGGACTCTTCTTTTCGTGGATGGCAAGATTGGCGTCCGGATGTATAGTTTCCTTATTCTGTAAACCGACTCTGTACAACCCTAGGCCCCTCCGGTGTCTATATAAACCGGAGGGTTTAGTCCGTAGAGGCCATCAGAATTCACATAGGCTAGACATCTAGGGTTTAGCCATTAGGATCTCGAGGTAGATCAACTCTTGTAACCCCTATACTCATCAAAGTCAATCAAGCAGGAAGTAGGGTTTTACGTCCATTAAGAGGGCCCGAACCTGGGTAAACATCGTGTCCCCTTTGTCTCCTGTTACCTTCGATCCTAAGACGCACAGTTCGGGACCCCCTACCCGAGATTGGCCAGTTTTGACACCGACATGCATCACGTCCGTGTCAAGTAGACCGACTTCTGTCTGTATCTACTACTATTACTCCACATATCGACCGCTATCCAGCATGCATCTGGAGTATTAAGTTCATAAAGAACGGAGTAACGCCTTAAGTAAGATGACATGATGTAGAGGGACAAACTCAAGCAATATGATGAAAACCCCATCTTTTTACCCTTGATGGCAACAATTCAATACGTGTCTCGCTACCCCTACTTTTTCACTGGGTGAAATCACGCAAGATTGAACCCAAAACTAAGCACCTCTCCCATTGAAAGAAAAAACAAATCTAGTTGGTCAGACCAAACCGACAATTCGAAGAGAAATACAAAGATATCAAATCATGCATATAATTCATAGAAGATTCAAATAATATTCATAGATAAGCTGATCATAAATCCACAATTCACCGATCTCGACAAACACACCGCAAAAGAAGATTACATCGGATAGATATCCAAGAACATCGAGGAGAACATAGTATTGAGAATCAAAGAGAGAGAAGAAGCCATCTAGCTACTAGCTATGGACCCGTAGGTCTGTGGTAAACTACTCACGCTTCATCGGAAGGGCAATAGGGTTGATGTAGATGCTCTTCGTGATCGAATGCCCCTCCCGCAGGATGTCGGAAAAGGCCCCAAGATGGGATCTCACGGGAACAGAAGGTTACGGGGGCGGAAAAGTATTTTCGTGGACGCTTCTGCTGATAATGGAATATTTGAGGATTTATAGAACTCAGAGGATGGTCGATGGACTCCCGAGGGGCCCACAAGTCAGAGGGTGCCCCCTAGGGCGCGCCCTGGAGGCTTGTGGAGTCCTCGGGACACTTCTGACTTGGCCTCCAAGCTCCGTGGATGTCTTCTGGTCCAAGAAAAATCATCGCGAAAATTTTATTCCGTTTGGACTCCGTTTGATAATACTTTTCTGTAAAAACTCAAAAACAAGGAAAAAACCCAGAAACTGGCACTAGGCTCTAGGTTAATAAGTTAGTCCCAAAAATAATATAAAATAGCATAATAATGGAGAGAGGCGTTTTGGAGGCCGAGCTCCATGGAGGCCTTTATTTTTTTAAATTCAAATTCAAACTTTTATGGTTCAAAAAATTCTGCAAAAAAATATGCGTGTATGTAAGGATGTAACCCACGTGTGTAAAAATTCATGATGAAATACCTTGAGTTGCGACCTATACAAAAAAGACAAATTCATGGTCTGGGAGGATGAATAGTATCATGTGTTAAATAGCCCCATATTTGTCTTTTTTGAACAGCCCTCATTTCAATGTATTTTGAACTTAAAATTTACACACATGTGTGTTATGCCTTCATGTATATCTATATTTTTTCAGAATTTTTTGAAACGTAAAAATATGAATTTTGATGAAATTTCAAATTTGAATTTGGAGGCCTCACAGGAGCCCGAGCTCCAAAAGGGATTTCTGATAATAATGCATACAAAACATCCAAAACAGATAATATAATAGCATGGAACAATAAAAAATTATAGATACATTGGAGACGTATCACTTTTCTATTGGCACAATTTGGGATCCAAGCATCCTCCCAAATATCAATATTCTGACCATTCCCAACTCTTCAAATATAGCCATGGTTTAGCAGATTCACGCCCAACATAATGCTCTGCCAGGTGAACGACGATCCATTTTTCATCTTTGCATTCCGTAAATCACCATCAGGAAAGCATTCCACTCTCAAAATAGTGGCACATAAGGAGTCTGGATTCTCGAGAAGATGACAACCCTGTTTTGCCAACATTAATGGGTTGAAACAATGAATATCATGAAAACCCATATCTCCTTGATCTTTTTTGGGACACACATTTTCCACCAAGCCATCAAATGCATCCTCCTCCGGTTATCCTCATCTCCCCACCAAAAATGGGCCATCGCTCAATAATTTCTTTGCGAATCTTTTTAGGAATTCTAAAGACCAACATTGCATATATGGGCATGGCTTCAGCAACAGGCTTGAGAATAATTTCCTTCCTTCCACTGGATAATAACTTTTTCTTCTAGCCGCTGATTTTTGTAATGATGCGTTCAATTAGATATTGGAAACAATCAGATTTATCCAACCCCAAGTTGGTTGGCAAACCTAAGTATTTGCCACTAGGGGCCTCAATCAAGATATCCAGAGTGGTGCACAATTGTTCCCTCACCTCGGCACTATTATTGGGGCTAAAAAAGATACTCGCCTTCTCTACACTCACCATTTGCCCCGAGGTGGCGCAATACAAGTCCAAAATTGCCTTCAATGTTTCAGCATTGTGTATATTAGCCCTCATGAGGATCAATGATTCATTAGCGAAGAGAATATTGGTGATCGAGAGAGCATCTCTACAAACTTTCACTCCCAAAATATTTTCATTCTCCTCTTCATGCGTTAGTAGAGCAGTCAGACCCTCCGTACATAATAGGAAGTTATGAACAAATAAGTAGATAAAGGGTCCCTCGGGTGTAAACCTCTCGTAAACTTGAAACTCTCGCTTTCTTCCGCATTAAACCGGACCTGGTGTTCAATACTAGATAAAGATTGCATAATTAAATTTACCCAATTCTCCTGGAAGTCCAGCTTTAGCATAATCCCCTTCAAAAAAGGTCACTCAACCCTATCGTAAGCTTTGCGCATATCCAATTTGATTGCGCGCAACCCCTCTTTTCCTTCTCTCTTATTTTTTATTTTATGGAAATACTCATAAGCCACTAAGACATTGTCCAAAATCAATCTACCAGGGATGAAAGCACTCTGGGATGGGGTAATAATTTAAGGAAGGAAAACCTTCAAATGATTGTCCACCATCTTTGTGATAACCTTATACACCACGTTACATAAGTTGATCGGCCTAAACTGAGTATCTTTTTCCGGTGAATTAATCTTGACGATCATCACAATTGCAGTGTCATTCCATCAAGGTGGATAGTACAAGTATTCACCTCTTTCAAAACCTCCTCAACCAAATCATGCCCTAACATGGGCCAAAATCTTTTATAAAAGATAGCATGCAGACCATCCGGTCTGGGAGCTTTTAAATCACCCATCGCAAAAAAGCGCCTTGCGAACATCTTCAGCAGTGTAAGGAGCGAGGAGGGTATTATTCATCTCCCTTGCTGCCAAACCCCCAAATCATCAAGAAGTTTTTTGATGTTATTCCTCTTCTTCCTGGTTGTAGCTGCATTATGAAAAAAGGGAGGTATTGCGATCCCCATGCATCAGCCAATTAGCACGACCACTCTGAATCCAGAAGATTTCTTCCTGATCCAATAGGTTCTCGATGAGGACAAGAATCTCCTTTTGTCTTGTGCGAGATTCGGAGTTCATAGGGCCACGACAAGTTTTTTCAGTTTGTTGATTCTATGTTTTGGTCCCTTGAGTGTATCACGATTCCAAGAATGTAAGTCCGCTTGTACCGCTCTTGTGCGCGCCGCAAGAGACGGCCCAATATCCGCCATCATGGCCCTTTCTCGTGCCGACTTCACAATTTCATTATCAGTTTCTTCTTTGAGCCATCTAGCATGAAATTGTTTTACACGGTCCTTTGAACAACTGAACATATTACTATCAAATAATTCATATCTAAAATTAACGGACGGTGATCATAATGTACGTGTTCCTCATTTATAACCACCGCGTGAGGATTTTTTTTTTAAAAAAACACCCCATATATTAATTAAGCCAAAGAAAAGTTCTTACAATCATTCGTTACAGCATACACCACGCAGGGCGGAACAGAATTAAAAAGAATCCCATCGGACCTAGTACTAAAGCTAAACTTAGCAATCTCATGTGCCACCCCATTTGCAGTCCGACTTATCTTTGGAATATTAAATTTTTGGATCATCCTAGATATACTCAGAGCATCATCCATCAAATCAGCTAGAGGGGACCTGTCAAGCTTCTCATTTGCAAGAAACGAATGTACGAAAGCATAGTCAGTCTCTAAAATAATAGATTGGTGAAGGGGGATACCTATATAAAGTCCTGCGAGGCAGGCGCGGAGCTAAGCTTCATTCACACTGGTACACTGATCAATAAAGTCCCACGAAGAAACAATAATATCTCCAGATGAATTACGAGCTATGACCCCCACACTGGCTGCATTAGTACTCTCCACAAAATTGGCGTCAACATTGATCTTGATATGATCATTAGGGGGACGAGTCCACACCACATGATCTTTTAACAGTTGGTAATCCGCTACAACTCCGCTCACCTTCTCCTTACCTTTGTTGCTAGCCTCCAATTGAGCGGTGTCATGACTAGACATGAAAGTGGACCAAAAATTGTCCACAAAATGTGCGAAGGCATTAACGGATTCTTTCCTCTTCCAAAAAATTAAATCATTTCTCAAATTCCATGCTCACCAGAAAAGAAACATGATTTGCTCCCTCTGTCGCAAACCCAATTGCGCCAGCAAAATCAATAACCAATCCGGTCCCATGCACTTGAAGAACTCTTCATCCGGAAAATTCCACCGCTCTCTCACGGCCATTCGAAGAGCACGAGCTTTAGAACAACTCACCAGAGCATGAAAGATGTCTTCATCTTGAACCCCACAAATAGAACACATACATGAATCAGTCTGATGGTGCTTAACTCTATTCATCTGGACCGCCAAGCTATTGGTAGCAGCTCGCCACGCAAAAATCTTGATGTTCTGAGGTATATTAGCCTTCTATATTATCTCCCAAATCCCTCTTTCCCCCTCTGTTTCGCCACTATATTGGCCAACGGGATCCTGGCTATCCTTCAAATGAAGCACAAAATTGTACGCACTTTTAACAGAAAATATACCATTCTTCTCATGGTGCCACGCAACAAAATCCCCATCTCTAGAGGCATGAATACAAATCTTAAGAATTTCCTCCGCATCATGTGGATAGAATAGATACTTGATCAAATTTTCATCCCAGCACTTACGGCCGCTCATGAATAAATCAGATACCAATTTCAACCTGGTATTATGCCTTCTAGCTGAGATTTTTAGGCCATGCCTCCTAGGTATCCAATTATCCCTCCATATATTAATACTAGATCCATCACATACCCACCAAATGATCCCCTTCTTAAGAAGTTCCAGGCCATGTGTAATACCTTGCCAAGTCACAGAACTAGCATGCGGAAACACCGTATCAAGAATATGTCCCTGAGGGTAATACTTTGCCTTCATCAACTTTGCACATAGCGAATCCGGGTAAACCAACAACCGCCATGCCTGTTTGGCCGAAAGAGCTTGATTAAAAATCCTGAGATCACGGAAACCCATCCCACCCTTACCTTTTGGTCTTGTTAGTTTGTCCCACGCTGACCAATGAGTTTTTCTTCTTTCTTCTTCATCTCCCCATCAAAAGTTCCTTATAATCTGGGATAACTCCTCACAAAGGGAAGCCGGAAATTTGAAAAACCCCATAGCGTACACAGGTAGAGCCTGAATTACTGTTTTGATTAAATCTTCCTTGACTCCACAAGAAGTATATTTTTCAATCCAGTCAGAAAGCCTTTTCAAAAACTTATCTTTAGTATACTGAAACATACTGGCCTTCATTCTACCCTCTGGGACTGGTAATCCAAGATATTTATCCTCGAACCCCTCCACAGTAATTTTTAAGATAAACATAATAGTCACTTGTTTCTCCAAGCTGCATTTTTTCCAAACATTATGGAACACTTATCAGGGCTTAACATCTATCCAGTTCCCTTCTCATACACCGTCAGAATATTTTTAATTGCTAAAGCTTGATCAAAAAAACCCTTGAAAAATAGCAGACTATCATCTGCAAATAACAAGTGAGAAATACCAGGCGCTCGTCTAGTCAGTCTGAATTCATGGAGAACTCCCCTGGCACATGCGTCATTAAGCAACAAAGAAAGCGCCTCGGCCACAAATAAGAACAAATAGGGAGATAAAGGATCTCCCTGCCTGAGCCCCTGAGAAGGTGAGAACGACTGCAACAATTGACCATTAAAGCGCACCGCAAATTTCACCGAAGTAACACATGTCATAACCCATTTAATCCATTGTGGCACAAAACCCAACGCACCCATCATACTTTGCAAAAATTGCCAATCCACACGGTCATAGGCTTTGGCTAGGTCCAACTTATAAGCACAATATTCCCCTCTTAAATCCTTAAGCGTACGTAATGAATGCATACATTCAAAGGCTATAAGAGCATTATCAGAAATTAACCTTCCCGGAATAAACGCACTTTGGGTAGGGGAAATCATACCATCGAGGAGTGGTCGCAACCTGTTAACAAGACACTTGGAAATAATCTTGTAGATAACATTGCACAAACTGATCGGCCTGAATCTTTGATTGTTTGGGGATTCTTGATCTTCGGGATGAGAACAATAGTTGTATTATTAATACCATCAGGCATAATTCCAGAAATAAAAAATGGTTGCACGGCCTTGACAATATCATCTTTGATTAGACCCCAATTCCACTGAAAAAACCTCGCATGAAAGCCATCTGGCCCTGGCGCTTTTAACGGTCCCATTTGAAAAAGGGCATCACTTATTTCTTTTTCCGTAAAAGGTTTGCATAAATCATCATTCATGTCATCAGTCACACGGGGCTTGACTAATGAAATAATGTGGGATGGATCGACCGAAGCATCACAAGAATAAAGTTGTTTAAAAAACGAGTTTGTGATACCTTTCATTTCCTCCAGATTGCAAACAACTCGGTCTAGTCTTTCCATGATATCACCTCTTCTCCAAGTAAATGGATCACCGATAAAGCCTGTATCTTCCAACCCACACTTTGTAAGGCGGTCTCGGAAACCTTTCATCGTTGCGTTTGGTCTCACATTTCTACCCTCTTTTTCCGGAGCATATAACTTTTTGTTAAAGTCCCCTAAGACCACCCAAGGATGAGTGCCCTTATTATGCAAGTTACGTATATCCTTCCAAGACAAAGGGCATTCATTCCAAGTCGTATGACCATAAAAACCCGTGAATCTCCATTTTACAACATCATCATTCAAAAACACAACATCAACAAAACTAGACGATACATGGTTTAACACAATTTTATTCAACTTTTAATAATAAAGAACTAGGTCACCGGTATCAGTACCATTATTTATAATGAGAGGATTATGAATGAATGAAAGTGTATTGTCCATTATATAAAAAAAATTTGGATACTTGAGTCAGTCATGATTTTTTTTGCGCGGATTCGAGTACATAATACGTTCTACTCTACGTAGACTTCGTACCACGCACGCCACTACCGTAGTTTTCCCACTTTTGTTCTCACTACGATAATTAAGGGTTTCCCTATGGACGCGGCCTCACCAAGGGTCCTCCACTATTCCCCTATCAATTTCAAAGGTGAGGTAGAGAGGCTTTTACTGTCATCTAATTACCTCAACATCCTAACCTTTACAACGGCAATAATATGCTTTGTGGCCTTGCGGCGAAAATGTTGAGTGGGGACCCTTCTCAACATTCACAAAGGGTATTAAACCACAGGGAATCTCACATCATTATTAATATTTCAGCTCCTATACACACCAAGGTTCATCCATATCCCCGAGAACTAAGGGGACTATTCACACATGGAGACGGCAAACATCATACGAATAGTAGTGATACACATGGATCAAATAATCGGCTAACACATGTATGTGATCCACAAGGGTTCGGTATTACAAAGAGATGGAGATGGATGGCGGTAAAGATGATTGATGCCGATGTCCCCTTGCACAAGGTGGTGATGGTGGCGATCTCCTCCTTGCCAATTCAGCCTCCGGATGCCTTCCAGAGGCTAGGATTATTTGTTCTAGATGAGTTTATCAAGTCTCCGGGCATCTGATTCATGATGCAAACACACGGGGTTGAAGTAGTTGACCAAGCGGTGGCGACGGCACACGGTACGAGCGCTGGACCTTGCGTTGTCGAGCCCTCTATTGCCTCTTTTGCCATTGCGGTCGATGACAAACTCGAGGGTTCCGAAGAAGAGAGTTCAGACAGGGGCGGGTATCATGTTTGTGTAGAGCCGACCTATCTCGTCCGCAACGAAGGTGTGGGAGATAAAGATGAAACTCTGGCCGGATGTGAAGACGTGGGCTGAAAGCTGAGATCCTATCTGCGTTTGATCTCCGGTTAGCGCAACGAGTGCCTGGCACACCAAATGATGGTACTGAAAAACGACAGTAGTCCCGGTAGGGTGGTGCGTAGGATAGGAAGTACCATAAGGGATCACAAACAGGGGGTTCACCTAGGTTCATGCCCTCGTGATGGTGGTACCCTACTTCTGTTTTGGTTTTTGATTGATGGGGGGAAAACTAACACCCTACTCCGGCTTTTGTTTTTGGTTGAAGGAGGAAAATGCCTCGTGTGAGGGGCTTATAATATGTGTAGAGAATTGCTATCAAAACTATGACTATGATGTCAGATGGATCGAGCTACCCCTGCTCTAGCCTTATAAAGGGGGACGAGAGCTGGGGTTACAAGTTTGTTAATCAACCTAAGGTCCAGATCCGACGAGGTGTTCTTGACTTCCATGCAAGATGAGAACCTTCCAAAAGGGGGGCTTACTGTGGAACGAGAGGCCCTGGCCATACCTTGGACAGTTGGGCCACGAGATCAGCGGTTTTCCAGACAATGGGCCACCCCTGGATACACTGTCATTAGTAATCTTATGATGATTTTTTTTCTGAAAAGGAGGATTAACCCCCAGCCTCTACATTGGTTGATGCACACAACCATGTATTGTTGATTATTCAATGATGTTAGCCAAAGCCAAACATTGTCGGACAAGTCGGCTTACACAAAATAAAAGAAAAACTCAAGGCCATCCAAAAAGGAAATGACCTCACCCCAAATCTCCACAAACCTAAGACTTGTGACCCTCCCGTAGGATCTTCGTCCCCAAAGACGAGCTTCGAGCCAACACCTTCAACAAGAATACAACGCACACCCGACGACATTGCACCGGAGAGGTCCAACATCTTATGATGATGCTAATGTTAAACGAAAACTGCCTAATCTCCAAACAGAATCTAGCATTGGAGGTCAAGACAAGGAGCATATAAAGAGACCGCTCTACAGAAACTTTATTACCAGACAAGAGACTAGATTCAAAGTGACCGTTCCCAGTAATCTTCATCAAGGAATTAACACAAGGGAAGGAAAAGTTATTTATCCACGTCAGCAAGACACTGTCAAAAGTGACCGTTGACATTTTGTATATATGTTTTCCCACCGAATACAAAGTCACCTCAGTTCACATGACCGATTTCAAGCTTACCATGAATCCAATCATCAATCATCATGAACGAGCTCTAGTAAATGTAAAGAAAAAACAGCGGCAGCGCAGATGGCCATATGAGCATATCAACGTGGAAAACGACGGCTCATTTCAGATCACAAATGCTTTTCTCTAAGATGCACGTGATCGCCACGTACGGCTGCACAGTCCTATCCAGAGAGCAGTGTACCCATCGATACAGGTCAGATCTTTGTCCCCTTCCCCATCACATTGCCCGCGGCGATCCATCCCCCTTTGTCCCGGTCCTCATGCGGTACGCCGCTGATCAGAGCCCCCAAATTGCTCTTCTCAAGACGTCAGAGCCCTCCAAATTGATAGTGGTACACAGAATGCAACCTGCAAGAGAAGCAATTCGACTATAAAAGTGAAGCAATCCGGCTATAGGAGGACGGCCATGAGCATACACTCAGTTATATATACGTCTTCAGGGAGTTAATTAATTGCTAGTGCACAAAAGCAGCAAATAATCGGCATGACCGTCGCACGACATTTGTCATTGGCAAAATGTATAATTTCGAGATGCGGAGGACTGCCATCCCATTAATTCCCGTCCAATGACGGTTTTCGACGAAACCGTGTGCTTCTGAGGTGGACAATGACATTGCACCGGCCACCTAGATGGATGGGGGTAACACACAAGATTTCATTATCCACAAGTAATGAAATTAGGTCCACGGCAAAGAGTAAGAGACAAGATTTATTATGATGCGGTTTAACAGGGCAATAGCATGTTACCATGTGCATAAGAATAATGTTTCCCATCGGCCGGTGGCATGCAGCCGTGCGACAACCAAAGATAACTATGCAAGTATATGTAGATGTAGGGGACTGCTGAGTCATAAAGCTGAAGAGCACATGCTCCGTCCTTCCATGGTTGGGGCTTACTCGGAACAAAAAGGTTCCTTGCAAGCAACTTTTTGATCCATATAACCATAAGAAGAAGGCGTTGCTCTACCACTCCATTTCATTCCCCACAAGCGAGAGAGAGAGAGAGTGATAGAGGGGGAGCTGAAGGCATGGAGGGCAAGCACACCGAGCAGGTATGTTCTGGTACCCAGCCCCTCCAGTTCCTCAAGATTTGAACCAGGATTTAGGATTTGTAGATAGAGGCTAGAACAGACAGAGTGCGAAAAACCCAGGTTATTCAGCCATATATGAACTTCCAAAACCTGCTAATTTCAAGGATCTGCGAGGAATTAGCTAGAACTAGTTGATTTCTGCTGTATCTGGGTCGATTGTGCAATCAGATATTCAGATACATGTACTAGACACTAGGAATTAAGCCACCCAGTACTATTTCAAAGAAGAAAAATTGAAATTTCAGTTTATCCTCACCTGAATTCGTACCTTGTTCATCTGCTCCAAAGGCAAACGTGAAGGCGAAGCTCAGCACGATGCACTTGAAGGTGATCTGCTGCAAGCTCTACATTTCTGAAAGCCAAAACGCGGCGGTTGTCGACGCCATCAGCCGCATAGGCCAGAAAGACCCTGAGGTGGGTTTGCTCAGCAAGTTTGAGGATGAGTACTACAACCGTGTCCGCTACACGCTTGTCTCCTACATCACCAGCGAAAGCTCCACCGGTGAAGCTGTATTCAGCCCAATCAGGAAGGTACTGCTGGCGATGATCGAGGCTGCATTTTCAGCCATAAATCTCGAAGTGCACTGTGGGACTCATCCAAGGATCGGCGTCGTCGATGACATGTCGTTCCACCCCCTGAGTCAAGCAGCCACCATGGAGGATGCTGCACAGCTGGCTAAGCTGGTGGCCTCTGACATTGGAAATGGTTTGCAAGGTGTGCTCTTCGACAAGATTTTGTTCTATCACTAACAAATGAGATGATACACTACATAAATAATCTGGTTCTCTTCCCTCCCTGTTCTGTATGCAGTTCCGGTGTTCCTCTACGCAGCAGCACACCCCACCAGCAAGAGTGTCAGTGCGGTCCGGCGTGAGCTCGGCTACTACCGGCCAAATCACAACGGCATCCAATGGACAGGACAAGTGCTCCCTGATACTCTACCAGTGAAGCCAGATGTGGGCCCAGCTCATGTTTCTAGTAAAAGAGGCGCCACCATGGTCGGAGCTAAACCTTTCGTCGAGAGCTACAATGTGCCGATATTCTGCAAGGATGTCCCGACCGTGAGAAGGATCACCCGAAGGGTGACCGGACGGAGCGGAGGGTTCCCGACGGTGCAGGCGCTCGCTCTCTTCCATGGCGACAACTGCACGGAGATTGCGTGCTTGCTGGATCCAGACCATGTTGGTGCCGATCAGGTTCAGTGGCTGGTGGAGCAGATTGCAGAAGAGCAAGGGCTTGAGGTCGACAAGGGTTATTTCACCGACCTGTCCAAGGACATGATGCTGGAAAGGTACTTCGAGATGGTTTCTGCAGCTGATTGACATGTGCATAATTTTCTTATTGTGATCAGGCATGTCTGCACTTCCATGTATGCTGCTGTTTAAACTGTGGCACTAACTGGACCCCAGACCGACCAATTCCAATATTTTGTATATACTTAATAAAATCGGCACTGGAGATGGTCTATGGAAACTTCACCACAGTAATTGGCGCATAACAGGTCTGATCACTGAATGAGAATGTTGTTTTCAGTAATTAAAATCTGGCAACTTGGCAAGGCAGCATTGCTTAATGCCAACTGACAAAATACTTTTTGGGGGATGGAGGGGGTGGGGGCACACATTTTTTCATAGAAATTTGGAACAGAAAAGATTAGAGGGTAAAAGATTAATATATAAATATATGTGAAAATATGAATATTTTAATTTATGCTGTCTCACTTTGTACCATGCACTACAATATATACTATTTAGAATACCGCTATAGAAGGGGGCACTTCAAAGTTCAAATAGCCGTCAAGTATCTTTGTGTAAGTCAGCTTGCAGGAGATTTACAGATCCTTTTGCAGATCCCATAAGATTGAAGGAAGATAAGGAAAACATTAAAAAGATGATCAGAGAAAATTATGGACTATGAAGGTAGGCAACTGAATGAGTTGGGTACCATCTATGGTAGGAAATACGGGAGGAGGAAAGAACCGTCACACTTTAGATAGACCTTTTGCAGCAGCATGTACCTGTCAAATCGGTAACTGAGCATTCTCACATGATCATCTAAATTCACATAAGGAGCAATTGTGGCAGTTCCACTAGCAACATCAACAGAAATGGCAGCACTAGATTCAACAAATACCCCACTAGAAATCTAAGCATTAAAAAGAAGGGCGTGTCAAAAACTCCAAAGTTCTGAAGATAGACCACGTAAGTAGATAGATTCAATATCTTTATCGGAAAAAAGTAGATTCAATATACTGAGAAAGGAATAATACAAATATATGGGAGATTAATTGTGATAGTTGCTAATCAATGTTCAATGCTGGAATAACAGGCCATAAAAAAACACTTGGACTATAAGCCAGCAAGCAGTACTCTTGCATTGGTCAATGTTCATGTATATTCTTCCTAAGATATAAATTTTAGGTTAAATTCAAGACAATGTTAGCACGGATTTCAGCCGTCAGAATAATGCAGTATGCTTGCAACTAACAAGCAGGATGACAAACAATCTAGCATCAAACCCATACTCCAAAATAGCTGCCTGAGTTTGCAGATTGTGATTTGGGAGGAAGCCCATCAGATCTCGAACCCAACAGGGCATTTGGATCCAAGCATCACACCAACTGGCCAGAGCTTGGATACAAGAAGAGGCCGACGTAACAAATCTTGGTCCAAACGTGAAATTTAGAGCAGGGGGAGAAAACAGCGCTTGGATTTACCAGCAGATCGGAACCGCGCGCGGCATGGGGAGGCGCTTTTCTTCCCCTGTTCGGCATCGCCGGTAAACCCTAGGACACGGCGGTCGCCAAATCAGTGAAGAATGAACAGCGAGACAGTGTATGGCATCAGATTGAAACCAAGCTGGAAGAGGTCCCGGTGTTTTTTTATGGGAATTACCAGGTGAGCCAAAAGCGGTTCCACCGCTGGTGGAGGTGGAGGCGGAGTGCGTGCCGCTGGAGGTCAGCGGCATGCCCAATGGCCGACGGCGTCCGTGCGCCGGAACGGCGGTGAGGAGCACCGGAAGGCATACAGAGTGGACACCGCGAACAGGAAGGCCCCAAAACGCGCGGTGGGCCGGCGGCCGGCCCACATACCGTTTCTGCACCTCCGGGAACGTGGTGGAGCTGGTTTTCTGGTTCCGTTTCGTTTATTCCAGAAAAAAAAGTTTCTTTTATTCCAGAAAAATGTTATAGTTCATGTAAAAATATTTTAAAAAGTTGGAATCAAAAAAATATTTTTTTTAGTTTGCAAATTTTGAGATATCGATATATTCATAAAAATATTAAATGTTGGTGGTATTTTGAATGTTCATGAATTTTAAAAGCAAAAGAAGAAGAAAATATAAGAAAAAACATAAAGTAGAAACCCCCCAAAACCAGAGAAGAACGCCCAAGAAAACATAAAAAAATTGGGCGAATCCTATTTGACGCTGCCCGTTAATGTGTATTTTGCAAACGGGCGCCTGCAGCGCCCCGCGCTGGGCCGACCCATCTTCGCTTTCTTGTAAACGTGTAAAAGGCGCACACGCGGGGGATCAAACCAGCGACGTCCACACCAAACTATATTGCGGTAACCACCACGCCACCTTCACTGATATGTCAACTTACATCTCTTTCCTAATTTTCGTATTTCCTCTTTCCTTCTTCTTTTTTCTTGTTTTCCCTTTTCCTTTTTTCGTTTTATGTTTCTGTTTATTCTTTTTTCTTCCTGGTATGATGTTTCAAATTCCTGAACTTTTTTCTTCAAATGATGAAATTACTTTTCAAATTCGAAGAATTTTATAAATTTTGATGAACATTTTTTTAAATTCAATGAACTTTTTCCGAATTTTATGAACTTTTTTCAAATTCGATGAACTTTTTCTTGAAAATTGAATAACCTTTTTTAAAAAATTCGATGAACATTTTTCAAAATTGCTGAAGTTTTTATCAGAATTGATGAACCTTTTCTCAAATTTGATGAACGTTGTCCAAATTTAATTTTTTTTCTATTCAAAATCTGTGAACATTTTTCAAATTTGATGATTTTTTTAAATCAATGAAATTTTTTCAGGTTTGTGAATTTTTCTTCCAAAATGAAGAACTTTTTCAAAATCATGATATTTTTTCCAAATAATTCAAAATATTTAAGTGGTACAATAGATGAATGGTTCTGTGCAATAAAATAGTGTTGCGGCCTTGCTATTATGTATTTGCCTCTCTTAATAATCACAAAGGGCAAGTAGCTTGCGTGGTTGGTGTTGTGGTGAGTTTGAAACCTGTAGATAGCTTTTTTCGATTTTTTTTCTATCTTTTGCGTTTGCTAGTCTGCGACTTTCATGGGCCGGCCCAGCGCGGGGCACTGCATGCGCCAGGAGCGCGAACGGGTGCCTGCAGCGCCGTATAGGAGCCCCCACAAAATTGTTCTTCCACTCGCGTCTAGTTCCGATGAAGAATTGGAGATTCCACACAAGAGATTACGAGAATCGGGTTGGCCACACTTTATTATTCAAAGTTTACAAAAATTGGAATACATGATGGGTCATGGTGCCAGCCCAGCAATGTGGCGGAGGAGATCATCTGCAAGGCATATACCTTCCCTACATGCAATCGCTTCCAGAGACGCGTCCCCAGTAGGGATGTGCGCAGCACGCCGCTTGGCTTGCAAAACTACACAATGGCGACACAAATTATTTGTAGCAATTAAGCTTGCCACAAACATCATCTATGCATGATTCATCAGCTTACTCAAAGCATTAAGCTGGTTTCTGTTGGCAGCGCCCCCTTAAACTCTTCAATCAAGTATGTAGTAAGACAGAGTAACCAGTACTTATGCAAGATAAAGCCCTTCCCAAAAATGGTATGCGTAATTAGAATTCAATTCAATTATATGATCTATATGTCATTATCTCTATTATCAAAGAGGTGTATGTAGGTTGTTTCATTCGCTTCCCATCCCTCCAATCATTTCATTCATTTCATCTCCACCTTCCCTCCTCACATGCACCAGTTTTATTGATTTTTTTTCTATTCCGGTTCGATCCGTCCTCACAAGTTGCTCATGTCCTGACCTCTCGCCGTTATGTCTTGACTCACCTTGTGCATAGGGTTCCTCTAATGTGGAGGTTGCACCGCCGCCGCAAAATTCCTCCTCCCATGCTCGGCCCATCGTCCCTTTCATGGCGGTGGTGGATCGACACGAACACAAGGGGAGGGGGTTAGGGCTGAGAGCGGGGCAATTGGCGAGGGGCTCCTCCTTGGGGGTTCGTGCGCCCGAACGGCGGCGAGGAGCACCGGAAGGCATACAGAGTGGGCACCGCAAACGGGAAGGCCCCAAAACGCGCGGTGGGCCGGCGGCCGGCCCACGTACCGTTTCTGCACCTCCGAGAACGTGGTGGGGCTGGTTTTCTAGTTCCGTTTCTTTTATTCCAGAAAAATTTTATATTTCATGTAAAAATATTTTAAAAAGTTGGAACCAAAAAAATAATTTTTTTTTTTAAGTTTGCAAATTTTGAGATATCCACATATTCATAAAAAAAATGTTGGTGGTATTTCGAATGTACATGAATTTTTAAAGCAAAAGAAGAAGAAAATATAAGAAAAAACATAAAGTAGAAACCCCCCAAAACCAGAGAAGAACGCCCAAGAAAACATAAAAAAAATTGGGCGAATCCTATTTGACGCTGCCCGTTAATGTGTATTTTACAAACGGGCGCCTGCAGCGCCCCGCGCTGGGCCGACCCATCTTCGCTTTCTTGTAAACGCGTAAAAGGTGCACACGCGGGGGATCAAACCAGCGACGTCCACACCAAACTATATTGCGGTAACCACCACGCCACCTTCACTGCTATGTCAACTTACATCTCTTTCCTTATTTTCGTATTTCCTCTTTCCTTCTTCTTTTTTCTTCTTTTCCCTTTTCCTTTTTTCGTTTTATGTTTCTGTTTATTCTTTTTTTCTTCCTGGTATGATGTTTCAAATTCCTGAACTTTTTTCTTCAAATTGATGAAATTACTTTTCAAATTTGACGAATTTTTTAAATTTTTATGAACATTTTTTCAAATTCGATGAACTTTTTCCAAATCTCATGAACTTTTTTCAAATTCGATGAAGTTTTCTTGAAAATTGATTAACTTTTTTCAAAAAAATCGATGAACTTTTTATCAGAATCGATGAACCTTTTCTCAAATTTGATGAATGTTTTCCAAAATTGATATTTTTCTTTTCAAAATATGTGAATATTTTTGAAATTTGGTAATTTAAAAAAAATCAATGAACTTTTTTCAGGTTTGTGAAATTTTCTTCAAAATGAAGAACTTTTTTCAAAATCATGATATTTTTTCCAAATAATTCAAAATATTTAAGTGGTACCATAGATGAATGGTTCTGTGCAATAAAATAGTGTTGCGGCCTTGCTATTATGTATTTGCCTCTCTTACTAATCACAAAGGGCAAGTAGCTTGCGTGGTTGGTGTTGTGGTGAGTTTGAAACCTGTAGAGAGCTTTTTTGCGATTTTTTTGCTATCTTTTGCGTTTGCTAGTCTGCGAGTTTCATGGGCCGGCCCAACGCGGGGCACTGCAGGCGCCAGGAGCGTGAACTGGCGCCTGCAGCGCCGTATAGGAGCTCCCACAAAATTGTTCTTCCGCTCGCGTCTAGTTCCGATGAAGAATTGGAGATTCCGCACAAGAGATTACGAGAATCGGGTTTTTTTAGAATGGCCACACTTTATTATTCAAAGTTTACAAAAATTGGAATACATAATGGGTCATGGTGCCAGCCCAACAATGTGCGGAGGAGATCATGTGCAAGGCATATACCTTCCCTACATGCAATCGCTTCCAGAGACGCATCCCCAATAGGGACGTGCGCAGCACGTCGCTTGGCTTGCAAAACTACACAATGGCGACACAAATTATTTGTAGCAATTAAGCTTGCCACAAACACCATCTATGCATGATTCATCAGCTTACTCAAAGCATTAAGCTGGTTTCTGTTGGCAGCGCCCCCTTAAACTCTTCAATCAAGTCTGTAGTAAGACAGAGTAACCAGTACTTATGCAAGATAAAGCCCCTCCCAAAAATGGTATGCGTAATTAGGATTCAATTCAATTATATGATCTATATGTCATTATCTCTATTATCAAAGAGGTGTATGAAGGTTGTTTCATTCGCTTCCCTTCCCTCCAATCATTTCATTCATTTCATCTCCACCTTCCCTCCTCACATGCACCGGTTTTATTGATTTTTTTCCTATTTTGGTGCGATTCGTCCTCACAAGTTGCTCATGTCCTGACCTCTCGCCGTTATGTCTTGACTCACCTTGCGCGTAGGGTTCCTCTAATGTGGAGGTTGCACCACCGCCGCAAAATTCCTCCTCCCATGCTCGGCCCATCGTCCCTTTTCATGGCGGTGGTGGATCGACACGAACACAAGGGGAGGGGGTTAGGGCTGAGAGTGGGGCAATTGGCGAGGGGCTCCTCCCTGGGGGTTCGTGCGCCGGAACGGCGGCGAGGATCACCGGAAGGCATACAGAGTGGGCACCATGAACGGGAAGGCCCCAAAACACGCGGTGGGCCGGTGGCCGGCCCACGTACCGTTTCTGCACCTCCGGGAACGTGGTGGGGCTGGTTTTCTGGTTCCATTTCTTTTATTCCAGAAAAATGTTATATTTCATGTAAAAATATTTTAAAAAGTTGGAACCAAAAAAGTATTTTTTTTAGTTTGCAAATTTTGAGATATCCACATATTCATAAAAAAATTAAATGTTGGTGGTATTTTGAATGTTCATGAATTTTTTAAAGCAAAAGAAGAAGAAAAATATAAGAAAAAACATAAAGTAGAAACCCCCCAAAACCAGAGAAGAACGCCCAAGAAAACATAAAAAAATTGGGCGAATCCTATTTGACGCTGCCCGTTAATGTGCATTTTGCAAATGGGCGCCTGCAGCGCCCCGCGCTGGGCCGACCCATCTTCGCTTTCTTGTAAACGCGTAAAAGACGCACACGCGGGGGATCAAACCAGCGACGTCCACACCAAACTATATTGCGGTAACCACCACGCCACCTTCACTGATATGTCAACTTACATCTCTTTCCTTATTTTCGTATTTCCTCTTTCCTTCTTCTTTTTTCTTGTTTTCCCTTTTCCTTTTTTCGTTTTATGTTTCTGTTTATTCTTTTTTTCTTCCTGGTATGATGTTTCAAATTCCTGAACTTTTTTCTTCAAATTGATGAAATTACTTTTCGAATTCGATGAATTTTTTAAATTTTTATGAACATTTTTTCAAATTCAACGAACTTTTTTCAAATTTTATGAACTTTTTTCAAATTCGATGAAATTTTCATCAAAATTGATTAACTTTTTTAAAAAAATCGCTGAACATTTTTCAAAATGGCTGAACTTTTTATCAGAATCGATGAACCTTTTCTCAAATTTGATGAACGTTTTCCAAATTTGATATTTTTTTCTTTTCAAAATATGTGAACATTTTTCAAATTTGATAATTTTTTTTTAAAAAATGAATGAACTTTTTTCAGGTTTGTGAATTTTTCTTCAAAATGAAGAACTAGTTTCCAAATCATGATATTTTTTCCAAATAATTCAAAATATTTAAGTGGTACAATAGATGAATGGTTCTGTGCAATAAAATAGTGTTGCGGCTTTGCTATTATGTATTTGCCTCTCTTACTAATCACAAAGGGCAAGTAGCTTGCGTGGTTGGTGTTGTGGTGAGTTTGAAACCTGTAGAGAGCTTTTTTGTGATTTTCTGCTATCTTTTGTGTTTGCTAGTCTGCAAGTTTCATGGGCCGGCCCAGTGCGGGGCACTGCAGGCGCCAGGAGCGCGAACGGGCGCCTGCAGTGTCGTATAGGAGCTCCCACAAAATTGTTCTTCCGCTCGCGTCTAGTTCCGATGAAGAATTGGAGATTCCACACAAGAGATTACGAGAATCGGGGTTTTTTTAGAATGGCCACACTTTATGATTCAAAGTTTACAAAAATTGGAATACATAATGGGTCATGGTGCCAGCCCAGCAATGTGGCGGAGGAGATCATCTGCAAGGCATATACCTTCCCTACATGCAATCGCTTCTAGAGACGCGTCCCCAGTAGGGATGTGCGCAGCACGCCACTTGGCTTGCAAAACTACACAATGGCGACAAAAATTATTTGTCGCAATTAAGCTTGCCACAAACACCATCTATGCATGATTCATCAGCTTACTCAAAGCATTAAGCTGGTTTCTGTTGGCAGCGCCCCCTTAAACTCTTCAATCAAGTCTGTAGTAAGACAAAGTAACCAGTACTTATGCAAGATAAAGCCCATCCCAAATATGGTATGCGTAATTAGAATTCAATTCAGTTATATGATCTATATGTCATTATCTCTATTATCAAAGAGGTGTATGTAGGTTGTTTCATTCGCTTCCCTTCCCTCCAATCATTTCATTCATTTCATCTCCACCTTCCCTCCTCACATGCACCGGTTTTATTGATTTTTTTTTCTATTCCGGTTCGATCCGTCCTCACAAGTTGCTCATGTCCTGACCTCTCGCCGTTATGTCTTGACTCACCTTGCGTGTAGGGTTCCTCTAATGTGGAGGTTGCACCGCCGCCGCAAAATTCCTCCTCCCATGCTCGGCCCATCTCCCTTTCATGGGGGTGGTGGATCGACACGAACACAAGGGGATGGGGTTAGGGCTGAGAGCGGCGCAATTGGAGAGGGGCTCCTCCTTGGGGGTCCGTGCGCCAGAACGGCGGCGAGGAGCACCGGAAGGCATACAGAGTGGGCACCGTGAACGGGAAGGCCCCAAAACACGCGGTTGGCCGGCGGCCGGCCGACGTACCGTTTCTGCACCTCCGGGAACGTGGTGGGGCTGGTTTTCTGGTTTCGTTTCTTTTATTCCAGAAAAATGTTATATTTGATGTAAAAATATTTTAAAAAGTTGGAACCAAAAAAGTACTTTTTTTAAGTTTGCAAATTTTGAGATATCCACATATTCATAAAAAATTAAATGTTGGTGGTATTTTGAATGTTCATGAATTTTGAAATCAAAAAAGAAGAAAAAATAAGAAAAAACATAAAGTAGAAACCCCCAAAACCAGAGAAGAACGCCCAAGAAAACATAAAAAAATTGGGCGAATCCTATTTGACGCTGCCCGTTAATGTGTATTTTGCAAACGGGCGCCTGCAGCGCCCCGCGCTGGGCCGACCCATCTTCGCTTTCTTGTAAACGCGTAAAAGGTGCACACGCGGGGGATCAAACCAGCGACGTCCACACCAAACTATATTGCGGTAACCACCACGCCACCTTCACTGGTATGTCAACTTACATCTCTTTCCTTATTTTCGTATTTCCTCTTTCCTTCTTCTTTTTTCTTGTTTTCCCTTTTCCTTTTTTTGTTTTATGTTTCTGTTTATTCTTTTTTTCTTCCTGGTATGATGTTTCAAATTCCTGAACTTTTTTCTTCAAATTGATGAAACTACTTTTCTAATTCGATGAATAAATTTTGATGAACATTTTTTCAAATTCGATGAACTTTTCTTGAAAATTGATTGAGTTTTTTTTAAAAAATTGATGAATATTTTTCAAAATCACTGAACTTTTTATCATAATCGATGAACTTTTTCTCAAATTTGATGAACATTTTCCAAATTTGATGTTTTTTTGTTTTCAAAATCTGTGAGCATTTTTCAAATTTGATGTTTTTTTTAAAAAAAATCAATGAACTTTATTCAGGTTTGTGAATTTTTCTTCCAAAATGAATAACTTTTTTCAAAATCATGATATTTTTTCCAAATAATTCAAAATATTTAAGTGGTACAACAGATGAATGGTTCTGTGTAATAAAATAGTGTTGCGGCCTTGCTATTATGTATTTGCCTCTCTTACTAATCACAAAGGGCAAGTAGCTTGCGTGGTTGGTGTTATGGTGAGTTTGAAACCTGTAGAGAGCTTTTTTGCGATTTTTTTGCTATCTTTTGTGTTTGCTAGTCTGCGAATTTCATGGGCCGGCCCAGCACGGGGCACTGCAGGCGCCAGGAGCGCGAACGGGCGCCTGCAGCGCCGTATAGGAGCTCCCACAAAATTGTTCTTCCGCTCGCGTCTAGTTCTGATGAAGAATTGGAGATTCCACACAAGAGATTACGAGAATCGTTTTTTTTAGAATGGCCACACTTTATTATTCAATGTGACGTCCCCGATTTGACCATACACTAATCATGCACGCAAATGTGTACGGTCAAGATCAGGGTCTCACAGGAAGATATCACAACACAACTCTACAACATAAATAAGTCATACAAGCATCATAATTACAACCCAGGGGCCTCGAGGGCTCGAATACAAGTGTTCGATCATAGACGAGTCAGCGGAAGCAACAATATCTGAGTACAGACATAAGTTAAACAAGTTTTCCTTAAGAAGGCTAGCACAAAAGTAGCAACGATCGAAAAGGCATGGCCTCCTGCCTGGGACCTCCTAACTACTCCTCGAAACCGAACTCCACGTAGAATCATCCTCGGGATCTCTAGCTCCTGGACTCCAGCATCTGGTTGCGACAATCAGGTATAGAAAGGGGAAAAGAGGGAGAAAAGCAACCGTGAGTACTCATCCAAAGTACTCGCAAGCAAGGAGCTACACTACATATGCATGGGTATATGTGTAAAGGGTCATATCGGTGGACTGAACTGCAGAATGCCAGAATAAGAGGGGGGATAGCTAATCCTGTCGAAGACTACGCTTCTGGCAGCCTCCATCTTGCAGCATGTAGAAGAGAGTAGATTGAAGTCCTCCAAGTAGCATCGTATAGCATAATCCTACCCGGTGATCCCCTCCTCGTCGCCCTGTTAGAGAGCGATCACCGGGTTGTATCTGGCACTTGGAAGGGTGTATTTTATTAAGTATCCGGTTCTAGTTGTCATAAGGTCAAGGTACAACTCCGGGTGGTCCTTTTACCGAGGGACACGGCTATTCGAATAGATAAACTTCCCTGCAGGGGTGCACCACATAACCCAACACGCTCGATCCCATTTGGCCGGACACACTTTTCTGGGTCATGCCCGGCCGCAGAAGATCAACACGTCGCAGCCCCACCTAGGCTCAACAGAGAGGTCAACACGCCGGTCTAAATCCTATGCGCGCAGGGGTCTGGGCCCATCGCCCATTGCACACCTGCACGTTGCGTACGCGGCCGGAAGCAGACCTAGCCTAGCAGGCGTTCCAGTCTAATCCGGCGCGCGCCGCTCCGTCGCTGACGTCAAGAAGAGCTTCGGCTGATACCACGACGTCGAGTGCCCATAACTGTTCCCGTGTAGTTGATTAGTGCGTATAGACCAAATGGCCAGACTCAGATCAAATACCAAGATCTCGTTAAGCGTGTTAAGTATCCGTGAACGCCGACCAGGGCCAGGCCCACCTCTCTCCTAGGTGGTCTCAACCTACCCTGTCGCTCCGCCATAAAGTAACAGTCGGGGGCCGTCAGGAACCCAGGCCCACCTCTACCGGGATGGAGCCACCTGTCCTTTCAGCCCCCTCATCAGAATCACTTGCGGGTACTCAACGAGCCGACCCGACTTTAGTCACACATGTGTCATGTATATAAAGTATATAGTATATACCCGTGATCACCTCCCGAAGTGATCACGGCCCAGTAGTATAGCATGGCAGACGGACAGAGTGTAGGGCCACTGATGGAACACTAGCATCCTATACTAAGCAGTAGGATGGCAGGTAAGGGTAACAACTGTAGCAACAATGACAGACTATGCAGCAGAATAGGATTAACGAAAGCAGTAACATGCTACACTACTCTAATGCAAGCAGTAGAGAGAAGAATAGGCGATATCTGGTGATCAGGGGGGCTTGCCTGGTTGCTCTGGCAAGTAGGAGGGGTCGTCAACAGCGTAGTCGGTCGGGGCACCAGCAGCGGCGTCGGTCTCGTAGTCTACCGGAGAGAAGAGGGGGAAGAAACAATAAATACAATGCAAATAAATGCATGACGATGCATGACATGACAAAGCGTGATGCTAGGAGTGCCCAATCACGGTAGTAGGTGATACCGGCGAAGGGGGGAAACATCCGGGAAAGTATTCCCGATGTTTCGCATTTCGGACAGATGAAACGGAGGGGGAAAATTGCGAGTTTGCTATGCTAGGGATGTGTGGCGGACGAACGGGCTGCCTACCCGGATTCGTCTCGTCGTTCTGAGCAACTTTCATGTACAAAGTTTTTTCATCCGAGTTATGGATTATTGAATATTAATTTTCAAAGTTTTTAATTCATTTTAGAATTAACAAACTTAAATTAATTAGGAAATGTCATTATGACGTCAGCATGACATCAGGGTGATGTCAGCAGTCAACAGTCAGTTGACTTGGTCAAACTGACGCGTGGGTCCCGGTTGTCATTGACTTAGGTTAACTAAACATGATTAGTTAATTTAATTAAGTGATTAGGTCAATTAATTAGGCTGAATTAAGTTAATTAAGTCTTTAATTAATTAATATTTTTATTATTTTATTTTATTATTATTATTTTTATTTTTAATTTTTTTATTTTTTTATAAAACATTCTGGGCGCGGGGCCCCACTTGTCATTGGGCCACTGGGCCAAACGGGCGCTGGCGATTCTGGCGCACCCGTGTGGGGCGTGCTGGCGCCCGTGCACCCGCACGGGGGCGACAGCGAGTGCCGGCGTGGCCGGGGAGCGGGAACAGAGGCGTGGTGGCGCGACGAGCGGCGGGGCGAACCACCGACGCAGACGGGGGCGACATTAGGGGGGAGCGCTCGTCAGGCGAGGCGAGGAGACGCGGTGGGGCTGCGGCGGCCGGCGCAGGCACACAGGGAGGGAGGCGACGATGAGCAAGGGGCCGCGACGGTGAGCAAGGGGCCGCGGCGGTCGGCAAGGGCGCGCGGTGCCGCGGTGAGCAGAATGGGCTGGAGCGGGTGGCTGCGCGGGCAAAGCAGCAGCGAGCAGGGGGAGGGTCGCGAGCGGGAGGGCGGAGGCAGGGGCGCGGCCGTCGCTGGGCGTGTAGAGCGGCGACAGCAGGCCACCGCGGGCGAGCGCAGGGTCGCCTGGTGCGGTGCGCGCGCGCTGGAGCCAGGAGGGGCGGTGACCGCGGCGGGGACAGCGCGGGCGCCGCGTGTGAGCGAGGAAAACTGCGAGGGGGAGGAGCTCACAGGGGGAGTGGCAGGGTACGGGGCAGTGGGCGCGGGGAGGAGGTCGGGGACGACGGCGGCGCAGGGGAGGCAGGCCGGCGAGGAGGTCCGGCAAGTCCGAGCGATGGGCGCCGGCGGGGACGGGCGCCGGCGTCGGCGCACGGCGTCGGGGTTCGGCCCGATCCAGTTCTGGATCGGGGGGGATGGGGAGCGAGAAGGGGAGTGGGGGGGTTAGGGTTTCGGGGGGTGGAGGAGGCCTAGTAGGCCAGGGGGTGCGGGAGTGAGTCGGCTGGGCCGACTGGCTCCTTCGGCCAACTGGGCCAAGGCCCAGTCGGGGGGGGGGGGAGGGCTTCTTTTATTTCTTTTTGCTTAACCACCAAAGGACTTTTGTAAATCATGGAGCTTGTCACATGAACATCATTGCATTATATAGCAATGCCACAAAAAGCTGAAGGTCTTTCGAAAAGGTTTAATTATTTTAGAAATCGAAAAGGCCAAGTGATGTGCCGTTGGTCCACTGTTTTAATTTCTAGGGGCATTTCTGGAGTTTCTAAATTGTTGGTTTTATTTTTATAACAACTTTGGTAATTTTTGCAATATTGTGAACATTTTAGTTTTTAGTGTTTGAAAACTTTTGTTGTTTGTTTTTATTTTCAATTTTTAATTTGAATCGGTTTCGAACTAACGCGAGATTAGCACAGAAACCGGGGTGACATGGCATCATGAACGTGGGATTACTGTGTCCTAATTATCTGGGCGTCACAATTCTCCTCCACTACAAGAAATCTCGTCCCGAGATTTAAGAGGTAGAGTAAGGGGAAAAGTTCTGGTTACGGAATTCTAACGAATCTTCTCGGTCTTGGTTGCTCTTCTCGAAGAAGTTGATCCGTTACGTTGATGTCTTCATTTTTCCTGCTTAAGGTAATCATGATGAAGCTGGCATCCTTTCTTCGGGAACTCCATCGTACTTACGAAGGACAAGGGGTAACTTCGGAATAACAGACCTCTGAACGGTTGACTATGTGGTTGATAACATCGGGGAAGGTGGCGGAAAGTAACTCTCGAATGGAAATTTAAGACAATATCGAGAGCAAAGTAAGGAGGTATCGTGGGGAAGTTTCGAGCGGGCAGGCAATCGTTCGATGCCTGAAGGGTTCAGAGCAACGGGAATAAGTATTGTGTCTGATACCAAAATTGATGATCTCACGAAAGGTGGCACGTGAATTACATACGAAGCCAAGCGTGAGGAATAACCTTGGGAACAGGGGGTGTACAAGAGAGTCAGGTTTCGATCCTGTGGAACTGTGGGTTATGGGCCCACCATGTGGGTTAAAAGTAGAAAGGGCAGTAATGTCTTGCACGATCATGTAAGCAAGGCATGTAAGAGGATAGCCTGTCTTTTATGTCGGCAACAACATCGGTACCAAGGGCGAGGGATGAAGAGAACCATTTTCCTGCTCGTTGAAACGAGGTGGACCAATAGGCAAGTTCTCGTCCATCGGTGGTTACCGGAATGTCACCAACAATAGTAACAGGGTCTTACTGACAAAGTTGTACACCGAGGTGTTTGCACAAGCAGGGAATTAATACTGCTTAGATCATAACGATCACCAGAAACGTTAAACCAACCAATGGAAAGGAAAATATGATTAACAGATTAAACAGAACAATGGAAAGGAAAATGTGTTTAAACACATATTTCAGGGGTATATCCTTCCCAAGGAAAATGGTTAGAAGAGAACCATTTAGGTTAGGGAAGAGGAAGTTCATGACATTACCCAAACAACGGTGTTTGAATAATTGATAACAAAAATTTAGCATTGTGCTTCAAATGTTTTTATTGAAGATCGGAGTACCACAGACATGCTTCGAGATAGCATTGACATGGTCATTAGGTAAGATCAGGCTATGGATACACAAAGGATCCATCAGGAACAACTTATAGAGTAAGTCTTACAATTTCCTCATGGAAGAATAGCTAACCTTGCTAAAAAGGAAAACTTATAACAATAGGGCCTCTAGGCATGATATCACCCTACTGGGTTATATAAAGACCAATGCTATGACTCTTGGAAAAATGCTCCAACCATCATATCTGACCGAGATTCAGATCTGATTGGTGTCAGGATACCTCAGACTCAGGATGCCTGAGAAGAAGAGGTGCAACACAAATTGACGAGATGACAATGTAAGATTCTCGAGAAATGAACTATGGAAACAAGTTCCAAAACAAGAGTTCATCATTAAACCTAGGAGAGGACGAGGAGGTGGCTGATGAACTTAATGACAATTCAATGAGATTTTCAAAAGATGGATTTCCACAACAAGGAGATAACATTTGTCAGATCAAATGATATAATGAGGTATGCTCAAGGAAAACATACACAGTTAAACGTTGGTTGAAAAGTGCACCCGAAATATGGGCTTAGGTAGCATGATCAATGTTAGAATGGTGATTCGATAACCAATGGTCTAAGAATGAAATATCGACCATTAACTTCAAAGCAATAGGGTTGCTAGAAGTTTAGAATTTACACATCACAGACCATTTGTCGGTATTCCGGTTAGAAACAACACGGACACCAAGAAAAGAACGATGATGGTAATAAGTATTACTTGTATCAAGGATTCTTAAGGGGTGGTGAAAATTCCCATGACATTCTTGACATAAAAGATGGTAATACTCCAAGGTAAAGAAGAACAGAAGCTGGATAGCAAGGGACTCAAAGTATAACACAAAACACGAACAAGTTTGTGTTGGAGGGAGGTCAATAAAGTGGTCGATGATAACACAAATCATCGAGGGCAAGGATGGTATTTCTCATCATGAACTCAATTGATATCCTGGAAGAGCTTGGAATGCTGATGATGATCACGACACATTTGTCGAGAGATTTCATGAAGATGTAATCAATCGACGATGACATCAAGTCAAAGGAATGATGAAAGCGAAAGGTTATTGGAACCACGGGTAGGACACAAACTCGAAATCAAGTTTGTTGTTCAAGGAGAAGTGATATGATGAGGAAGATCGACGCAAGATTAGCTCACTGTCGAAATTTGTGCGCTGGGAAGGTCCAGGTAGCACAGTTATCGGCACGATAATGACATAGCTGAGCAGGCTAGGAATGACTTGAAGGATTATTAAACTCGTAAGCAACAAAAATTGCTTAGAGTTATTGAATCGGAGTGCGGAATTGATTCACTTATCGGTGTCCTTGAGGGGTTCTAACAACTCAGAACCCGTTGGAAAAATGGAATCGGCAAGAATATTAGTTGATGAAGAACTCATAAGAAGTTAAGTAGTTCCTTGGCATTCTCGAGATACCAGGGGGGTAATACTCGACGACCGGAGCATTATCGTAATTGTTCATATTGTACCCCTTCCATTTTCCAACCGGAGCGTTATCGTAATTGTTCATTATCGTTCCTTGTACATCTCGTTTCAACCGGAGTGCTCGCATGTACTTCTCGTCCATTGCTCTCGTCATTCATAGCTTTGCAAACTCCAAAGTTCTCATGGTGTTCTTTGCTTCCGTTTACTACGGAGTTCTCTCAATTCGCTTATCTTCGTTGTGTCATTTCCTCAAGCTTTGCGACCTCTCAAGGTTCTTTGGTTTCACTCGGTTGTCAAGAAGCAATTTAGTTTTACCTCTTCTCCTCTTCTTCCGTTTCTCTCCGGTGCCATCCTAGATCTCGGGACGAGATCCTCTTGTAGTGGTGGAGTGTTGTAACGCCCCGAGACCGACGCTCCGATTGCCTTCCTTGTTTGGCGAGTCAGCTCTGTTATTTATTTTGTTGTTGCATTCTTCATCGCATCATTCGCATTGCATCGGCACTCTGTTGCCGTCATTGTTTTCCAAACTTGCATCCGCTCGTAGTTGCCGCGTTCCCCCTTGCGTTCGTTGACCATTCTGAGCCTAACCGGATTTTCGATTCTCTCTTGTCTGACCGTTTGACCCTCTCTGCACAACCACCGAACCCCTCCTTGCGCAGTGCATAGACCCCTCTCGCGCGTCCGGAACTACCCCGAACCCGACCCGGGTTGTTGTCACCGTTGGATTCGGATCATCCCCAAACATCTACAAAACATCACCGTTTTCTTTGTTGGACGCTCTAGCCTATTTATCTCGACCGTTTGATTTTAATCGGAGGGTCCGTTTAGCCCCTAACCTAATCCGTGATGTATATATATATATTCGTCCACCCCTAGTCCATTTTGGCAAACCCTAAAAATCCTCCCCCTTGTCCCGTCGCGCCGCCGCCACTAGCCCCACTCACCAAATCCCCCTCGGGATGCTTCCGATCCAAATCCACAGCCCCTCCTTGATTTGCAAACCCAGCCAACCATTTGAACCCCGACCCCGAGCACCTCCCACCTCGAGCTCCTCCCAGATCACCACGCCGCCTTCATGAGCCAGGAGCTCGTCCACGGCCTCGAGCCACTTCTCCCGCCGGCAATCGAGTCCATCGACCAGGACCCCGTCGTCCTCCAGCAGCAACCCGGAGCTCCAGCTCCCCTTCCTCGGTCCATGGCGCCCTCGCCCCGAGCACGCAGGACACCATGGCCGGCCTCTTCTTTCGATCCGTCGCCGCACCTTCGTCTCCTTCAAGCAGCAGCAGCCCCGTGCGCCTTCGACCACGCCTGACCCCGAGCCGCTGCCTTCCCCTCGTTCCCCTGTGCAGACCACCCAAGGCCGTCCCGACCCCCCTGCTGCCTCGAGCGCCCGCGCAGGACCTCGCCGGACCACCAAGCGTCAACATCCCGAGGTTCCCCGTGCCCGGTGCCTTCCCTTTCTTCTCCTTCCTCATCCTGCAGTTCTTCTTCCCCGGCTCTCAACCTCCCCATCTCTCTCTCACAGGGACCGCCGTCGCCAAGTACGGCCGCGGCCGTTGCCTCTGCATCCGGCCCCCTCCGCCCAGATCCGTCGTCTCCGCCTCCCTCCCATCGCCTCCGGCGAGCAGTCGTGCCGCCGCGGCTCTGCTCCCTGTCGGGCAGAGGACGCCGCTCGTCCCTGCCGCATTGACGGTGGATAGCGCCCCTGGCCCAGCTTCAGCGGCCGTGTGGGCCACCCGCAAGCAGTCCAGCGCCTCCTGGCCCAAACTCTCACAACCGCGCCAGGCCAGCGGCCTCCTCCTCCACCGACTGGGCCTCAGCCCATGGTGAGCCACCGCTGCGCCCCCCCTTCCACTATTGGCCCAAGTGCAGTTTCGGCCCGTGTAGTTTTTTTTCCCGTCTGCGATTTTGTCCATTTATCCAGAGTATTGCAGTTTTACAGAAAAACCCCTCATGTTCATGCATTAATAATTAATAAACCGTGCATCGGATTAAAATGATTTAAACATGTAAAATGCTTAGAATTTTGTGTAGATTAATAATATGCCACTTTCATCCCATGCTAAAACGTTTAAACTTGCTGTTTATTTAATTTTGGATATATGCCATGTTAAAATGATTTATTTCATAACTAAATAACCGTAGCTCGGATTTTAATAAACTTTATATGTAAATGGGGTAGAAAAATGCATAGATTAACATGGTGCACTCCATTTTGCTGTTTAACAATATTAAAATTGCGTTTATGGCAGAACAGTACCAGATCCAAATTATGGACATGAGGATTTTCCGGAAATTGTTGTTTGTTGTTCCGGCCTCATTTAAATTGCCTAAAATGTGTAGTTTACTTATGTCTCACCTCCTGCCATGTTAATCAACATTTAATATTGTTGGGTCCATAAACGAGAGAGAACTAAATAATTAAATATGGTGTTTCGTCAATATGCAACTCGTTGCATACTGAGCTCCACTTAATTTGTAGTGTTGTTTGTTGCACTTTGCCATGCCATGCCTCATTAAACCGGACATGCATCATATTTGTGTTTGCATCATGCCATGTGTATGTGGTGGTTGTTTACTATGTTGTTTGTTTCTTTCCGGTTTGCTTCTCTCGTTAGCTTCGGTTTCGTTCCGGAGTTGTGAGGATTCGTTCGACTACATCCGTTTGTCTTCTTCATGGACTCGTTCTTCTTCCTTGCGGGATCTCAGGCAAGATGACCATACCCTCGAAATCACTTCTATCTTTGCTTGCTAGTTGTTCGCTCTTTTGCTATGCCGCGCTACCTACCACTTGCTTATCAAGCCTCCCAAATTGCCATGAACCTCTAACCTTTGTCACCCTTCCTAGCAAACCGTTGTTTGGCTATGTTACCGCTTTTGCTCAGCCCCTCTTATAGCGTTGCTAGTGCAGGTGAAGATGAAGATTGCTCCATGTTGGAACATGTTTATGTTGGGATATCGCAATATCTCTTATCTTAATTAATGCATCTATATACTTGGTAAAGGGTGGAAGGCTCGGCCTTATGCCTGGTGTTTTGTTCCACTCTTGCCGCCCTAGTTTCCGTCATACCGGTGTTATGTTCCTTGATTTTGCGTTCCTTACGCGGTTGGGTGATTTATGGGACCCCCTTGACTGTTCGCTTTGAATAAAACTCGTCCAGCAAGGCCCAACCTTGGTTTTACCATTTGCCTACCTAAGCCTTTTTCCCTTGGGTTCTGCAGACTCAAGGGTCATCTTTATTTTAAACCCTCGGGCCAGTGCTCCTCTGAGTGTTGGTCCAACCCGTCAGTCGCCGTTGGCCACCAGGGGCAACTCTGGGCTGGCCTACCGGAAGCTTGGACAATCCGGTGTGCCCTGAGAACGAGATATGTGCAGCTCCTATCGGGATTTGTCGGCACATTCGGGCGGCTTTGCTGGTCTTGTTTTACCATTGTCGAAATGTCTTGTAAATCGGGATTCTGAGACTGATCGGGTCTTCCCGGGAGAAGGTTTATCCTTCGTTGACCGTGAGAGCTTATAATGGGCTAAGTTGGGACACCCCTGCAGGGTATTATCTTTCGAAAGCCGTGCCCGCGGTTATGTGGCAGATGGGAATTTTTTAATATCCGGTTGTAGAGAACTTGACACTTGACCTTAATTAAAACGCATCAACCGCGTGTGTAGCCGTGATGGTCTCTTCTCGGCGGAGTCCGGGAAGTGAACACGGTTCCTGGGTTATGTTTGACGTAAGTAGGAGTTCAGGATCACTTCTTGATCATTGATAGTTCACGACCGTTTCGTTGCTTCTCTTCTCGCTCTCCTTTGCGTATGTTAGCCACCATATATGCTTAGTGCTTGCTGCAGCTCCACCTCATTACACCATCCTTTCCTTTAAGCTTAAATAGTCTTGATCCGGGTTGATGCTGAGTCCTCGTGACTCACAGATACTTCCAAACAGTTGCAGGTGCCGATGAGACCAGTGCAGGTGACGCAACTGAGCTCAAGTGGGAGCTCGATGAAGATCTTGTTCGTTGTGTTGTTTCTTTTCATATTGATCAGTAGTGGTGCCCAGTTGGGACGATCAGGGATCTAGCAGTTGGGTTGTCTTCTTTTATTTGGTTCCGTAGTCGGACCTATGTGTGTATCTTGAATGATGTATGATTTATTTATGTATTGTGTGAAGTGGCGATTGTAAGCCAACTCTTTATCCCATTCTTGTTCATTACATGGGATTGTGTGAAGATGACCCTTCTTGCGACAAAACCACAATGCGGTTATGCCTCTAAGTCGTGCCTCGACACGTGGGAGATATAGCCGCATCGTGGGCGTTACAAGTTGGTAATCAGAGCCATCCCCGACTTAGGAGCCCCCTGCTTGATCGAATCGCTGGCGTTGTTGAGTCTAGAGCAAAAATGTTTTGAGTCTTAGGATTATATATATCGGAGAGTAGGATTCTTTTACTCCTCAGTCTCTTTGTCGCTCTGGTGAGGCCTCCTGACGTAGAAGTTTTGACTCTTCTCTCCTCAAATTTCACTAAAAAAAATTTAGGATCACGCGGGTATCTTGGAATTGTTCCGATGGTTTTGTGACGAGAACATTGTTCTTGGTGCCTCCTGACATTTAGGGGTTGTGGCAGTGTCCCGGGGAGTTGAGCTCCGAGGTGTTGTCGTCACAATTTTATCATTGCAGTTCTGGAATACCTGAGTTTTGCCGACATCGAAATCTCTTTTATGCAGTTGTTGGTGAGATCACCTCGACGCCACCCAATACTGGGGCGGGAGTTCGGGAGTATTGCCATAACTAGTATAACAGATGCTTTTCGAAGGTTGAGGTAAACGATTTCCGGAGTTTTCTTGGTTATGTGTTGAAGGATGGATACAGCTGGATCTAGGGATTGTTAGTTTGGGTGATATATTTTGTGTCCCCTGTATCCCCAACACCAGATTGCATAACCAGAAAGTTTCAGGAGTTTATAAGTGGGAATTCAAGTAGCTCTTAGGATATCTTTCCGACAGACGCATGATATGAGATTGGGGTTCGACGTCTAGTGGTCCGCCTGTACACGGTTGGTTTTACAGTGGTCTCGTAGTGTCTTAAAGAGTCCTTGGCTATGCCGACTCGGGGACGCTTCGTATGTCATGTGCACTGCCTTGTACATGATGGTGCTGTACGATCGAGCCCGTGTGGGCCCCACCACGAAAACTTCAGACGAAATCTCTATCATATGTTTGTTCCGGCTTATTCTGCAAGCCAAATCCTTTGTTTTGTTTTATTTGTGGTATTCGAGTTGCTTCAATGACAAGTGTGGATTCCATACCTTCCCTAAACGGTGTTCTCATATTTCTATATGGATACTAATCCTTCTTGATCATCGAGGTCGTCATGGTAATTTCTTTTCCAACCGGTGTGCTTCTCTTCAAGTGGATCCGATCATTTCAACATTCGCGAGATCAACTCTTAGTTCTTTGCAACGGTGTTTGCTTCATCCGTCCCAAGTTGCCTTTGTTTTCCCGCCCGCCCACCCTTTTTCTTGAAACACTCAGATTTCTTAATCAAGTATCCTTTTTATTGATGCGAAGTCTCTTCATTCTTTTCTTTCAATGTTCTTATCCGGTGATTTTCCATGAAGATGCTCACGAAACTTCAAGTTTTTCATTCTTCATTCTTTTGCTTCTCCGGCGGACTAAATTCAAGCCTTCAATGTTGGTCACATCCTTTCTCCTTGTTTCAAATGTTTTCTCATGTCGGTGCATCTCTTAATCATCCACCTCTTGTTATTCACGTTATATGGAGTGCTGAAGATATCTCTGAAGATTCGCATTTCCATTCCAAATTCGTTCAAGCTATTTTGAGGTTGTTATCTCATTCAAGCCATTTAATTCAACCGGTGCAATCTCATTTTCAAGTAATCATTTCAACGGTGTTTCTTTTGAGTGGGCCCTAACCCACAGGTTTTTCCCAGGATCTTACCTGACTCTTCTAATTCTTTCCGGAGTTATTCTCAAATTCATTGCAAAGTTTGACGTAAGAATGAATTATCATCAGTCATATGTCTTTCTCCAAGATCTTTCAAATTCTTTTCTTTGTTGATTCAACCTTTCTATTCTTCATGGTTCCGGAGTGTCTCATAAATTCATGGTGGTGTTTCTCGTCGTCATTCTCAACATTTGAAGACCGAAGAAGAGTTTTCCCTCCAAATCTTATCCGTTCTCTTGAAGATTCATAGTTCTAGCTTATGCCATCCTCTCATAGTTGTTTTCTATGGTGAGAATTCTTTTCATACCGATCCGGAGCATTTCATGAGTTGTTTTCGTTTCTTGATCATCCAAAGGCCATCATTTCAGAAGATTTCTTCGTTCTAAGTTTTCAGCCTCGTTCTCCAATTATTCTAAATTGATGTCTCTTTGTTCATCTCCTTATTCTTCCGGTGCATCGTTCAAAGTATTCTCTAATCAGCTCGTGATCTCTTCGTTCTCGTGTATCAAATTCCCTCGAGTATTTTCGCGCGTTCTTTAATTCTACCGGTGTTTCGTCCTCTTTTCTTCAATTGTTTTCAATTCTCGCGGTGGTTCGTTCAAGATTTCTCTTCCTTCATCACATACCAATTTATTCGTTGTTTCAATCCTACCGGTGGTTCGATGAAGACCTTCACAAGTTACAGCAATATCTATCTTAATCCTTTCTACGAGAATAAGTAGTATGCCAAATCCGTTGATTGTCATCAATTTATACTGGTGAAGGATACTCATAACATAATTCTTATTATTGTTTCATCCAAGTGATTAATTCTTTCTTCCGGAATTCGTTCATGATATCGAATTCTCGGTTCCAAGTTGTTCATCTTTTCTTTCCGGAGCTCCAAGTTATTTCAATTATATCATTTCAAACCTTCATCTAATCATTGCAAGGCTTCACCTTGTGTTGTCAACTTCTCTTTCTTTTTATCATCCTTTTATTACCGGAGTTCTTCATGGAGGCTCTACATGGTGGTTCGTCAAGGATTCTTTTCATTCTTCAATTGTTCTTCAAGATTTCTTTTGAAGTTATGATCCGTCAAGCTATACTCTAAAATAAACATGGTGCTCAACACATGTTTGACTTGAGGAGTCCAAGCATTCTTCATCTTGCATTCTAAAGTGCAATTCTTCCTACCTTATCTTTTGAGGTGGTGTTATGTCATTCTCGATAATTTTCCTTCGGGTTTCATGATTCACAAAGTTTTCAGGAGTGACATATTTAAATCCATCATTTTATCTTCGTTCAAGAGATCTTTTCAACCAATCAATCTTTTTGTTGGAGTTGTATTGGGTTATATTTCACCTATAGCCTTCCCTAAGGAATGTAGCTATTTGTGGAGTTTATCAATGATCAAGTTTTCTCCTTCTCCTCTTGATGGAAGAAGTTTTCATCTCTTCGTTGATCTCAAACAAGCAATTGTTTTCGTTAGTGGCAAATTTTCAACTCATGTTTTGAGATGTCTCCATAAGCCCACGAGGATCATATCCTTTTGTTGTTGGTTTTTTTCCAACAACTCCGTTAGAACCTTCTTGGAAGGATGCTTTCCAAGCTCATTTGTGGCAGAAGTTGTCATTTTCTTCTCCGTTATCTTATTCCGACGATCTATCTTCTATTCGTTCGTCCTGGAGGCTTTGTGATGTTGCTCTCTTCGACCAATCATCTCGTTTTGTCAAGATCATGTAATTTTTTTCCTTTCTTATCCGTTTAGCCGGAGTGTCGTGTTTTCATTCGAGTTCTCTCTTCTTATCAAGTTTTGTCTCCTTCCTCAACCGGAGTGCTATCTGAAATCTTTCTTACCCCTTGTGCCATTCTTTCTTTAGTTCCAGAGGCAATGTGTTGTTAATTTCATCGTGTTTCCTCTCATCTTGTGAAGAACATGTTCAATTCCTTCCATTTACAGTCGGAGTGCTGTCCAAATTATGTCATCCTCATTCCTTCTTTATCTTGTTTAACCGGAGTGTTGATGTCTATCATTCCTCTTCTAACCGGAGTCTCATCCAAGTGCTTTCATTTTGCCAAGTCCATATTGTACCCCTTCCATTTTCCAACCGGAGCGTTATCGTAATTGTTCATTATCGTTCCTTGTACATCTCGTTTCAACCGGAGTGCTCGCATGTACTTCTCGTCCATTGCTCTCGTCATTCACAGCTTTGCAAACTCCAAAGTTCTCATGGTGTTCTTTGCTTCCGTTTACTACGGAGTTCTCTCAATTCGCTTATCTTCGTTGTGTCATTTCCTCAAGCTTTGCGACCTCTCAAGGTTCTTTGGTTTCACTCGGTTGTCAAGAAGCAATTTAGTTTTACCTCTTCTCCTCTTCTTCCGTTTCTCTCCGGTGCCATCCTAGATCTCGGGACGAGATCCTCTTGTAGTGGTGGAGTGTTGTAACGCCCCGAGACCGACGCTCCGATTGCCTTCCTTGTTTGGCGAGTCAGCTCTGTTATTTATTTTGTTGTTGCATTCTTCATCGCATCATTCGCATTGCATCGGCACTCTGTTGCCGTCATTGTTTTCCAAACTTGCATCCGCTCGTAGTTGCCGCGTTCCCCCTTGCGTTCGTTGACCATTCTGAGCCTAACCGGATTTTCGATTCTCTCTTGTCTGACCGTTTGACCCTTTCTGCACAACCACCGAACCCCTCCTTGCGCAGTGCATAGACCCCTCTCGCGCGTCCGGAACTACCCCGAACCCGACCCGGGTTGTTGTCACCGTTGGATTCGGATCATCCCCAAACATCTACAAAACATCACCGTTTTCTTTGTTGGACACTCTAGCCTATTTATCTCGACCGTTTGATTTTAATCGGAGGGTCCGTTTAGCCCCTAACCTAATCCGTGATGTATATATATATTCGTCCACCCCTAGTCCATTTTGGCAAACCCTAAAAATCCTCCCCCTTGTCCCGTCGCGCCGCCGCCACTAGCCCCACTCACCAAATCCCCCTCGGGATCCTCCCGATCCAAATCCACAGCCCCTCCTTGATTTGCAAACCCAGCCAACCATTTGAACCCCGACCCCGAGCACCTCCCACCTCGAGCTCCTCCCAGATCACCACGCCGCCTTCATGAGCCAGGAGCTCGTCCACGGCCTCGAGCCACTTCTCCCGCCGGCAATCGAGTCCATCGACCAGGACCCCGTCGTCCTCCAGCAGCAACCCGGAGCTCCAGCTCCCCCCTCGTCCATGGCGCCCTCGCCCCGAGCACGCAGGACACCATGGCCGGCCTCTTCTTTCGATCCGTCGCCGCACCTTCGTCTCCTTCAAGCAGCAGCAGCCCCGTGCGCCTTCGACCACGCCTGACCCCGAGCCGCTGCCTTCCCCTCGTTCCCCTGTGCAGACCACCCAAGGCCGTCCCGACCCCCCTGCTGCCTCGAGCGCCCGCGCAGGACCTCGCCGGACCACCAAGCTTCAACATCCCGAGGTTCCCCGTGCCCGGTGCCTTCCCTTTCTTCTCCTTCCTCATCTTGCAGTTCTTCTTCCGCGGCTCTCAACCTCCCCATCTCTCTCTCACATGGACCGCCGTCGCCAAGTCCGGCCGCGGCCGTCGCCTCTGCATCCGGCCCCCTCCGCCCAGATCCGTCGTCTCCGCCTCCCTGCCATCGCCTCCGGCGAGCAGCCGTGCCGCCGCGGCTCTGCTCCCTGTCGGGCAGAGGACGCCGCTCGTCCCTGCCGCATTGACCGTGGACAGCGCCCCTGGCCCAGCTTCAGCGGCCGCGTGGGCCACCAGCAAGCAGTCCAGCGCCTCCTGGCCCAAACTCTCACAGCCGCGCCAGGCCAGCGGCCTCCTCCTCCACCGACTGGGCCTCAGCCCATGGTGAGCCACCGCTGCGCCCCCCTTCCACTGTTGGCCCAAGTGCAGTTTCGGCCCGTGTAGTTTTTTTTCCCGTCTGCGATTTTGTCCATTTATCCAGAGTATTGCAGTTTACAGAAAAACCCCTCATGTTCATGCATTAATAATTAATAAACCGTGCATCGGATTAAAATGATTTAAACATGTAAAATGCTTAGAATTTTGTGTAGATTAATAATATGCCACTTTCATCCCATGCTAAAACGTTTAAACTTGCTGTTTATTTAATTTTGGATATATGCCATGTTAAAATGATTTATTTCATAACTAAATAACCGTAGCTCGGATTTTAATAAACTTTATATGTAAATGGGGTAGAAAAATGCATAGATTAACATGGTGCACTCCATTTTGCTGTTTAACAATATTAAAATTGCGTTTATGGCAGAACAGTACCAGATCCAAATTATGGACATGAGGATTTTCCGGAAATTGTTGTTTGTTGTTCCGGCCTCATTTAAATTGCCTAAAATGTGTAGTTTACTTATGTCTCACCTCTTGCCATGTTAATCAACATTTAATATTGTTGGGTCCATAAACGAGAGAGAACTAAATAATTAAATGTGGTGTTTCGTCAATATGCAACTCGTTGCATACTGAGCTCCACTTAATTTGTAGTGTTGTTTGTTGCACTTTGCCATGCCATGCCTCATTAAACCGGACATGCATCATATTTGTGTTTGCATCATGCCATGTGTATGTGGTGGTTGTTTACTATGTTGTTTGTTTCTTTCCGGGTTGTTTCTCTCGTTAGCTTCGGTTTCGTTCCGGAGTTGTGAGGATTCGTTCGACTACATCCATTTGTCTTCTTCATGGACTCGTTCTTCTTCCTTGCGAGATCTCAGGCAAGATGACCATACCCTCGAAATCACTTCTATCTTTGCTTGCTAGTTGTTCGCTCTTTTGCTATGCCGCGCTACCTACCACTTGCTTATCAAACCTCCCAAATTGCCATGAACCTCTAACCTTTGTCACCCTTCCTAGCAAACCGTTGTTTGGCTATGTTACCGCTTTTGCTCAGCCCCTCTTATAGCGTTGTTAGTAGCAGGTGAAGACGAAGATTGCTCCATGTTGGAACATGTTTATGTTGGGATATCGCAATATCTCTTAACTTAATTAATGCATCTATATACTTGGTAAAGGGTGGAAGGCTCGACCTTATGCCTGGTGTTTTGTTCCACTCTTGCCGCCCTAGTTTCCGTCATACCGGTGTTATGTTCCTTGATTTTGCGTTCCTTACGCGGTTGGGTGATTTATGGGACCCCCTTGACTGTTCGCTTTGAATAAAACTCCTCCAGCAAGGCCCAACCTTGGTTTTACCATTTGCCTACCTAAGCCTTTTTCCCTTGGGTTCTGCAGACTCAAGGGTTATCTTTATTTTAAACCCCCGGGCTAGTGCTCCTCTGAGTGTTGGTCCAACCCATCAGTCGCCGGTGGCCACCAGGGGCAACTCTGGGCTGGCCTACCGGAAGCTTGGACAATCCGGTGTGCCCTGAGAACGAGATATGTGCAGCTCCTATCGGGATTTGTCGGCACATTCAGGCGGCTTTGCTGGTCTTGTTTTACCATTGTCGAAATGTCTTGTAAATCGGGATTCCGAGACTGATCGGGTCTTCCTGGGAGAAGGTTTATCCTTCGTTGACCGTGAGAGCTTATAATGGGCTAAGTTGGGACACCCCTGCAGGGTATTATCTTTCGAAAGCCATGCCCGCGGTTATGTGGCAGATGGGAATTTGTTAATATCCGGTTGTAGAGAACTTGACACTTGACCTTAATTAAAACGCATCAACCGCGTGTGTAGCCGTGATGGTCTCTTCTCGGCGGAGTCCGGGAAGTGAACACGGTTCCTGGGTTATGTTTGACGTAAGTAGGAGTTCAGGATCACTTCTTGATCATTGATAGTTCACGACCGTTTCGTTGCTTCTCTTCTCGCTCTCCTTTGCGTATGTTAGCCACCATATATGCTTAGTGCTTGCTGCAGCTCCACCTCATTACACCATCCTTTCCTTTAAGCTTAAATAGTCTTGATCTCGCGGGTGTGAGATTGCTGAGTCCTCGTGACTCACAGATACTTCCAAACAGTTGCAGGTGCCGATGAGACCAGTGCAGGTGACGCAACTGAGCTCAAGTGGGAGCTCGATGAAGATCTTGTTCGTTGTGTTGTTTCTTTTCATATTGATCAGTAGTGGTGCCCAGTTGGGACGATCAGGGATCTAGCAGTTGGGTTGTCTTCTTTTATCTTGGTTCCGTAGTTGGACCTATGTGTGTATCTTGAATGATGTATGATTTATTTATGTATTGTGTGAAGTGGCGATTGTAAGCCAACTCTTTATCCCATTCTTGTTCATTACATGGGATTGTGTGAAGATGACCCTTCTTGCGACAAAACCACAATGCGGTTATACCTCTAAGTCGTGCCTCGACACGTGAGAGATATAGCCGCATCGTGGGCGTTACAAGTTGGTAATCAGAGCCATCCCCGACTTAGGAGCCCCCTGCTTGATCGAATCGCTGGCGTTGTTGAGTCTAGAGCAAAAATGTTTTGAGTCTTAGGATTATATATATCGGAGAGTAGGATTCTTCAAATTGATGAAACTACTTTTCTAATTCAAAAATGTTCTGATTCTTCAAAAATGTTCCTGGTATGATGTTTCAAATTCCTGAACTTTTTTCTTCAAATTGATGAAACTACTTTTCTAATTCGACGAATAAATTTTGATGAACATTTTTTCAAATTCGATGAACTTTTCACGAAAATTAATTGAGTTTTTTTAAAAAAATTGATGAATATTTTTCAAAATCACTGAACTTTTTATCATAATCGATGAACTTTTTCTCAAATTTGATGAACGTTTTCCAAATTTGATTTTTTTTGTTTTCAAAATCTGTGAACATTTTTCAAATTTGATGATTTTTTTAAAAAAATCAATGAACTTTTTTCAGGTTTGTGAATTTTTCTTCCAAAATGAATAACTTTTTTCAAAATCATGATATTTTTTTCAAATAATTCAAAATATTTAAGTGGTACAACAGATGAATGGTTCTGTGTAATAAAATAGTGTTGCGGCCTTGCTATTATGTATTTGCCTCTCTTACTAATCACAAAGGGCAAGTAGCTTGCGTGGTTGGTGTTATGGTGAGTTTGAAACCTGTAGAGAGCTTTTTTGCGATTTTTTTGCTATCTTTTGCGTTTGCTAGTCTGCGAATTTCATGGGCCGGCCCAGCACGGGGCACTGCAGCCGCCAGGAGCGCGA
Source organism: Triticum aestivum (assembly GCF_018294505.1). Classification (NCBI taxonomy): domain Eukaryota; kingdom Viridiplantae; phylum Streptophyta; class Magnoliopsida; order Poales; family Poaceae; genus Triticum; species Triticum aestivum. The sequence goes on from NC_057796.1 coordinate 407,915,026, forward strand.
ACGGGCGCCTGCAGCGCCGTATAGGAGCTCCCACAAAATTGTTCTTCCGCTCGCGTCTAGTTCTGATGAAGAATTGGAGATTCCACACAAGAGATTACGAGAATCGGTTTTTTTAGAATGGCCACACTTTATTATTCAATGTGACGTCCCCGATTTGACCGTACACTAATAATGCACGCAAATGTGTACGATCAAGATCAGGGTCTCACGGGAAGATATCACAACACAACTCTACAACATAAATAAGTCATACAAGCATCATAATTACAAGCCAGGGGCCTCGAGGGCTCGAATACAAGTGCTCGATCATAGACGAGTCAGCGGAAGCAATAATATCTGAGTACAGACATAAGTTAAACAAGTTTGCCTTAAGAAGGCTAGCACAAAAGTAGCAACGATCGAAAAGGCATCGCCTCCTGCCTGGGACCTCCTAACTACTCCTCGAAGCCGAACTCCACGTAGAATCATCCTCGGGATCTCTAGCTCCTGGACTCCAGTATCTGGTTGCGACAATCAGGTATAGAAAGGGGAAAAGAGGGAGAAAAGCAACCGTGAGTACTCATCCAAAGTACTCGCAAGCAAGGAGCTACACTACATATGCATGGGTATATGTGTAAAGGGTCATATCGGTGGACTGAACTGCAGAATGCCAGAATAAGAGGGGGGATAGCTAATCCTGTCGAAGACTACGCTTCTGGCAGCCTCCATCTTGCAGCATGTAGAAGAGAGTAGATTGAAGTCCTCCAAGTAGCATCGTATAGCATAATCCTACCCGGCGATCCCCTCCTCGTCGCCCTGTTAGAGAGCGATCACCGGGTTGTATCTGGCACTTGGAAGGGTGTATTTTATTAAGTATCCGGTTCTAGTTGTCATAAGGTCAAGGTACAACTCCGGGTGGTCCTTTTACCGAGGGACACGGCTATTCGAATAGATAAACTTCCCTGCAGGGGTGCACCACATAACCCAACACGCTCGATCCCATTTGGCCGGACACACTTTTCTGGGTCATGCCCGGCCGCGGAAGATCAACACGTCGCAGCCCCACCTAGGCTCAACAGAGAGGTCAACACGCCGGTCTAAATCCTATGCGCGCAGGGGTCTGGGCCCATCGCCCATTGCACACCTGCACGTTGCGTACGCGGCCGGAAGCAGACCTAGCCTAGCAGGCGTTCCAGTCTAATCCGGCGCGCGCCGCTCCGTCGCTGACGTCAAGAAGAGCTTCGGCTGATACCACGACGTCGAGTGCCCATAACTGTTCCCGTGTAGTTGGTTAGTGCGTATAGACCAAATGGCCAGACTCAGATCAAATACCAAGATCTCGTTAAGCATGTTAAGTATCCGCGAACGCCGACCAGGGCCAGGCCCACCTCTCTCCTAGGTGGTCTCAACCTGCCCTGTCGCTCCGCCATAGAGTAAAAGTCGAGGGCCGTCAGGAACCCAGGCCGACCTCTACCGGGATGGAGCCACCTGTCCTTTCAGCCCCCTCATCAGAATCACTTGCGGGTACTCAACGAGCCGACCCGACTTTAGTCACCACATGTGTCATGTATATAAAGTATATAGTATATACCCGTGATCACCTCCCGAAGTGATCACGGCCCAGTAGTATAGCATGGCAGACGGACAAGAGTGTAGGGCCACTGATGGAACACTAGCATCCTATGCTAAGCAGTAGGATGGCAGGTAAGGGTAACAACTGTAGCAACAATGACAGACTATGCAGCAGAATAGGATTAACAAAAGTAGTAACATGCTACACTACTCTAATGCAAGCAGTAGAGAGAAGAATAGGCGATATCTGGTGATCAAGGGAGGGCTTGCCTGGTTGCTCTGGCAAGTAGGTGGGGTCGTCAACAGCGTAGTCGGTCGGGGCACCAGCAGCGGTGTCGGTCTCGTAGTCTACCGGAGAGAAGAGGGGGAAGAAACAATAAATACAATGCAAATAAATGCATGACGATGCATGACATGACAAAGCGTGATGCTAGGCGTGCCCAATCACGGTAGTAGGTGATACCGGGGAAGGGGGGAAACATCCGGGAAAGTATTCCCGATGTTTCGCATTTCGGACATATGAAACGGAGGGGGAAAGTTGCGAGTTTGCTATGCTAGGGATGTGTGGCGGACGAACGGGCTGCGTACCCGGATTCGTCTCGTCGTTCTGAGCAACTTTCATGTACAAAGTTTTTTCATCCGAGTGATGGATTATTTAATATTAGTTTTCAAAGTTTTTGATTCATTTTAGAATTAACAAACTTAAATTAATTAGGAAATGTCATTATGATGTCAGCATGACATCAGGGTGATGTCAGCAGTCAATAGTCAATTGACTTGGTCAAACTGACGCGTGGGTCCCAGTTATCATTGACTTAGGTTAACTAAACATGATTAGTTAATTTAATTAAGTGATTAGGTCAATTAATTAGGCTGAATTAAGTTAATTAAGTCTTTAATTAATTAATATTTTTATTATTTTATTTTATTATTATTATTTTTATTATTTCTATTTTTTTATAAAACATTCTGGGCGCGGGGCCCCACTTGTCATTGGGCCACTGGGCCAAACGGGCGCTGGCGATTCTGGCGCACCCGTGTGGGGCGTGCTGGCGCCCGTGCACCCGCACGGGGGCGACAGCGAGTGCCGGCGTGGCCGGGGAGCGGGAACAGAGGCGTGGTGGCGCGACGAGCGGCGGGGCGAACCACCGACGCAGACGGGGGCGACATTAGGGGGGAGCGCTCGTCAGGCGAGGCGAGGAGACGCGGTGGGGCTGCGGCGGCCGGCGCAGGCACATAGGGAGCGAGGCGACGATGAGCAAGGGGCCGCGACGGTGAGCAAGGGGCCGCGGCGGTCGGCACGGGCGCGCGGTAGCGCGGTGAGCAGAATGGGCTGGAGCGGGTGGCTGCGCGGTGGCGCGGGCAGAGCAGCAGCGAGCAGGGGGGAGGGTCGCGAGTGGGAGGGCGAAGGCAGGGGCACAGCTGTCGCTGGGCGTGTAGAGCAGCGACAGCAGGCCACCGCGGGCGGGCGCAGGGTCGCCTGGTGCGGTGCGCGCGCGCGCTGGAGCCAGGAGGGGGCGGTGACCGCGGCGGGGACAGCGCGGGCGCCGTGTGTGAGCGAGGAAAACAGTGAGGGGGAGGAGCTCACAGGGGGAGTGGCAGGGTACGGGGCAGTGGGCGCGGGGAGGAGGTCGGGGACGACGGCGACGCAGGGGAGGCAGGCCGGCGAGGAGGTCCGGCAAGTCCGAGCGACGGGCGCCGGCGGGGACGGGCGCCGGCGTCGGCGCACGGCGTCGGGGTTCGGCCCGATCCAGTTCTGGATCGGGGGGATGGGGAGCGAGGGGGAGTGGGGGGTTAGGGTTTCGGGGGGTGGAGGAGGCCTAGTAGGCCAGGGGGTGCCGGAGTGAGTCGGCTGGGCCGACTGGCTCCTTCGGCCAACTGGGCCAAGGCCCAGTCGGGAGGGGGGGCTTCTTTTATTTCTTTTTTTCTTTTCTACAGTTTTTATTTTATTTTTGCTCTGGTTTGTTAATTGCTTAACCATCAAAGGACTTTTGTAAAGCATGGAGCTTGTCACATGAACATCATTGCATTATATAGCAATGCCACAAAAAGCTGAAGGTCTTTCGAAAAGGTTTAATTATTTTAGAAATCGAAAAGGCCAAGTGATGTGCCGTTGGTCCACTGTTTTAATTTTTAGGGGCATTTCTGGAGTTTCTAAATTATTGGTTTTATTTTTATAACAGCTTTGGTAATTTTTGCAATATTGTGAACATTTTAGTTTTTAGTGTTTGAAAACTTTTGTTGTGTGTTTTTATTTTAAATTTTTAATTTGAATCGGTTTCGAACTAACGCGAGATTAGCACAGAAACCGGGGTGACATGGCATCATTAACGTGGGATTACTGTAGCCTAATTATCTGGGCGTCACATTCAAAGTTTACAAAAATTGGAATACATAATGGGTGATGGTGCCAGCCCAGCAATGTGGCGGAGGAGATCATCTGCAAGGCATATGCCTTCCCTACATGCAGTCGCTTCTAGAGACGTGTCCCCAGTAGGGATGTGCACAGCACGCCGCTTGCTTGCAAAACTACACAATGGCGACACAAATTATTTGTAGCAATTAAGCTTGCCACAAACACCATCTATGCATGATTCATCAGCTTACTCAAAGCATTAAGCTGGTTTCTGTTGGTAGCGCCCCCTTAAACTCTTCAATCAAGTCTGTAGTAAGACAGAATAACCAGTACTTATGCAAGATAAAGCCCCTCCCAAAAATGGTATGCGTAATTAGAATTCAGTTCAATTATATGATCTATATGTCATTATCTCTATTATCGAAGAGGTGTATGTAAGTTGTTTCATTCGCTTCCCTTCCCTCCAATCATTTCATTCATTTCATCTCCACCTTCCCTCCTCACATGCACCGGTTTTATTGATTTTTTTTCTATTCCGGTTCGATCCGTCCTCACAAGTTGCTCATGTCCTGAGCTCTCGCTGTTATGTCTTGACTCACCTTGCACGTAGGGTTCCTCTAATGTGGAGGTTACACCGCCGCCGCAAAATTCCTCCTCCCATGCTCGGCCCATCGTCCCTTTCATGGCGGTGGTGGATCGACACGAACACAAGGGGATGGGGTTAGGGTTGAGAGCGGCGCAATTGGCGAGGGGCTCCTCCTTGGGGGTCCGTGCGCCGGAACGGCGGCGAGGAGCACCGGAAGACATACAGAGTGGGCACCGCGAACGGGAAGGCCCAAAACGCGCGGTGGGCTGGCGGCCGGCCCACGTACCGTTTCTGCACCTCCGGGAACGTGGTGGGGCTGGTTTTCGGGTTCCGTTTCTTTGATTCCAGAAAAATGTTATATTTCATGTAAAAATATTTTAAAAAGTTGGAACAAAAAAAGTATTTGTTTTTAGTTTGCAAATTTTGAGATATCCACATATTCATAAAAAAATTAAATGTTGGTGGTATTTTGAATGTTCATGAATTTTTAAAAGCAAAAGAAGAAGAAAATATAAGAAAAAACATAAAGTAGAAACCCCCCAAAACCAGAGAAGAACGCCCAAGAAAACATAAAAAATTGGGCGAATCCTATTTGACGCTGCCTGTTAATGTGTATTTTGCAAACGGGCGCCTGCAGCGCCCCGCGCTGGGCCGACCCATCTTCGCTTTCTTGTAAACGCGTAAAAGGCGCACACGCGGGGGATCAAACCAGCGACGTCCACACCAAACTATATTGCGGTAACCACCACACCACCTTCACTGATATGTCAACTTACATCTCTTTCCTTCTTCTTTTTTCTTGTTTTCCCTTTTCCTTTTTTCGTTTTATGTTTCTGTTTATTCTTTTTTTCTTCCTGGTATGATGTTTCAAATTCCTGAACTTTTTTCTTCAAATTGATGAAATTACTTTTCAAATTCGATGAATTTTTTAAATTTTGGTGAACATTTTTTCAAATTCGATGAACTTTTTTCAAATTTTATGAACTTTTTTCAAATTCGATGAACTTTTCTTGAAAATTGATTAACTTTTTTTAAATTCGATGAATGTTTTTCAAAATTGCTAAACTTTTTTATCAGAATTGATGAACCTTTTCTCAAATTTGATGAACGTTTTTCAAATTTGATTTTTTTCTTTTCAAAATCTGTGAACATTTTTCAAATTTGATGATTTTTTTTGAAAATCAATGAACTTTTTTCAGGTTTGTGAATTTTTCTTCCGAAATGAAGAACTTTTTTCAAAATCATGATATTTTTTCCAAATAATTCAAAATATTTATGTGGTACAATAGATGAATGGTTCTGTGCAATAAAATAGTGTTGCGGCCTTGCTATTATGTATTTGCCTCTCTTACTAATCACAAAGGGCAAGTAGCTTGTGTGGTTGGTGTTGTGGTGAGTTTGAAACGTGTAGAGTTTTTTTGCGATTTTTTGCTATCTTTTGCGTTCGCTAGTCTGCGAGTTTCATGGGCCGGCCCAGCACGGGGCACTGCAGGCGCCAGGAGCGCAAACGGGCGCCTGCAGCACCGTATAGGAGCTCCCACAAAATTGTTCTTCCGCTCGCGTCTAGTTCCGATGAAGAATTGGAGATTCCACACAAGAGATTACGAGAATCGGGCTTTTTTTTAGAATGGCTACACTTTATTATTCAAAGTTGACAAAAATTGGAATACATAATGGGTCATGGTGCCAGCCCAACAATGTGGCGGAGGAGATCATCTGCAAGGCATATATCTTCCCTACATGCAATCGCTTCTAGAGACGCGTCCCCAATAGGGATGTGCGCAACACGCCGCTTGGCTTGCAAAACTACACAATGGCGACACAAATTATTTGTAGCAATTAAGCTTGCCACAAACACCATCTATGCATGATTCATCAGCTTACTCAAAGCATTAAGCTGGTTTCTGTTGGCAGCACCCCCTTAAACTCTTCAATCAAGTCTATAGTAAGACAGAGTAACCAGTACTCATGCAAGATAAAGCCCCTCCCAAATATGGTATGCGTAATTAGAATTCAATTCAATTATATGATCTATATGTCATTATCTCTATTATCAAAGAGGTGTATGTAGGTTTTTTCATTCGCTTCCCTTCCCTCCAATCAGTTCATTCATTTCATCTCCACCTTCCCTCCTCACATGCATCGGTTTTATTGATTTTTTTCTATTCCGATTCGATCCGTCCTCACAAGTTGCTCATGTCCTGACCTCTCGCCGTTATGTCTTGACTCACCTTGCGCGTAGGGTTCCTCTAATGTGGAGGTTGCACCGCCGCCGCAAAATTCCTCCTCCCATGCTCGGCCAATCGTCCCTTTCATGGAGGTGGTGGATCGACACGAACACAAGGGGAGGGGGTTAGGGCTGGGAGTGGGGCAATTGGCGAGGGGCTCCTCCTTGGGGGTCTGTGGGAATGTACGATATGAAGGAGAGAGGGCACCATGGCAAAGGTGAGTTGGGTGTCAACCGGTTTTAGATGAGAGGGCTCCAGCAAGAAATGTCTCGTTACGGTGGGAAACCGAGCGGGAAGGGGAGGGTCCGACAGAAAAAAGAAGGATGCGTCGTAGGGTGGGGTTTTTATGTTGGGACCACATGTTGGCGATAACATGGTAGATAGTCATGATAAATACATTTCTCCCTGACACATGGGCTACATTTAGGGGAGCCCGAACTATCCAAGAAGTTGGATTTTGAGAAGCCCATTAGATGCATGTTTGATGTCTGAACACGCTCGAACGTATAAGAGAGAAATGAGCTTCAACTTTGATTACGACCTTAATTATTTGTTTGATTACGACCTTAATTATTTGTTTGATTTATTTATATGTATAGTAGTCTGTAGCAACACTCGCACGTTCTGCTAGTAAGTACTCCCTACATTCGGAATATTCATTTCTCCAACAGGTATTTTAGGACGGAGGGAGTAGTAGAGATGAGATATAATGGCACCGATAGAGAATTCGTGCACGCGCAAGGAATTTGGTGGGCGAAACGGACGTGCACCTCGGCTCGGGGCACCAGCGGAGACCACGTACCGAACCGCAAAGCCAAACGATACCAGACCGCTGATCCAGCCGCGCGTCCCACAGAAAATCATGCCCAGTTGCCCACAGTAACACACATCCGTCGCTCTCCCACCAAACACCAACCATGGAGGTAGCAAAAGGAGGCACGAGAAAAAAACCATCTATTCTACTACACACCGGATAAGAGGAAGCAAGGTATGATACAATCTAAATCGATCTTCTAAAAGTAGAATCTGAATCCATGCACGCCGTGTTACGATCTGAAAATCGCAAAAAAAAAAAGTGTTACGATCTGAATACACAGTGTGGATGCGACCTGAAGCAAATCACAGTAGTACCAGCATTAGCTAGAGGGAAGTGGTTTGGCTATGCTTGACATCTCCGGCGGGCTTAGTCAACCACGCCAGCGCAGCCCAGAGGTTTGCAGGGGCCCTTGAAACGAAATCAGCAGCAGCACCTGGTATCTCCCAGAGGTCGGTGAGCCCTGCGCAAAAACAGAGTAATCAGACACCACCTGTTTTTCTGCTGTCTGTGAAATGAAATGAACATCACAACTCCCCTCTTTGTATCCTACTGCCTCCATTCCTAAATATAAGTATTCGTAGAGATTTCACGATAAACTTCATATGAAACAAAATGAGTGAATCTATAACCTAAAATGCATCTATGTACATTCGTACGTGGTCTCTAGTGAAATCTCTACAAAGACTTATTCAAAAACGGGGTATTTCTCATGCCATCTAGGTTGGTTGAGCTGTGGCAAATGATTTGATACCAAGGTTAGCGCAAATGAACATCAAACATGGTGATAATCCCATGGATGTCACCACTACTGATCCACTACACCAGTGGGCAGTACATTTTAGAATTCAGAAGAAGCAGCCGAAGAAGTTCAGTCTGCCTGCCCTGCTGCGTCTCCGACCCCACTCACCTACCACCAACCGCTCCCATCGGCTTTCTTCCGTTCCTCCACCGTATAAAGTCACCGAGGTCCGAGAGCACCACCAGCTCCACCACCGTCTCCACCAACCCAGAGCAGAGTCGCGGCAGGCACAATGGACGCGGCGTCGCTGCTCCCGTTCGCCATCGCGCTGGTGGCGATCCCGATCTCGCTGGCGCTGCTGGACCGGCTGCGGCTGGGCCGGCTGCCGCCGGGCCCGCGCCCGTGGCCGGTGGTGGGCAACCTGCGGCAGATCAAGCCGGTGCGGTGCCGCTGCTTCCAGGAGTGGGCGGAGCGGTACGGGCCCATCATCTCCGTCTGGTTCGGCTCCTCGCTCACCGTCGTCGTCTCCACCTCCGAGCTGGCCAAGGAGGTGCTCAAGGAGCACGACCAGCAGCTCGCCGACCGGCCCCGCAACCGCTCCACCCAGCGCTTCAGCCGCAACGGCCAGGACCTCATCTGGGCCGACTACGGCCCGCACTACATCAAGGTGCGCAAGCTCTGCAACCTCGAGCTCTTCACCCAGAAGCGCCTCGAGGCGCTGCGCTCCATCCGCGAGGACGAGGTCACCGCCATGGTCGAGTCCGTCCACCGCGCCGCCGCCGGCCCCGGTAAGCTGCCATCCCAGATCGCACGCCCCTCTTATTTTCTTTTTCTTTTCTTTCCCCTTTTTCGCCCACCGCACATTTCGGAGACAGACAGTGTGCGCGCGTGCGTGCCATTTCGGAGTAAGCGGGGGTGGTTGCTGCAAAATACAGGGAGGGAGGTATCTTCTGTTAGGCGAGTGGACGTGGTGTCCTCGTGTTTGGTGGGTTTGGTCGACCAATTGCTCTGTCGTGTTGACGGTGCCGACGATGCGTAGCCGTTCCAAAATGCCAGGCCTCCGTCGGTCGTTTCGTATTGATCTTGATTGTTTTCGGTGCCAAATTTGCAATGGATCGCAGGAACAATGAGTCTTGGCCGATTTGGTGGTACAGTAAACGGAGCTGATCTGTTGAAATGCCTCCTGTTGGGTGGCCACATGACAAGCACGTTGCTAGAGTACTGAACCGTTAATTGACGTATAGAATAAATAAACGTAAAATGCAGTGGCACCAATAAATCATCATTGGTCAGCTCTGATGTGATGAGGGGCCTTGAGTTTGTTTTATTATTCCGCAGACTGGATCTCAACACGATCATGGTGGTTGCAAGTTGTACAAGTAGGCTTCGCTTCACATGAGGCTTAGTACACATGGGGGTAGTAATAGTAATCTCGATTCGGTATGCCATTTAAGCTTCAGATTAAGACAATTAGCTGCTTTCTGCATTACTGTTAGTTCAGATAATTCGACGCTCACATATAGGCCATGACGCTACTCGATTCTTTTATTCGTAAAACAGTTTGTCTTATTGTGTACTAGCGCCGAGCGGAGGATCTGGTACCTGAAAAACTGTATGACATTTTGGCCTCCCTGTCAGTCAGTGTTATGATAAGCACACTCCTTGTGGTAATGAGCCATTTTTAATGACACTGCTATTTAAGGCGCAAGCATTGTCTTGTGTCACAATACCTGTTTGGCCAAGCCAGAAATCTTGACTTGACTGTCATGGCCACACAAATCATATATATGGAGTGCTATTTTTATCTTATCTTTTAATCTCACCAATGTTATGAATGTAGCTCCATACTGGTACAGAACTGATGTAGTTTAGTTGCACAGTTTGGGATAAATTTATATGTTGTGGGTTTAGGAGCAGCTTACCTTGTACTGTTTGGCAATAATACCCATGTTTTATCTGCCCAAAAATCTTAGCTTGATGTCCGACAAACTGAGCTTTTGTTCATGGCAATGGACCTATACTAGTATACCTACTAAAACAGATCAGATTGATGATAGTTTCAGGTGTGACTTTGACTGCAATTAGTATAGGCTTTAGTCCTTAGGCAGTCTTACTACAGCATTTGAGTTATTGGTATTTGATTGAGAGACGTTAGTCCAGGCCGTTATTTCATTGAGTTAACTGGTATCACAAGTCCAATATTGGGAGTCCAAGATGTGAAATGTTTATCAAGGCTCTAGCACACTGAAATGGCAAGGAATGTTTGTTCAGTAAGCAAAGTGGAATGCGGGTTTGCATCAAACATAAAAAAGTGGCAACACATCCTTACTATTACATCTCATTGATGGTCTCTGGTCAGTGCTCAGTGGCACACACACGAATTAAAACTTGTTTTCACTTATTGTACTGCGCATTATGCTCCAAATTCATGGTGTCTCATCAGGAATATGCTAGACTAATTACATGCCATTTCATGCTTCCCTCCTTTGCCTCAACCCTATTATTTCAATCTTTTTAGGAATATTTCAACTTATTTTTCACCCTTCTCTTTCTTCGAAATACATCTGGCATCACATTTAATTTCATATTCAGTGTGTGTTTTAGTATTAATGTAGCAAATTCATGCGAATGTATAGTCTTGTAGCGGTAGCCTTCTCTCTATAACATGTTGATTTACTATAGGAACATATGCTAGCATATATCCAGAAGAAGAAGAAACATACAAGTTTTACTTTATTTTCATGGGACATTCTTTGTCAGTGAACACCAACAACTGTGCCTGGTGTGTGGGTTTGCTTGTGTTCAACTGAATATCCACATGGATTCTTTGCGCCGATGTTTAGGTTTTTTCGGTTGTTGTGGAAAACATTAGGTTTTTGGTATAATTTAGCAAAACATTTATTGTTCTATCTTTTGGCTGTCACTGTTAATTCATCAGCCAGCCTCACAAAATGGAAACATGGCATACACAATGTAACAGTTTATATTACCTAATCACTTTAAAGTTTAAACCATAAACCAACTTGTCCTCTTTCCCGACAGTATTAACTATTGAGTTGTAAATTAACTATTTGTATGTTTTTTCAGGTAATGAAGGAAAGCCATTGGTAGTGAGGAATCACCTTGCTATGGTGTCCTTCAACAATATAACAAGGCTAGCTTTTGGGAAGCGGTTCATGAATGCAAATGGTGACATTGACGAAGAAGGGCAGGAGTTCAAGATTATTGTCAACAATGGTATCAAAATTGGTGCATCTCTCTCTGTTGCTGAATACATTTGGTACTTGAGATGGCTGTGTCCACTTAATGAGGAGCTTTACAAGACCCACAATGAGAGGAGGGATCGTCTGACCAAGAAGATCATTGAAGAGCATGCACAGGCCCTCCAGGAGAGAGGTGCCAAACAGCACTTTGTGGATGCACTGTTCACTCTCAGAGAGAAGTATGACCTTAGTGATGACACAGTTTTCGGACTTCTATGGGTATGTAGGATGCCCCTTTATAAATAAGTAATTTATCTTCTTATATTCCCTTCTGTTTGTTTCAAATGAGATCCCCTGCTAATTTTTAATGTCGAATGGGATAGCAATGTCTTCGTAGTTCTTCCATTCTTCTCACAAATGCCACATAGCTTTTATTAAATCTATTGATATATGGATCAAGAGAAATCACATTAAATTTAGTTAGATTCAGTAGATCAATTTAGGTGAGGTGCCACTATCTCAAGGTTGGTGTAAGATGCTGGGATTGGAAAATGTATGTTTACTTTCGAGTTGGAAATTAGGTAGTGCTTTATTGTACAATTATTCAACTACCAAAAATGCTTTGCAAGAGTTTGTAGGCTACTCAGCTATTTATTAATTTTTGTCATTGGACGCCTCTTCATATTTCTATCTTTCACATGCCAATAAACTTGTTCATACCGGCAAATCAATACCATAGAAGTCCTGATAGAAGTACACAATATATGCTATTTACTGAACTTCAAGCCTGATAATCTCATTTGGCTTTTTAGACGTTCTTAGCTCTTACCAAATACCATCCCTTTCTTATGTCCAGGACATGATCACCGCCGGAATGGACACGACAGTCATATCAGTCGAGTGGGCCATGGCAGAGCTGGTGAGGAACCCCAGGGTGCAGAAGAAGCTGCAGGAGGAGCTGGACAGCGTGGTCGGCCGCGATCGCGTCATGTCCGAGACCGACTTCCCGAACCTGCCCTACCTGATGGCCGTCGTGAAGGAGTCCCTCCGCCTGCACCCGCCGACGCCGCTCATGCTGCCCCACAAGGCCAGCGCGAGCGTCAAGGTCGGCGGCTACAGCATCCCCAAGGGCGCCAACGTGATGGTGAACGTGTGGGCGGTGGCCCGGGACCCCAAGGTGTGGAGCAGCCCGCTGGAGTTCCGGCCGGAGCGGTTCCTGGAGGAGAGCATCGACATCAAGGGCAGCGACTTCAGGGTGCTGCCCTTCGGCGCGGGCCGGAGGGTGTGCCCCGGCGCGCAGCTCGGGATCAACCTCGTCGCCTCCATGATCGGGCACATGCTGCACCACTTCGAGTGGTCTCTGCCGGAGGGCGCCAGGCCGGAGGACATCAGCATGATGGAGTCCCCCGGGCTCGTCACCTTCATGGGCACGCCGCTGCAGGCCGTCGCCACGCCGCGCCTGGAGAATGAGGAGCTGTACAAGAGGGTCCCGGTTGAGATCTGAGCTGCTTGGAGTGTTGCCCCGCTCGCTGCTTTCAGCTAGGTGCTGGATGGAGCTCGTGTTGTTGTAAATCGTGAGGTGTTTGACTGCCTTTTGAATGGATCTCATAAAGCGACGACGGCAGATCGCAGATCGTTTCTCCCTTTATTATTAGGTTTTCGTTCGATATAGTTTTGTTTTTCTGTTAATAACAGTTTAACACAGCAAATCATTCTAGACAATGTATTTCTCCACATAATATATCTTGTTCTGGACTGAAATTCGGCACCGATCGCACGTTAAGGCCTTGGTAAGAAGCTTTGGAAACCTGAGGTATGTTTTGTTGTTCATGGGCCCATTCATTTCAGTTTTGTTTTCTTCTCTCACGGCAATGTTTATCGGTATCCCCTAAGGGTGTGTTTGGTTTGAGAATCAAGTGTAATGAATGTTAAAATAGGTCTAGCGTGTCACGTGCATGTACTTTGTACTTATATAATTGTATGTGCTGCTCCACGGAAAACCTTAAACCCTATTCTCAAACTTGGTATTAGAGCCTACCCTACCCTAGCCGCCGCCGCCTCTCCTCCTTCCGCCGCCGCCACCGCAGTACTTTTTCGCGGCCGCCGCGATGTCCACCTCCCCGGCCGTGACGTCCACCACCTCCTCCGTGCTCACCCTCACCATCTCCGCCCCGGTCATCGCTCCACCCACGGCGTCGGCTCCCATCCCCGTCCTTCTGCCCATCGCGGTCTCTCTGGACCGCAGCAATTTCATGCTCTGGAGGGCTCTCACCCTCCCCAACTTCGCCGGAGTTCGCCTCCACGGTTTCCTCGATGGCTCGGCCAGGGCATCGGCACCGACCGTGACGACAGGCACCGGTGACGCTGCTCGCACCGTGTCCAATCCCGAGTACGAGCAGTGGTGGACTCTTGATCAGAAGGTCCTCGGGCATCTCCTCGGTTCGATGAACGTCGAGATCTCCGCGCAGCTGATTGGCTGCAGGTCGGCGGCCGCAGCTTGGGCGGCCGTGCACACCATGTTCGCCGCCGAGAACAGCGCCAGCGTGCGTAATCTCCGGCGCCAGATCCAGGCGCTGAGGAAAGGAGACAAACCCGTCGGCGAGTACATGCAGAAGGTGAAGGCCCTCGCTGACTCGATGGCCCCCGCCGGCTCTCCTCTTCACGATGATGAGATCATTGACTACATGCTGACCGAGCTCGGCTCGGCGTTTAACCCTACACTATTAGGGAAAAGCCTAGCAGTAGCGCGGGAGGCAGCGCTACTGGTACGACGCTACAGCTAAAGGTTAGCAGTAGCGTGGGTTAACCCACGCTACTGCTATATCCACTTAGTAGTGCGCTTCCTGGAAAGGGCGCTACTGGTAATTACAAGTAGCGCTTCTCTCAGCCCGCGCTACTACTATTATTCCGTATTATATTTCTTTTTTATTTCATGTTGTATTCATACACCTTTATACAAGTTTTCATACAACAGCAATTTAGAGATTGTTTTTACATCATAATGAGTTATTACATCACTGGATGAAAGAAGCGTGGACTAGTTTCAAGTGGATGGACATCCACTTGAAACTAATCTGCGGATCTTTCACCCAATGATATAATAAATATCATCATCATCATCGTATCATTAACAACTTATCATCACAATACATCATTGTCATATAACACCTCCTCATGATCATCGCTTTCATCAATTAGACATCACATAGCAAGTTGGTCACTACTCATAATCGCAACTCATCATCATCATCAACTCTAACACATTGTACCACATAATAAATATTGTACCTAGGACCTACTTCTCTCTCATAGGACCTACTACCTTCTCTTAGGTAAAAAAGTATAAAACAAGATAGCCCCTGACTCTCCATTATGGAGAATGGAGATTATCCTGTCTCCAATTCTTGCCTTTCGCACAATGTTGCTTCCAAGAACCTCCCTACGACTGACCATACATTTTTCCATTCTTTGATTATCATGTCTTCACCGGTTTTAGAAATCCAATATGAACAGGTGTGATTCGTAGGATGACCTGGCTGTATGTTCAAAACATCAAGGCGACCATTTTGATACATCAGATGAGGCACACAATCCTTCGGGATTTTCTGTTGAAAAACATAGTAATAACTACGTAGTTAGCAATGTAGTTAAGTTTTAAAAGAATTTATGCGAAAGATGCACGGATGTCGTAATAGTAAAAAATCTTACCATGGCATCCATGAATGTTACCGTAGTTCAACACATGCACTAGTGGCACGTATTGACCATAATGTGGAGGAGTTTGATAATAGATATTGTAATCCTCAAGATCAGTACAAAACGCGATCAGATGATTTTTCTCCTGGTAAGTTAACTCAAAGCCATCGGTGTAGTAGGTTCTGCCTACCATCTTCCGCACATTGTTTGAAGAATGAAAATAAGCTGTCAATGGAAATAAGCTGTCAACTATTTTGAAATAAACAATATGAATTAGTTAATAACTATGTTTGAGAAACTCATATAGCGGTAGAATTGGAAGCGTATCAACAAGGACCCAAATGTCCATCTTGTCTTGGTCGATGTCAGGATCACCAAGATCCATGGCGACAAGCATATCCTCATAAAAACCATACATCTTGCAAAGTGCTTCCCAATTTGTGCAACCAAAATGGGTTACGCTCTCAGAATTGTACAGATTTATTTCAAAATCCATACCATGATGGGTCCTTAGATGAATTTTCTTTGTTTTGAAATTTTCATGGTCTTCAAAATCCATCCTCTCCAAGACATAGCGTCTTGCATGGCATGGGATAAGCTACTCGAATTGTAAAAGATGAAAATTACACGTTGAAATAGTTGAAGTCGTGCTTAATTACGAAAAAAACGCTTGTCGTCGTTGCGTACCGTTTCAACATCGAAGGTCCCCTGGAGCTTAATGCTGAAGCGCCGACCTTCGTCCAGGTGAGGCCTGTCGCATAGACCCCGGTCGTCGTTGCACCAGTCGCACTCCCCCGGGAGACTTTCGTCATCCGATAACGACATTTCCTAGGTTCATAATTCAAAGATTAAACTTGTACAATTCAATATATGTACTACAAAAACTAAATTAGATCATTATTATTCATCACGGGTTGACTATCGGTCTGTCGAGTCTTTTTCTTGACTCGCGTGGTGTATACATTCGACCGTTGGTGATGATCGCTCCTCCTTTCGTCCCCGAGTGCATTACACCAAAATGTCTAGCACACGGGAACGAAGGAGAAGTGACCCCCACGACAACAGTCGGGATTCTTCGTCCTCTCATATATAGTGGAGACTCTCCCTCACTGATTCCTCTCTGACATTTGCGACCGTCGGTGATGGTCATTCCTCCCTTCCTCCCCGTGGATTACCAAAAGGTCTATCACGAGAAAGAAGAGGAGGAACGACCCCCACGACAACACTCGGGATTCTTCTTCTCTCATATATGGTGCAGACTTTGTCCCTCACCCATTTGTTGACTTTCATGTATGGAGCCTCGACAGACTTAAAGTCAACCCAAAATGTTGTTTAATTATCTTTCTAGAAAATCCAGGCCACTCGATATTTCCTACATATTCTAGCACAAGTCATGCCAAAATTCACGGAAAAATCTGGCATGACCTTTGCTAAAAAAGGACATATCGAGCGCCTGAAATTTACCGGAACGGAAATTAATCAACACTCCGGCAAAACATAGGCCACTCGGAGGTGTAACCTGCAAACATGACCGGCCACTTGGGCAAGCACATATCCTATTTGAGCAACACAAGATATACATGTTTTTTAGCTACATCATATGAGCATTCAAACTTGATGGTCATTGCATTTCAATGGTTGAAAATATGAACAAAAACATTTCAAAATATCTTATAGGACTCATATTGACATGGAGATTTGGCTGGTCTCACCTCGAGGTCGGAGGGGGTCGGTGACGGGGACGATGGAGGGGCTCCTTGATTTCTGCAAAAACAAAAACCCTATAAGCTATCAACTAATCAAATGCATACGCCTTGCATAGTGGGGGTCCAATTTGAGCATTCAAAATAGTACTTTTCCAATTTGAGCATTCAATAAGCAAAACCAAATCGTAAAATAAATAAGTATTCAAATTAGGATGCATTCAATAAGCAAAATTAAATCATTTCTTGCGTCCGTACATCGTCGAATATTATCACTAATACATCTCCAATAGTATCATACATATAACATCACTAATACAACTAAAACCCCAGCGAACGACGGGTATCGGCGCAGGCGGTGGACACCCAAAGAGAAGGAACCATCATAGGATCATAGCTCCAGTGAGATCCCTGAAGAACCTGCCAGGTGTTGGAGAACCCGCCCTCCAACGCAACAATGTAGCGACGGACGTGCTCGTCCTCCTCGCTGACACGGTGACGTACCACCTCCGCGGGGTCCTCAAGCCTCTGCACCGTCACTGGCCCACGCGACCACCACCAAAGAAGGTTCGGGTCAATGACGGGCTGGCTCCTCACCAAGCTGTGCCCCCCGGTAGATAGCACCTCCCAGTACCAGCCCGGCGGAGCCCAGTCCCGGACATGACCCCTCTGATCAAGCAGGTGTCCTCCGCCGAGTCGACGACGAGGATGCGGGATAGGCATCGTTGACGTCGACGCGGTAATAATTGCTTTAACTAAAAAAAATAACAACAAATGTGACATGTTCAACCATTTCTATTAATTCAACTAGTTCTTACTAAAAATAAACTTACTATAAATAAAGATAAACTAGTTCTTACTAAAAATAAACTAGTTCAACTAGTTCTATTAATTTTCTTACTAAAAATACACTAGTTCTATTAATTCAACTAGTTCTTACTAAAAATAAACTAGTTCAACTAGTTCTATTGATTTTATTACTAATTCTATTAAACAATTACTAAAAACAGTAAAAAACTACATTATACAATATAAAAAAACTACAGTAAAAAACAGAAAAAATAGAGATGGAGGGAGGAGGGGGTGGGAGGAGGAAGGAGGAGGAGGGGGAGGAGGCCGGTGGGATCAGAGGACGGAGGAGGAGGGAGGGAGGAGGGGAGGGAGGAGGGAGGAGAGAGGAGGAGGAGGGGGCAGCCGGAGGAGGAGGAGGGAGGGGGCGGTGGGAGGAGGGCTGCCGGCAGAGGAGGGAGGAGGGACGAGGGGTGGCCGGAGGAGGAGGGAGGAGGAGGGAGGGGAGGAGGAAGGAGGGAGGAGGAGGGACGGAGGGAGTACCTCGGTGGAGGAGCAGCGCGGCGGCGGCAGCGGACGACGGGTATCGGCGCGGGCGAGAGTGAGTGAGAGGGAGAGTGAGTGAGAGGGTCAGGCGCGTGGGGAGGATAAGCTAAGGTTAGTAGTAGCGCGGTTTCGCGAAAAGTGTTACTGCTACAGAGCATAGCAGTAGCGCTGGGTACAGATATGCGCTACTACTAGGTGGGGCTAGCCATCTACGCCCAGTCCAAACATAGCAGCAACGCATTTTGCTAGTACGCGCTACTACTAAAATCGTAGCAGTAGCGCGGTTTATTTACACACGCTATTACTAAGTAGTAGTAGCGCACGATTTTGTCCAGCACTCCTGCAAAGATGCTGTGTATAAGGTTTTCCCTAGTAGTGCTATCGCTGCTT
The DNA here is from genome assembly GCF_018294505.1 of Triticum aestivum. Classification (NCBI taxonomy): domain Eukaryota; kingdom Viridiplantae; phylum Streptophyta; class Magnoliopsida; order Poales; family Poaceae; genus Triticum; species Triticum aestivum. The sequence goes on from NC_057796.1 coordinate 407,933,630, forward strand.
CGATGAACTTCGCGGGCATGCCTATCACGTTTCCCGCGTTTTACTCGAGTGTCCTTCACTACGAGGCCCTGGAACAGCAGCAATCGGAGCTTGAGGATTGGCAGTCCTCCGCCAACGCTGTGTCCCGGCCGATCTACACCACCAACCCCGGCCGTGCGCCTGACTCGGGCCGCCCGAGTGGCGGCCGTCCTTCTGGCGCCTCCCTCCCACCCGGCTCGGGTGGCTACGGCCCCGGCCAGGGAGGTGCCCCTGGCTGCAACAGCGGCAACAGCGGCGGCTGTCGGTGTCAAAACCGACAGATCTCGGGTGGGGGGTCCCGAACTGTGCATCTTAGGATTGAAGGTAACAGGAGATAGGGACACGATGTTTACCCAGGTTCGGGCCCTCTTAATGAAGGTAATACCCTACTTCCTGCTTGATTGACTTTGATGAGTATAGGGGTTACAAGAGTTGATCTACCTCGAGATCGTAATGGCTAAACCCTAGATATCTAGCCTGATTGATGATTGCCTCTACGGACTAAACCCTCTGGTTTATATAGACACCGGAGGGGGCTAGGGTTGTACAAGGTCAGTTTACAGGGGAAGGAAACTATACACCCAAACGTCAAGCTTGCCATCCACGCAAAGGAGAGTCCTATCCGGACACGAGGGAAGGTCCTCGATCTTGTATCTTCATGACCCATCAGTCCGACCCACATCACATAGCCCGGACGCCTGAGGACCCCCTAGTCCAGGACTCCCTCAGTAGGCCCCGAACCAGGCTTCAATGATGACGTGTCCGGCGCGCAGATCGTCTTCGGCATTGCAAGGCGGGTTCCTCCTCCGAATTCCAAAAAGAACCGCACTCGACCTTTCGATGATGACGCAGTATTCGGCTTCTATATCTTCGATCTTGCTGGCTGGCCCCTCCATGATACTCCGGAAGGCTTCGGCTTCGCATTAAACATCATTTCCTTCGGCTTCCGCGCCTCCGTCGCCTCGACTTCCATGTGTCATACGAATACGAAGGGTCCAAGCATTTTTTGCAGATAACACCCACACGGCGTATGGAAGGCGTCTATTTAAGGAGATTAGATCTCAGATGCCATTTCACACCAGGCGAAAATCCTTCAAACTCGCCACAAGAAATCACGCAAACATGGCCATCGCTCCCAGTTCTTCCTCCCGCCCCCACGGTCCTCAAAAAGGCGATTGGGAGAGCTGCTCGGTATCCCATGCCCAGGTGACCAAGCTTCAGGTGCAGGGGTATCTTCCTCCCGCGAATCTAGTCCCCGTTCGGGCGGGAGTAACTTCCTTCAATGACGAGGCCCTGGCGGAAAACTTCCCCAATCCTACCGAAGGGGAGCGAGTGTGCTTTGTTTCCTTTCTATTAAGAGGCGTTGGGTTCCCAATCCACCCCTTCCTCCGAGGGCTCCTGGAGTATTATGGCCTCCAACTACACAATCTCCCACCCGGCTCCATTCTGCACATTGCGGGTTTCGTTGCTCTTTGTGAGCTGTTCCTAGGCTGCGATGCCCATTTTGAATTATGGAGGAAGCTTTTCTGCCTCGTCCCCCGCTCCCAAAAGGGATCTATATTTGATGTGGGCGGTGCCGAAGTATGGCGTATAGCCGGGACAAAATACCTGTCCGGCACTCCGAAGAAGGCATCCGAAGAGTGGCTGCTACCTCTTGAGCACTGCGTTGGTTTTCCCTTGAAGAGGAAAGGGTGATGCAGCAAAGTAGCGTAAGTATTTCCCTCAGTTTTGGAGAACCAAGGTATCAATCCAGTAGGAGGCCACGCATGAGTCCCTTGCACCTACACAAACAAATAAATCCTCGCAACCAACACGATAAGGGGTTGTCAATCCCTACACGGTCACTTACGAGAGTGAGATCTGATAGAAATGATAAGATAATATTTTTGGTATTTTTATGAGAAAGATGCAAAGTAAAGAAAGTAAAATAAAAGCGGCAACGGAAATAGCTTGTTGAAGGAAGATTAATATGATGGAAAATAGACCCGGGGGCCATAGGTTTCACTGGTGGCTTCTCTCAAGAGCATAAGTATTTACGGTGGGTGAACAAATTACTGTTGAGCAATTGACAGAATTGAGCATAGTTATGAGAATATGTAGGTATGATCATGTATATAGGCATCACGCCCGAGACAAGTAGACCGACTCCTGCCTGCATCTACTACTATTACTCCACACATCGACCGCTATCCAGCATGCATCTAGAGTATTAAGTTCATAAGAACAGAGTAACGCTTTAAGCAAGATGACATGATGTAGAGGGATAAACTCATGCAATATGATATAAACCCCATCTTGTTATCCTTGATGGCAACAATACAATACGTGCCTTGCTGCCCCTACTGTCACTGGGAAAGGACACCGCAAGATTGAACCCAAAGCTAAGCACTTCTCCCATTGCAAGAAAGATCAATCTAGTAGGCCAAACCAAACTGATAATTCGAAGAGACTTGCAAAGATAACCAATCATACATAAAAGAATTCAGAAGATTCAAATATTGTTCATAGATAAACTTGATCATAAACCCGCAATTCGTCGGTCTCAACAAACACACCGCAAAAGAAGATTACATCGAATAGATCTCCATGAGAGAGGGGGAGAACATTGTATTGAGATCCAAAAAGAGAGAAGAAGCCATCTAGCTAATAACTATGGACCCGAAGGTCTGAGGTAAACTACTCACACATCATCGGAGAGGCTATGGTGTTGATGTAGAAGCCCTCCGTGATCGATGCCCCCTCCAGCGAAGCTCCGGAACAGGCCCCAAGATGGGATCTCACGGGTACAGAAGGTTGCGGCGGTGGAATTAGGTTTTTGGCTCCGTATCTGGTAGTTTGGGGGTACGTAGGTATATATAGGAGGAAGAAGTACGTCGGTGGAGCAATAGGGGGCCCACGAGGGTGGAGGGCGTGCCTGGGGGGTAGGCGCACCCCCTACCTCATGGCCTCCTGTTTGATGTCTTGACGTAGGGTCCAAGTCCTCTGGATCACGTTCGTTCCGAAAATCACGTTCCCGAAGGTTTCATTCCGTTTGGACTCCGTTTGATATTCTTTTTCTGCGAAACTCTGAAATAGGCAAAAAACAACAATTCTGGGCTGGGCCTCCGGTTAATAGGTTAGTCCCAAAAATAATATAAAAGTGTATAAGAAATCCCAATAATGTCCAAAACAGAATATAATATAGCATGGAACAATAAAAAATTATAGATACGTTGGAGACGTATCAAGCATCCCCAAGCTTAATTCCTGCTCGTCCTCGAGTAGGTAAATGATAAAAACAGAATTTTTGATGTGGAATGCTACTTGGCATAATTTCAATGTAATTCTTCTTAATTGTGGTATGAATATTCAGATCCGAAAGATTCAAGACAAAAGTTTAATATTGACATAAAAATAATAATACTTCAAGCATACTAACTAAGCAATTATGTCTTCTCAAAATAACATGGCCAAAGAAAGTTATCCCTACAAAATCATATAGTCTGGCTATGCTCTATCTTCACCACACAAAATATTTAAATCATGCACAACCCCGATGACAAGCGAAGCAATTGTTTCATACTTTTGACGTTCTCAAACTTTTTCAATCTTCACGCAATACATGAGCGTGAGCCATGGACATAACACTATATGTGGAATAGAATGGTGGTTGTGGAGAAGACAAAAAGGAGAAGATAGTCTCACATCAACTAGGCGTATCAATGGGCTATGGAGATGCCCATCAATAGATATCAATGTGAGTGAGTAGGGATTGCCATGCAACGGATGCACTAGAGCTATAAGTATATGAAAGCTCAACAAAAGAAACTAAGTGGGTGTGCATCCAACTCGCTTGCTCACGAAGACCTAGGGCATTTTGAGGAAGCCCATCATTGGAATATACAAGCCAAGTTCTATAATGAAAAATTCCCACTAGTATATGAAAGTGATATCATAGGAGACTCTCTATCATGAAGATCATGGCGCTACTTTGAAGCACAAGTGTGGTAAAATGATAGTAACATTGTCCCTTCTCTCTTTTTCTCTAATTTTTTTATTTGGGCCTTTTCTTATTTTTATGGCCTTTTTTTATTTTTCGTCCGGAGTCTCATCCCGACTTGTGGGGGAATCATGGTCTCCATCATCCTTCCCTCACTTGGGACAATGCTCTAAAAATGATGATGATCACACTTTTATTTTCTTACAACTCAACAATTACAACTCAATACTTAGAACAAAATATGACTATGTGAATGCCTCCGGCGGTATACCGGGTTATGCAACGAATCAAGAGTGACATGTATGAAAGAATTATGAACGGTGGCTTTGCCACAAAAACAATGTCAACTACATGATCATGCAAAGCAATATGACAATGATGGAGCGTGTCATAATAAACGGAACGGTGGTAAGTTGCATGGCAATATATCTCGGAATGGCTATGGAAATGCCATGATAGGTAGGTATGGTGGCTGTTTTGAGGAAGGTATATGGTGGGTGTATGATACCGGTGAAAATTGCGCGATATTAGAGAGGCTAGCAATGGTGGAAGGAAGAAGAGTGCGTATAATCCATGGACTAAACATTAGTCATAAAGAACTCACATACTTATTGCAAAAATCTACAAGTTATCAAAGCAAAGTATTACGCGCATCCTCCTAGGGGGATAGATTGGTAGGAAAAGACCATCGCTCGTAAATCATGCTCCGACTTCATCACATAATGGTTTACCATACGTGCATGCTACGGGAATCACAAACTTTAACACAAGTATTTCTCAAATTCAAAACTACTCAACTAGCATGACTCTAATATCACGATCTTCATATCTCAAAACAATTATCAAGCATCAAACTTCTCATAGTATTCAACACACTCATAAGAATTTTTCTTTTACTAATCTTGTATGCCTATTATTGTTAAAGCAAACTACCATGCTGTTTTGTAGGACACTCAAAATAATCTAAGTGAAGCATGAGAGAACAATAGTTTCTATAAAACAAAATCACCACCGTGCTCTAAAAGATATAAGTGAAGCACTAGAGCAAAAACTATATAACTCAAAAGATATAAATGAAGCACATAGAGTATTCTAATAATTTCCGAATCATGTGTGTCACTCTCAAAAGGTGTGTACAGCAAGGATGATTGTGGTAAACTAAAAAGCAAAGACTCAAATAATACAATACTCTCCAAGCAAAACACATATCATGTGGTGAATAAAAATATAGCTCCAAGTAAAGTTACCGATGGAAGTAGACGAAAGAGGGGATGCCTTCCGGGGCATCCCCAAGCTTTGGCTTTTAGGTGTCCTTAGATTATCTTGGGGGTGCCATGGGCATCCCCAAGTTTAGGCTCTTGCCACTCCTTGTTCCATAATCCATCAAATCTTTCACCCAAAACTTGAAAACTTCAAAACACAAAACTCAGCAGAAAATCTCGTGAGCTCCGTTAGCGAAAGAAAACAAAAGACCACTTCAAGGTACTGTAATGAACTCATTATTTATTTATATTGTTGTTAAACCTACTGTATTCCAACTTCTCTATGGTTTATAAACTATTTTACTAGCCATAGATTTATCAAAATAAGCAAACAACACACGAAAAATAGAATCTGTCAAAAACAGAACAGCCTGTAGTAATCTGTAACTAACGCAAACTTCTGGAACTCCAAAAAATCAGCCAAAATAGGACGACCTAGACAATTTGTTTATTAATCAGCAGCAATTGGAATCAATATTTTATCACGTTCTGGTGATTTTTAACAATTATTTTCGTGAACAGAAAGTTTCTGGAATTTTTTGCAAGATCAAATAACTATCATCCAAGAAGATCCTATAGGTTTAACTTGGCACAAACACTAATTAAAACATAAAAACACATCTAACCAGAGGCTAGATCAAAGATTTATTCCTAAACCGAAGCAAAAAGCAAAAAAAACTAAAATAAAATTGGGTTGCCTCCCAACAAGCGCTATCGTTTAACGCCCCTAGCTAGGCATAAAAGCAAGGATAGATCTAGGTATTGCCATCTTTGGTAGGCAATCCCTAAGTGGCTCTCATGATAGATTCATAAGGTAATTTTATTTTCTTTCTAGGGAAGTGTTCCATGCCTTTATTTAATAGAAATTGGAATCTAATATTCCCTTCCTTCATATCAATAATTGCACCAATCGTTCTAAGGAAAGGTCTACCAAGAATAATAGGACATGAAGGATTGCAATCTATGTCAAGAACAATAAAATCTACGGGCACATAGTTCCTATTTGCAACAATAAGAACATCATTAATTCTTCCCATAGGTTTCTTAATAGTGGAATCCGCAAGGTGCAAATTTAAAGAGCAATCATCAAAATCACGGAAACCTAATAAATCACATAAAGTCTTTGGAATCGTGGAAACACTAGCACCCAAATCACACAAAGCATAGCATTAATGATCTTTAATTTTAATTTTAATAGTAGGTTCCCATTCATCATAAAGTTTTCTAGGGATAGAAACTTCCAACTCAAGTTTTTCTTCATAAGATTGCATCAAAGCATCAACGATATGTTTGGTAAAGGCTTTATTTTGACTATAAGCATGAGGAGAATTTAGCACGGATTGCAACAAGGAAATACAATCTATCAAAGAGCAACTATCATAATTAAATCCCTTGAAATCCAAAATAGTGGGTTCATTAATATCTAAGGTTTTGATCTCTTCAATCCCACTTTTATCAATTTTAGCATCAAGATCTAAAAACTCCGAATTTCTGGAATGCCTTCTAGGTAAAGGTGGATCATATTCAGTCCCATCATTATCAAGATTCATATTGCAAAACAAAGATTTAATAGGGGACACATCAATGACTTTTAGATCTTCATCTTTATTTTCATAGAAATTAGAAGAACACGCTTTTATAAAGCAATCTTTCTTAGCACGCATCCTAGCGGTTCTTTCTTTGCACTCATCAATGGAAATTCTCATGGCTTTGAGAGACTCATTGATATCATGCTTAGGAGGAATAGATCTAAGTTTCAAAGAATCAACATCAAGAGAAATTCTATCAATATTCCTAGCCAATTCGTCAACTTTGAGCAATTTTTCTTCAAGCAAAGCATTGAAATTCTTTTGCGAAATCATAAATTCCTTAACACTAGTCTCAAATTCAGAAGGCATCTTATTAAAATTTCCATAAGAATTGTTGTAGGAATTACCATAATTATTAGAGGAATTACTAGGATAGAGCCTAGGATTAAAGTTTCCTCTATACGCGTTGTTACCAAAATTATTCCTACCAACAAAATTCACATCCAAAGATTCATTATTATTCTCAATCAAAGTAGACAAAGGCATATCATTAGGATCAGAAGAAACACTCTTAGTAGCAAATAATTTCATAAGTTCATCCATCTTTCCACACAAAACATTAATTTCTTCTATCGCATGCACTTTTTTATTAGTAGATCTTTCAGTGTGCCATTGAGAATAATTAACCATAATATTATCTAGGAGTTTATTAGCTTCTCCTAAAGTGATTTCCATAAAAGTGCCTCCCGCGGCCGAATCTAAAAGATTTCTAGAGGCAAAATTCAATCCGGCATAATTTTTTGTATAATCATCCACAAATTCAAACCATGTGTAGGGCAATTACGTATCATTAATTTCATCCTCTCCCAAGCTTTTGCAACATGTTCTTGATCAAGTTGCTTAAAATTCATAATATCGTTTCTAAGAGAGATGATCTTAGCAGGAGGAAAATACTTAGAGATAAAAGCATCTTTGCACTTATTCCAAGAATCAATACTATTTTTAGGCAAAGACGTAAACCAAGCTTTAGCACGATCTCTAAGAGAAAAAGGAAATAGCTTCAATTTAACAATATCATTATCCACATCTTTCTTCTTTTGCATATCACACAAATCAACGAAGCTATTTAGATGGGTAGCGGCATCTTCACGAGGAAGGCCGTCGAATTGATCTTTCATGACAAGATTCAACAAAGCAGTATTGATTTCACAAGATTCAGTATCGGTAAGAGGAGCAATCGGAGTGCTAAGGAAATCATTATTGTTGGTATTGGTAAAGTCACATAATTTGGTATTATCTTGAGCCATCGTGACAAGCAAGCGATCCAACACACGAGCAAACAAGAGACGAGCAAAAAGAGGCAAACGGAAAAGAGAGGGCGAATAAAACGGCAAGGGTGAAGTGGGGGAGAGGAAAACGAGAGGCAAATGGCAAATAATGTAATGCGGGAGATAAGGGTTTGTGATGGGTACTTGGTATGTTGACTTTTGCGTAGACTCCCCGGCAACGGTGCCAGAAATCCTTCTTGCTACCTCTTGAGCACTGCGTTGGTTTTCCCTTGAAGAGGAAAGGGTGATGCAGCAAAGTAGCGTAAGTATTTCCCTCAGTTTTTGAGAACCAAGGTATCAATCCAGTAGGAGGCCACGCACGAGTCCCTCGCACCTACACAAACAAATAAATCCTCGCAACCAACGCGATAAGGGGTTGTCAATCCCTACACGGTCACTTACGAGAGTGAGATCTGATAGAAATGATAAGATAATATTTTTGGTATTTTTATGATAAAGATTCAAAGTAAAGAAAGTAGAATAAAAGCGGCAACGGAAATAGCTTGTTGAAGGAAGATTAATATGATGGAAAATAGACCCGGGGGCCATAGGTTTCACTGGTGGCTTCTCTCAAGAGCATAAGTATTTACGGTGGGTGAACAAATTACTGTTGAGCAATTGACAAAATTGAGCATAGTTATGAGAATATGTAGGTATGATCATGTATATAGGCATCACGTCCGAGACAAGTAGACCGACTCCTGCCTGCATCTACTACTATTACTCCACACATCGATCGCTATCCAGCATGCATCTAGAGTATTAAGTTCATAAGAACAGAGTAACGCTTTAAGCAAGATGACATGATGTAGAGGGATAAACTCATGCAATATGATATAAACCCCATCTTGTCATCCTCGATGGCAACAATATAATACGTGCCTTGCTGCCCCTACTGTCACTGGGAAAGGACATCGCAAGATTGAACCCAAAGCTAAGAACTTCTCCCATTGCAAGAAAGATCAATCTAGTAGGCCAAACTAATCCGATAATTCGAAGAGACTTGCAAAGATAACCAATCATACATAAAAGAATTCAGAAGATTCAAATATTGTTCATAGATAAACTTGATCATAAACCAACAATTCATCGATCTCAACAAACACACCGCAAAAGAAGATTACATCGAATAGATCTCCAAGAGAGAGGGGGAGAAAATTGTATTGAGATCCAAAAAGAGAGAAGAAGCCATCTAGCTAATAACTATGGACCCGGAGGTCTGAGGTAAACTACTCACACATCATCGGAGAGGCTATGGTGTTGATGTAGAAGCCCTCCATGATCAATGCCCCTCCGGCGGAGCTCCGGAACAGGCCCCAAGATGGGATCTCACGGGTACAGAAGGTTGCGGCGGTGGAATTAGGTTTTTGGCTCCGTATCTGGTAGTTTGGGGGTACGTAGGTATATATAGGAGGAAAAAGTACGTCGGTGGAGCAACAGGGGCCCACGAGGGTGGAGGGCGCGCCTGGGGGGGGGGGGGGCTAGGCGCGCCCCCTACCTCGTGGCCTCCTGTTTGATGTATTGACGTAGGGTCCAAGTCCTCTGGATCACGTTCGTTCCGAAAATCACGTTCCCGAATGTTTCATTCCGTTTGGACTCTGTTTGATATTCTTTTTCTGCGAAACTCTGAAATAGGCAAAAAACAGCAATTCTGGGCTGGGCCTCCGGTTAATAGGTTAGTCCCAAAAATAATATAAAAGTGTATAATAAAGCCCAATAATGTCCAAAACAGAATATAATATAGCATGGAACAATAAAAAATTATAGATACGTTGGAGACGTATCAGTGGCCCTCAGAGTGGTTTTATATTGAAGACATTGTTCTCCCAGACCCAATCCGACGGGGCCTACCCGAATTTTCCAACGCTTCATTAAAGAAGCGCCACAGTTGGCGACCGGAGCCTCGAAGAGGAAGATAGGGCGGAGGTCAAGAAGCTAATGGACAAGATAAAGATACTTGCCCAATCCAGATTGTCCATAATTGCGGTAATGGCAATTTCAAGAACGCGAGGCATTCAGCCACTCCAATCCAGAGGACTCCCCATGTGGCACTACAACGGGGAAGACGACGCATCGCGCTGCAGGCGTAAGGGTCCGGACAACTTCACCACCTTGGCCGCCATGTTGGCTGATCTCTATAAAGGGGAGAAATAAGAGTTCACTCGTCTTAAATGCCGAGATGGCTTGTCCATGTACTACCCTCCTAGCTGGGTGAGCCTTTGCTCCATAACCTTACTTGATCTTCTTCCCGAGTCGTACTTAGTTGAACTTTAATTCGACTATTTTTAACAGGAATGGAGGAAGGTTGTCGCGGGGATCTATAGCCCCCTTCTGCGACAACGTTAAAGACCATATTCTGGACCTGGATCCTGGATTTGAAGAGGATCCAGATATATTCGTAGAGCTCAAGGAGGGGTTCTTATATCAGGCGAGCTACAACGACACAGAAGTGGCCATTATAGCTGATTACCCCGGCCTTCTCCCCTCCTCCCACGTAAGTACCCGGGAGACGCCTCCTCCAAAAGAGTATTCTCATTGCGCCTCACCCACCGCACTGTCTCGTGCTTCAAGAGGGTAGCGCTCGTCTCGTCACGCCGTATCAGAGGCGTCCCTTGATAACCCACAAGTATAGGGGATCGCAACAGTTTTCGAGGGTAGAGTATTCAACCCAACACTACAAAAAAAATACACTTCCGTGATGATACGTGTTTGTCACAGTAGGTCGCGTTTTCTGTCATGCATGTACATCCATCACAAATTTATGACAGAATCAAGATAGTCATACCTGTGCTGTCGTAGAAGTGTTCCATGACATTGCCAAAATTATCATCACGGAAGTGTCCACTTCCATGACGATAAATCGCGCGTCACAGAAGTGCTTTCGTCAAGGGTGACCGACATGTGGAATCCACCGTAACGGAATGCTGTTAAGCTATCAGGTTGGGTTTTGGATCCGATAACCCGTTAACAGCCCCGACCAATGGGGATTTTCCACGTGTAAAATCATCATTGGCTGGAGGAAACACGTGTCGGCTCATTTTTGGGACAGATGTCGTCCACTCATTGGACGGAAGGCGCCTATGATACGTCGACACATGGCACGGCCCAACAGAGGCCCATTCCTGTGAAAAGGCCAGCCCGTTTGACTTGGTCAAAAGGTGGCGGGCCGGCCCATGGAAAGCCTGTTAACGGCCTGTTCGCATATAGCCCATTTATAGCCCGCTAACCCAAGGCCCGTTACACCCTATCCGAATTAGGCCCAGTAGCGTCATCTGGGCCATCCAATATGATTCCAGCCCGTTTTCACTTCTGGCGCATGTATGGCCCATGACGTCTTTCGTCCCATATGAGGCCCTATGTAACTCTTGGCCTATTAACGGCCCGTGGTGAAACTGGCCCGTAATGAACAGTGTATCACTTTACACCCATTAACGGCCCGTGGTGAAACTGGCCCGTAATGAACAGTGTATCACTTTATACCCATTAACGGCCCGTTATTCCGTTGGGCCGTTTCTAGCCCATGTTATCTTTCGGCCTTCTCAGAGCCCATTTATTCTTGGGCTCATTTCCAGCATTCGTTTACTTACGGCCCGTTACTGTCATTTTCTGCTTGTGGGCCAAATTCAGCCCGTGGTTACAGTTGCCCCGTTTGTGGTCCGTTAATACGTTGGGCCATTTTCATAGCATCATCAAATACGGCCTATTAACGATGGCCCGTTATGGTCGGCCCATGAACGGACGATTCCAACTCTAGCCCGTTTACGGCCATAATGCGGTCTGTTTGGCCCATGTTTGGCCAATCGATCATACGGCCCGTATAAGGCCCATTGATGATACGGCCCGCAGAAGGCCCATTGTTTCTACGGCCCGTAGAAGGCCCATTGTTTCTACGGCCCGTAGAAGGCCCACTGTTTCTACGGCCAGTAGGAGGCCCAGTGTCACTACAGTAAATATTAGCCCATGGTTATTGTGGCCTAGTTTTAAAAAATAGGTTATTGCAGCCACTAGCTAACCGCGGAAAAAGAACTGCAATGACTACAAGCAAACAAATAAACAAGACAACAAGGAAATAAATAAGCAAGCAACTAACGCTAGGCTATCACGGCTATTACACATATTACATCCACTGGGCATCAAAGTTCGCCACCAGTGCAAATATAGGGAACAAAGCAGCATATCATATACACTGGTTGTCAAAGTTGGCGACCAGCGCAAATAAACGCCGCAGCAAAACAAATCCAGAACTGAAACCACTTCAGAAGATCTCAAGAAACAATATCCTGGGTACCCATAATGCTGGCAAGATGCTTAGCAAGCTTATTAACTTTCTCTTGTTTGGCGCTTAAATCCTCCAGCGCTTGCTGTTGCACCAGAAAATATGCATCTGAATTCTGCAGGGACTTCCTCAGTCCTTCAGCTTCCTGTCGCAGCACATCTGATCGATGTCTTTCAACTTGAAGTTGAGACTCAAGAAGACGAACTGATTCAGGCAGCGAGTTCGAAGAGCTTGTGCCAGCAGTAGTGGCCAGTAACTCGAACACTACATCAAGACAGGACTTTTGGGTTCCCTCACTGTCGTCAAGATAGTTTTTATCAGCTTTCTTGGAGACCAACAGGGATGTCTCACTATCTTGAACCTTATCTGCATTACTTCCTTTACCATTGGATAACGCGGTACTGTTCTCCAATATTTTGTCCGCATTCTAAAAGAGAAACAAGCAGACACATCACATGTTTACCATGTTGTATATGAAACTCATTTTGGTAAATGAGTTCAGTAGTAAAGTGGACAGGATAACAACATGAAACAAACATATATCTATGTACCATGGTCACTTTATGGTCTATATCATTCTAGTTTTTGTTGCCAAATCAAGATAGAGACACAGTTCAAATAATATTTGTTCAAGACAAAGCAGAATAGACAGAATATAAGTGTGGGTAACTATAGAGCAATAACAACACTTGTAATGTGCATGACATGAGAACATAACTGTTTATTCAATTGAAACTGAAATCAACATAGAGCAGGTTACAACAGCAAACCAGTTAAAGAAACAGGTTTAAAACATACCTGTTGCGCCATTGGAGTTTCAATTCCATCCTTCAAATTGAAAATAGTTGGTATGAGTAAATACAGTAATGCAAGAGCAAAGGAGTATGAACCATAGCTACAGAACCTGACCTGAGAACAAATCTTCTTCTCCTTTAAGCGTTGAGTTGGGATTCGGAGTGGTGGTCCTCGTGCTTTGGGCACTGCAGTTCCCTTACTAACTGCTCGTGTTTGGGTGCTCTGTGGTGGAGACGGTGCTGTGTCAACTGGAACTGGGTTACTATCTGCCGGGGTTGGGGTTAGAAGGGGTGTAGCTGGTTCTCTGTCCAACTGGGTAGGGGTACAATCTGCGAGAGTCTGGGTTATGTGTGGTGGATCTGGTCCTTGGGCAAGTACAACCGTGGTTCTATCTGCATCAACTGGTAGCACTATCTTTTCTGAAGACCGTGTTGTTACTCCCTTAGATACTGCCATCACGCTCTCCAATTCAAATGGCTGATAAACAAGAAAAGTAATTGAAAGTATAGACATTGTATGATAGACAGGTGCAATGGATAGTGGGGAATAAAAGAGGGCATGAAATAATTCATATTTATGTTGTCTAACCAAACAGGATAGCATGACACAATTTCACATATATGATGGCTAACTAAACAGGATAGCATGACACAATTTCACATTATGATGGCTAACTAAAAAAGATGGAAAGACATAGTTCAAAATATGAGACTATGTAAACAGGATGACATGACATAACTATATAATGTGTTTATTAAATAGGTTGGCATGCCATAATTCACATACATTCACGGATAGAATGCCATAATTCAAAATATGATGACTGTAAACACTAAACAGGATGAGATGATATAACTATATGATGTCTTTATTAAATGGGTTGCCATGCCATAATTCAGATAGATGATGTGTATGTACTATGTAAACATGATGGCATGATATAATTCAAATATATGATTTATATAGTAAGCAAGTAAGCAGATGGCAATCCATATATGATGTAAAAACTAAGCAATGCAAGACAACATGCATGACATGGGTAATATAACCCTGCCAAGTTTGAGCATAGACCTCAGGGGGGAAATAGGACTGGTCATCAGTCTCTGAATCCTCCTCTGAGGAGCTCTCTGTAACCAGCAAGATGTCTGCTTCAGCAGGTAGCATTGTCTGCTCTGAATACCTTGTTTTCACTCCAGATACTTCCATCACCGCTTCAAATGGCTGATGCACAGGAAGAGTAGTTGAATATACAAACGTTGTCGACAAATGGAACACGTAATACAAAAAAATGATAGCATGATATAATTCACATACATGATGATTGGCTAAACAGCATGGCATTGCATAATTCACATATATAATGCCTTTGCAACAAGATAGCATTGTATAATTCACATATATAATGTCTTGCAACAAGATGGCAATGCATAATTCACATATATGGTAATTAGACACTGAACAGGTGGCATTCACACAAAGCATGTCTAAACTAATCAAATGACATAGCAATGCGAGACACCATACGCACGATATGAGCAACATAACCCTGCCAAGTTAGAGCATACACCTCGGGGGGGGGGGATAGGACTGGTCATCTGTCTCTGAATCCTCCTCTGAGGAGCTATCCGTAACCAGCGAGATATGCGCTTCGTCAGATAGCATAGTCTGCTCTGAAGACCTTGTTTTCACTCCAGAATTTGCCATCACCGTGTCAAATGGCTGATGCACACGAAGAGCAGTTGAATGTACTAACATTGTTGACAAATGTAATATGTAACGAAAAAAAGGATGGCCTGATATAATTTACATATAAGATGACTGGCTAAGCAGGATGGCATTGCAAAATTCACATATATGATGCCTGGCTAAACAAGATGGCGTTGCATAATTCACATAAACGATGAATAAACTAAACAGATGGCATTCGCACAAAGGATGTCTAAACTAAGCAGATGACATATTTGATGTATAAAGTAAGCAATGCAAGACACCATATGCATGATATAACCAACATCAGCATGCCAAGTTAGAGCGAAGACCTCAGGGGGTAAATAGGAGTTGTCTTCTCCTTCTGAATCCCCCTCAGAACAGATATCTTCCTCTCGATTACAATCCGAAATGCGTGGAGGGGGGCTGCCTTTGCGCCTACCATGGAGCGACGTCTGCATGAAATTTTATTGCCACGCAAGGCTCGTCTCTTTTGCTCTACATGTTCAGTTCCATTGTTTACAATAACTGTCATGCATAGGAATAAAACATAGTGAGATTATGTAAGGAGTGCATGCAGAAATCCAGAGTGATGGTAGCAACCTGTGGATAGACCCAAAACCAATAATAGCAGGCAGATAATGGCTTCAGTTAAAAAATACAGATAATGGCTTCTTTACTGTTTGTTTCCCACCCAACATGAAACTCATAGTAGACACCGGAGATTAACCAGATAGTAGATAGATACTATTGATAGCGGCCCCGATATGTACCCCACAACCATTTAAAAACTCAAGTTTGACCATTAGTTTGGAGCTGACTCAGAGTCTAATCGGTGAACAGGACGATAAAGTAGCATGTAATATTAAGCGATGCATAACGTAAGCAGACACGAAAGAGTGCGACCTCTCTTGCGGACCCGTGTAGTCCTCGAGGTCATCTGCTCGGTTGATGATGGTAATGCAGTTTTCATGGCTGCCAGCGGCGGGGAAGAAGATCTGAGGCGGCGAAAGACAGTCTGGAGGCCGGATCCCTGCTGTGCTGGACCCTTCTGTCGTTGGAGCAGCTGAGCTGGGGTGGACGACGGCGCAGCAGGAGCGGGACAAACCACGCAAGGTTTTCTTTGACAACTATCTGTAAGAGAAGTAATTCTGTAAGGGCTCGTTTGAATTGGAGGATTCCAACAATGCAGGGATAGGAAATAGACAGGAATAGGATAGGAATGCACGTGCAAAACAGAGAATTTAAAAACACAGGATTTCTGCCAATCTGGGTGTTTGATTCACAACAATTGGAAGATCACAGGATGCAAAGAAGCATGGTGAGATTAAGTCAAACCACAAGAAAATGTACGGTTATAATGCTATTATGCTACTATCTCTTAGTCTTGTGCTTCATGAATAGGAATTTGAAAAGGAGGACAAGTGAAAATTAAAATTCCTACGTTTTTTCTTTCAAGGAGACACTAAAGGAACAAATCCGTGTGCTCAGTGGACAATATATATAACATGTAGAGTAAAAAAGAGATGCAACAAGTGTACAACCTCTTTGGCGAAGCCATGTCGATCTCAGCGTGATTGGGTTGGCCGGTGAGGATGCTCCGGCTGACTTTGCTGTCGGAGGAGGGGAAGAAGATCTTAGGCGTCTGGAGATGGAGCCCGAGGTACTGCTCCGCTGTGATGGAGGGTTTCGTCGTTGGAGCAGCTCCGGTGAGTTGTACGACGCCGAGGCTAAAGCAGGACAAGAGAGACAACGAACAACGTTAACCTGAGTGGAATTCTAATAGCATCTCCAATACATGACGTAAAATACATAACCACAAAGTGCTAGATGTAAAATACATCAGCCGCTCATCTCTGAACTTAACTGTCGAAACTGAACTTAACTGTCGAAACTGAATTTTGCTGTCGAAACTGAACGTACTAGCAAGGTGAGGCTACACATCGGTCGACTGACTTTTTCATCTCTGGTCAGTCGATTTTGCAGCCGTTGGATACGAAATCAAGGGCCTGCGGTTCATCTTCAACCTCCACCCCCTAAGCCGCCAGCCACCACCGGCCAAACAGCAGCCCCCCGCCGCCCGCGGCCGGCGGTGCGCCGCCCCGCCCACCCCGAAAACACTCCCCACCGCCGGTCCGCCGCCGCCCCGGCCATCCCTCTAGGCCCCCCCGTGCCAAGCTTTTTCTCCGGCAATCCCCACGCCACCGCCCCGCCAACGCCCCGCCACCGCCGGCGACCACCGCCCCCATCCTGAACCCTAAGATAGATAGTGGGGTACCTCTCCGGCGAGCCCCCTTCCCGCAATCGACTGACCCAAAAGTCGATTCAGTCGACTAAAGTGTAGCTAAACCGGAGCAGCATCGCAAGCAAGAGCAAGAGCGAGAGCAGCTGCACGAGCAAGAGCAATAGCAAGAGCAGACCAGGCAGGGGACCGAGAGCAAGAGCAGAGCAGCAGCGCGAGCGAGAGCTAAAGCAGCAGCAGCTCCTACTGATGTGGACGTCGCCACCGAGGGAGCGACGCCATGGAGGAAGTGGCCGGCGACGCCGCCGTGGATGGAGCCGCGCCGTGTCGGCTCGGGACCGAGCGCCGGCAGCACCGTGAGATCGAATCAAGAAGAAAATGCGGCGATTAGTGTACAACCTCTTTGGTGGCGCCGATTAGGCCGCAGCTTCATCCGAGGAAACGGTGATGATGATGCTCTTCCGGTGGTGCAGGTGAAGACGGCGGTGTGGGAATGGAGGTGGCGCGAAAGACGAGGGGAACGTCGGGGCAGCTCCTTGGAGGTGGAGGACGGGGTGGCTGAACCGGCGGGACGATGAGATCGACGACGGATCCTCATCCGGTACGGTGGATGAGGGACGTCGAGGTGTTGCTGTGGACGACGTCGTCAGGGAAGAGGCTCCGGCTGGGTGGCGGACGGAGCAGGGTGTGGGGTTTCGTCGCGGGTTTTCGCGGCCTCGGTGTACGAATGGGTGGGCGGATGGGATGGCAGTGGGGAACCATGGCTTAGAGACGCGCTTGTCCGAAATGTGGGGTAAGTTACGAAAGTACCCCCACCGATTTGAGGCGGTTCTTTCGGTTCAGGGGTAGCACGGGCATTTCGCGTGTCGGGATTTCACAGGAGGTGGGAGTTTTCGCGCGCGTTGTAATTTCGGAATAGCAAGGCGCGGGTTGAGATGGAGGGAGTTGTCGGAGCACAACGAGACAAAGATATATCTTAAATATTTCGGGCTAACAAGGCGCGGGTTGAAATTTCCGGACAAGCCTAACGTGTACTGTACCAAATCAATGCGCACTACAAATGTCATTCAAAACTTTGAATTCATGTTATGTTCAATTAAAATATTTCGCTACGTGTATAATGCATGCAACCTACTACTCAAATGAACGTTTTAGTGCATTCCAAACGTATATACTACCGCTTCAATATGAACTAAATTTGAATTCGTTTCTCTATTTGAATAAGATCTACAGTAATGATTGTTGTGAAGTCAAAGCATTTGAATTCGTTTCTCTGTTTTAATAAGATCTACAATCATCATTATTGTCAAGTTAAACCATCGTTTGTGTATTATCTTCACAGCACACCACATGATTAGTCTCGAGTTACATATGAACTATGTGTACTATATGAACTCGAACTAGATTTTTTGAATCCACTTTATTTTGATTTCAAATCACATTACATTTCTAGCTCTAGCTAGATCTTCATAATCTAAACCATGTCTCATATGTATAATGTGTTTATCACATTATGTATGGTGCCCCGCCCCCTACGCCTACAAGTATTTAGATGTGAGTTGCAAACACCACACATTACCACAAATTCAAATAAAATGTGAGAATGTTCGATATATAGTATTGTTTAGATTGTTCGATATTTAGTTGTAAGCTGCAAACGCCACACATTATCACAAATTCAAATAAAATGTGAGATTGTTTGATGTATAGTATGGTTTAGATTGTTCGGCATTTAGCTGTGAGTTGCAAACGCCATGCATTATCACATTATGGTATAACATGTGCACAACACGTGTATCACCGCTATATTCATGCATGCAATGTTTAAAACACTATGATCTCCTATTCAAATATATGAATCCGCTTTCATATCAAATTATGATCTTTGTTAGTCTCTTACACCCACACAATCCTCTAACCTTTGTAGCTACCACTAACTTTCTCTCGTGCATGCACACGCCCTCCTCGCCCTCCCCCTCCCTCGGCATTCTATCCACCGGGCACATTCATTTTTTTCTTTAGGTCGTTCTCCCAGAGTCTCCACAACTCCTTTCCGACACACACCGATCGATAAACCTCTCCAGCGATGCCTGCCTACAACATACACACACACCTTCAATCTCCTCCTTTATGTGTCCTTGCCTCGTGTCTCTCATACGGTCAGACACACGTGTAAACTCTCGCCCCTCTTTTCATCGATCTCACAACCGCACACTCCTCCCCCTATCTAGCTAGTAGTTGGGCCTCTCGCACCACCTCCTAGCTCCATTCTCTCTGTCTATCCGTCTCGCTGGGCCTTATTTGCCTCTAACAAATGGACGTACACCGACCGATCTCTCGCTATACATATAGCTAGCTAGGTCCTTATAACTCGTTTTTACCCACACGTCAATCGATCTACCTCATTAGTTGTGTCTCTCCCTTCCTCCGACAAACAACAATTGATCTACCGATCTAGTTAGGTTTGCTTACCAAACACATGGTTCCCCTTCATCATCCATGGATGCGTCCCGACAGATCTATCACGCACAGGCACACACAGAAACACATCCCCACTCTTATTGATAACATTGCAGTTCCACCCTCAGTTTGTCTAGTAGGCCTCTCCCACCATCTTCGAGAAGCAACTCCATCACCCATCCAGCACTCTACCCCTCTCCCTCCCTCTCCCTCCCTCTCTCTCTCCTCTCTCTCTCTGTCCCATCATATTTCCCGTCCTTCAGTTATGTATGGATGTCGACCGATCTCCCTCAAGACATAGCTGGGTCTCTCCTTCTCAACACATATACGAGTCGTTCT
Source organism: Triticum aestivum (assembly GCF_018294505.1). Classification (NCBI taxonomy): domain Eukaryota; kingdom Viridiplantae; phylum Streptophyta; class Magnoliopsida; order Poales; family Poaceae; genus Triticum; species Triticum aestivum. The sequence goes on from NC_057796.1 coordinate 407,953,565, forward strand.
ACCTCTATAGTTAGGCCTCTGCCTACCCCTCCCCCCACCCCCTCCCCCCACACACACCGATACATCGAGCGCTCTAGTCATGTCTCCCTGCCACACACAAACTTGACATGTGCCCTCTAACGTTCCGGTAGGCCAGTCGCCCTATATCTTTGACTTGCACACACACACAATTTCGATGGCTCTCTTCATCGATCTCGCACCCACCCACTTGATCCTCTCTTCGACTCTATCGATAGCTATGACCCCTCCCTCTCTTCTCGTGGATTGCCCGACCCTCTATGTATGATATGGATAGGCCTCCATTTCACACACATTGCATGCAAAATTTTGTTTGAGATGTCATCGACACATATTCCCACAAATAATTCACGAAATCAACCCCCCACCCCACCCCCACCCCAAAACAAAAAACACTCACGAACGCGGTTTGTATCTCTCACACACACCCACGTAGGTGGGGGACGTGCACGAAGAGAAGAGGTGCATGCACGGCGCACGTACTCCCGTCTCTTTCCCAACCACACCCGCGCGGTACACGGTGGAGCTCATTTCTGTACGAAAAAGGCAGCCCACGTGGTAATTTGGCACGTGTACTGGTTGTCCACTTGGTGGAGGGAGGATCGTCTACCACGGGTGAACAAACAAATTGCGACTTGACGTGTTATGTTAAAAAAAGAGGCAAACCATGTGGGGCCTACCTTAGAGGCAAGGCTCTATACACTGGAGTACTTTTGATGTGTCCCGTCAACTCGCAGAACGAGGAGAAGCTTGCTTAGTACGCCGTCTCCCCCGCCCACGGGCGCGGTGGCTCGCAGGATGAGGTGAAGCTTGCTCCGCCTTACGCCCGCTCCCTCGCCCATGCGCGCGGTGGCTCGCAGGACGAGGAGAAAAATTTACTACTCCCTCCGTTTACTCCTCGTCCCTACTACCTTGGTTATAGAGATTATATCATATTGTTTGGAATATATATGTCCTTTAGTAGATTTCAATATGAACTACTAGTACATACTCCAAACACTGATGTATATAGACGTATTTTAGAGTGTAGATTCACTCATTTTGCTCCGTATGTAGCACTCTCCCTCGCCCCTCGACCCTCGCCCACGTGGTGGACGTGCAGCAATTCATTCGGTCTCATATAGCCAGAACGATATATACTGCACTACCATTATTGCTCGACTTCCCGAAGAGGCGAAGAGCCAATCGCAAGGTTAATATTTTGGAGATGCCAAGCGCAAGGTTATAGGAGAACGAGTAGTAGGTGCCGCGTCATTTATAAATAAAGTTTTTTTCTTCAGTGGCACGTACGCAATATGATAGGTTCATATGGAGAGAAAAGGAAACCGCTCCACTATATACATAGTCAGGACGGGCCAGCCTACACGGTTGCTTGCTGGGGTTGCTCTCTTCACACTCTCTCGCACAAAACGACTGTGGCCACATCTCTAACATCCCGGCGGATCACGTCCGCTTGGGGAAGGGGTGGATGCTTAGTGTAGATGCGGTGGCCGTCGCCGACGGCGAAAACCCACTGTCGGCACGTCCCGATCAGGGGTCCCCGCCGTTCTCTCTCACAAAGCCGGTGAGGTTGCCTTCGTCCCTTGCTCACTGCCGCGACGTGGGCAGTTGCCGCCTCCCGCCGCCCTCCTCAAGGTTGTGCTACGTCCCTCAGGTACAACTCCCTTTACAGCCGGCTTGCACCACTGCTCCAGCTGCCCACATCACTCCCTGTGGATATTTCTCTACTTCTTTGCCCCGCACATACCTCTACTGGCTTCTACGTACTGTATTTGTGATGAGTTTATGTCTCATCAACTAGTCCCAGTAATCTTATTCTAATCACGCTTCTTCAATTTCTTTGCCACAGGGATGCTCATCTCGATTTTGGTGAAACTGCACAAAATGATCCGATGGTCAAAAGGTTGCAAACTTCATTTATTAGGAAGCTCGAACGTTGCCAGCAAATTGAAGCCTGGTCAGGGTTCACGGTTCAAGGGCTAGGGACTGCATGGATCGTTTTTTTCTTTAGCTGCCTCTGTTCCAAAATAAGTGTCAACTTTAGTAGTAGTACAACTTTGTACTAAAGTTTGCACAAAGTTGAGACACTTATTTTGGAACGGAGGGAGTACATATTTGCTATGATCTGTCAATCATTGAGATGCAATAGCATGCATGTTAGTCTCCTTTGTATTTGATGAAATGTTGCAACGGGCAACCTTGGACGCAAGATACATGTAACAGAAGCTGGAAGCTTCATAGCATTGTACAAATTTATCTCGCTGATAAATTACAGTACGTACTATACTAGTACTTCCTCCGTTCCTAAATATAAGTCTTTGTAGAGATTTCACCATGAACCACATGCGGATGTATATAGATGCATTTTAAGTGTAGATTCATTCATTTTGTTCCGTATGTAGTGGAATCTCTACAAAGACTTATCTACTAGTAATAGCTAGCCCCCACTACTAGGAATTCTCTATCCTCTCCTTGAGCCACATCATCAAAATTGATGTAGCCGTTAGATGAAGTAAATCAGTCCATAATAGCCGTCTGATCTAGACGTTGAGAGGCTCCGCACTAAGCCACATGCAAGCATGCAGAAATACCGTGGCACATGCATGTGAGTGGGTTTTAAATCACATCAACATGTCTGCATGCAAGCATGCACCGGTAGCATGCATGTAAGTGAGCTTTTAAGTCCCATTAACATGTCAAAAAGAAAAATATAATCCCATTATGCAGTAGGAGTTGGCTGATCTTTTTTCCTTACGTGGGATGATCTAAATGATGATGGGAGTTTATTTAGTTTGGCTACCACATTTGTCATGCGGTTATAGAGTTTTTTTAGTTCTATGAAATCGATAATTTTGCGCAGAGAGATATACCGCTGTTCCGCGGCAACGCGCGGGGACTCATCTAGTAATATTTAGGAACGGAGGGAGTACTATGTAAAGAGTTAGGTGTCGCACGGTGATAGTGTGAGGTGGGCCATGTAATCACTGAGCCTGCGTGTTTTCACTGCTCTTGCACGCCTCCGCTGTAAGAATGGAGAAAATTGTAATCTAGTAGTAGTACCTCCTTTCGCCGAAAGCGTGGGACATCCAGCAGTCCTACCACCTCAGTAATAAAGACCAATGAGCCGTCAAATCACATAGACCCAGCAGTAAGTTGGACGGACGAAGCAACCATCACTCTTGCGCCAGTGAGAGGTCGCGTCCGCTCTGCCCGGGCATGAATGCGGCACCGATTCTTTGGAGCGGCGCTGACCGTTTCGGGCGGGAAGCGCGCGCGGGCGATGGAGGGGCTTTGGGTGGGCCAGGCTGGTCAGGAGCGGGCGTGGCAGCTGTCCGCATGTCCCTACCGGACACGCCCGGAAACGAGAGGATGCACCGACTCTCGCGGCTAAAATCGTACACTACACAACATCTCTCTGTAGGAGTAGGTCGATCTGTCGCTCTCTCTAACACACACATGCTGTTAACACACACACACACACACACACACGCACGCACCTTGGTCCCGTTGCACCTTCTAACGTGACTTATTACACCTAGACGGAGGGAGTAGTAAGTATACGAGATACGGTGGCACACTGACTTAAGTCGAATACAAGTGCCCAAAATTTGTGTGCATGTTATAATAAGGATTCACTTAAAATAGTACGTGAGCGAACAGAGGGATCAATTGGACAGTGTTCCCGAGCAGTAGCGAGATGTGTGAGGTAAGATACACCGCTGGCGCTTTTAATTTTTCTTATTAATTTGTTTGTTTCACCCTCTGACTGGTGGGACCCAACGTACTACGTGGAGAGAGGTAAGGTGACTAAGGCTGCATTATTTCTGCACCACTGTGGATAGTCTTACCACCAAAGCCACATGACACGATTATGATTGAAATCCCAATGACTCCCACACACACAAAAAAACACGGCATGCTTGTCACACGAATGCAGGAATGTATAAAAGGTTATTTCCCTCTCGTTGAACATAACGGGAGGGTTGTGTAGCTGGTTAGCCTGTTCGCTCATCAAACTTGAGGTCTCGGGTTCGATAACTACACTTGAGCATAATTTGTGCCAGGAGGATTCTTTGACTGGTCAAAATGTTTTCTAGGGTTTGCACGCTTCACACTCTCTCTCCAGTATATATATACACGCTGGAGCCTCAGCGCTTGTAGTTGCTCTCTTCACACTCTCTCGCCCTCTCCCGCTGGAGCCTCAGCGCTTGTAGTTGCTCTCTTCACACTCTCTCGCCCTCTCCAGATCTAAACAAGACTTCGTTGGCCTCTCTCTCCCCTCACTGCTGCTCAAAGAGCCGGCAGGATCCGTCCGCCGGGAAGGGAAGGAGGCTTAACGCTGTCGCCGTCGGCGAGGGACTACCGGCGCAGCTGTTCACTTTCCACCCAGCGGCGGCGCGGGAGGGCCTCCGACCCCTTCTTCTTCGCCGCCGTCCCGTCGCCCACCGAACCACGCCCCAAGTACCTTAAGGTATAATTTACTTACTCCACATGCATTGCTCTAGCTGCATGTATACCATGAATCTAGGACGTGGTTCAAAGAGGAAAGGAGTGGGGAAAGTGGGAAAGTTGTATATAGCATGAATCTAGGACGTGGTTCAAAGAGGAAATGAAGGGGGAAAGTTGTATAGCATGAATCTAGGACGTGGTTCAAAGAGGAAAGGAATGGGGGAAAGTAGTGGGGAAAGTTGTATCGCATAAATCTAGGACGTGGTTCAAAGAGGAAAGGAAGGGGCGAAAGTACTAGTTCAAAAAGGAAAGGAAGGGACAAGGCTGTAGAGTTTGAGCAGGACTAGATTTGCTGCGCTCACATAGGGAAAGGTGTCTAAAGATAACAAAACTGGGACCAACACAAATATGCTCCTTGGTTGTTTGTTCTTTGTTGCAACAGACTGTGCATGACCACAGTACATCGGTAGATGCACATGGTGCTGGTGCGTCCACTGTCCCGTGCAACTCATTAGCTGTTGTTAATCTAAGGCCCTGTTTGGTTAAAAACTCCCTAGTCCCTACCTGCTTGGTTCCAGGGACTAAACATGGACTAGAGGTTATTAAATGACATGCTAAAAGACCATGTTACCCCTAGTAATGAACTAATAGAGACAAGGTGCGATGCGTGGCAGGGGCAACTGTTGGAAAAAGTCCCAAAAAGACTCCCTCGGGGTCTTCTTTCTTTAGTCCCAAATGCCCACTTTTAGTCCCTAAAAGTCCCTCCTGTTTGGTTTAGATGGGACTGACACGGAGTTTTTTTAGTCCCTACACCAAAATGTCCCTGTAAACAAACACCCTCTAATAATGCCGCTGGAAAATTGATGCAATGCCACAGTTAAAAGCAAATTACATGTTTAACGAATTTTATTGTTAATATAATCTCTATGTTAATATTAATCAATGCCACCGTTTGAGAAATGCTACTGTCTTGCTTTCTTTCCCATTTAGATAAGGTAGATGCTTCTTTTTGTTGGCTTCTGTGTCATCCACCGTTATTGACCACTAATTGTTTCCTTTGCACCTCTGTGTAAACAGGGTTATCTACTTCACCTCGTTGCCATTGTGACCTTTTGTTGCACTGCACAAAACACTTTTGTTTTAAGAGTGTTTTGTGCAGTTCAACCAAAATGTCACACCGACAACGTTGCTTGATTGCTTGATCTTAGTGGAACTGCACAAGAGGAGATCTTACTTCCTATCCGTTAAGGCGAATTTGGTTCAGATCTTCTTCTTGTGAGTTGTTTGAATTCCGCATCATGAGAGGTCAGTACTAGCCTTCTTTCACATGATTCTGCAGTGTGCTTTCATATGTTGTGCTACTTGTACGATAATGTTGCTTGATTTTAGTGAACTGCACAAATGGAGACAAGACTTCCAATCTGTATGTGCACCGTAATATCCCATTGAGGTAAGATAAGGATATTTCACAAGGAGCAGTTGAAGGATGGTTACATTACTCCCCACAAGACCAAACTAACTTCAGCTCAGAAGGACTGACAAATCTCCATTTTTTTGCTGTGATGCGCGAGTACAATGTTGTTCTAGGATTCTTTCTGGTGAGTTCCATTTTTCTAAAAGTGTGCTCTACATGGACCATGTATGTGCCTGTTGAAACTGTCAATTCATAGTACAGTTTGCTTTATACTAATCACTTTTTTGTATTTGTGCAAACAGGGGTGCTCAGCTTGATTTCAATGGGAACTGCACAAAATGTTCATGAATACATCGAATCATTCATTTCCACCACAAGAAAGGAGGTGCCGATAAGTTCAAGGCGTTGCAACATATAAGGGCGAAATCATACAAGCTACGCGCGAATTTGGTTGATTTTGGTGGAACTGCACAAAAAGAACAGCTGGTTTATTTAGCACGAGGTGCCATGTCAATGTCCGAACTGATGGCAAACCCTGCCCATTCCACAATCGTAGGCATTTGATATTTTGGAATGGGACAACCTTGTCAAATTTTGCTCATTGATTTTAGCAAGACATGCGTTTGATATTTTCGAATGGGACGCCCTTTGCTGTCAGCAGCGTCGATCAATTTTTTCTTTATTCTTTAGTTGTGAAGTAAATATTGCCTCTGACATGTGAGTAGCTGAGATGCATAATCATCGATTGTTTTGAATGTTCTCTATGAATTGCCAGGCCTGTGTGTTTGATTGCAATGTACAGAAACGCTAAAAAGCTGCTCAAACTCTTTGTACTCCTTCTGTTCCTTTTTACTTCGCACATTGTGAAAGTGCATACTTTTTTGTATAAGATTGGTCAAAGTAGAGATACTTTGACTGCAGACAAAACTTGTATGCAGACTAGAAAGGACCGGAGGGAGTACATGTGAAACTGCTGCAAACGAGGTGATCACCCTGGGAATAATGCTAGTACGTATTGTTTTGCATGTTCATCCAATGCCAGTGATACAGGAATTCGAACTAATCGAAATAAATTCATTCATACACGGTCGGATTTCATATAAACATGCCGGATTTCATTACATTTCATACATTCTTCAACTAAAAAGGGGTGCGCTGGAGGTATAATTAATTAACCGAAGCTACCCACCTGTGTCCCGCTGAGCCGAACAGAAGCTTCAGTGACTTAACTGCAGGTGCAGTTGCGTAACTGACATGTGGCCTGTTGGGCCCACGTGTCAGTCAGCCAACTGCACCAGCAGTTAAGTAGAAGCAGCGTTCTTCTCCAGCGCAGCTCTCCGACTCCACGTCGCCGCCAAGAAGCTAACCGGCCGTCAATGGTCAACCCGCCTAGCTTGGCTTCAACCGGAGGGTAGCAGCGGTGGCCTTACTTGGACCCGAGCGGCGGCGACCTACCGTGTTCTACTCTTCCTCGTTTTCTGTGTGGCGCGGCCTCGTTGGCAGCGGGGCGGGGCCTCGGCGGAGCCGGCGATGTCCTCTGTCTCGTTGCCGGCGGGCGGCGCCTCAGCGGAGCGGTGGAAATCCTCCCCCACGTTGCCGGCAGGGTGGGGCCTCGGCTGAGCCGGCGATGTCCTCTGCCTCGTTGTTGGCGGGGCGGGGCCTCGGCGGAGCCGGCGGTGTCCTCTGCCTCGTTGTTGGCGCCGCGGGGCCTCGGCGGAGCAGGGCCTCGTCGACGCCAGCGGAGCAGGGACTCGTCGGAGCCGGCATTGTCCTCTGCCTCGTCCTCGGTCTCGCCAAACAGCGCCTCGCCCGCTTCATCGCCCTCTTTGCTAGCCTCTTTGTAGGCGGCCGCAGCCTCCGCCACCCGCATGCGGTACCGCCAGCGCTCGAGGCGGCCCTTGCGGGCGGAGCGGTACGAGTCGAGCAGCGCCTCCTGCTCCGCCCGCTCCGCGGCGATCTGCTCCTCCGCCTGCAGGTGCTCCTGGAGGAGATGGTGGTTGTAGGCGGCGTCGGCCTGCGCCTCCCAGAACTGCTCCTCACGCATCTGCCTCACCCTGTCCATATATTGGGCACGGGCCTCGCCGATGGTCATGGTGCAATGCACCGGCGAGGATGGCGCGGAGGAGGGGGTTGGCGCCGGATCATCGACTACCATGTTCTCCATTGGGACGTCGTCGTCCTCCGGCTGCCTGCCGGCCAGCCGGTCGGCAGCAATGGCTGCCATCTCCTCGTGGTCCGTCGTCCGCCCGTCTCGAAGAGCGCTGGAGCGCGAGGAAGCCATGGTGGGCAGTAGTGGTGTGGACAGGAGAAAGGGAACGGATGCGGATGACTGCGGCTATGGCCGGCGCAGCAGTTTATATAGCAATGGTGGGCGGGCGGAGGGACGGACGTGTGGCGCCGGAGTAGCCGCCTCGGCAACCGCGTATCATTAATGTGGGCGGCAGATGGACGGACGGACGGCACTTGTGTCATTTGAAGGCGGAGCAATCGCCTGCACCGGGAAGCGGGGCGGGCGGCGCTGACTGTTTCGGGCGGAAAGCGCGCGCGGGCGAGGAGATGACTTTACTTGGAGAGGATGACAATGGGGACCCACCAGGTCCATAGCCTCACGTACGCAAGTGCCTCCTTATTATATATATATATATATATATATAAAACTATAATTTATTTTGCTTCCTCCTGGTTTCCTGACATCACGGTCCCACACCATTGTCAACCTATGTAGTAGTCAATAAACGAGAGAATTGCACAAGAAGCGGCCGACAGCTGGGACCAAGCAGCTCGAGCAGTATTTGTGTTTTTGAGGTGTGAGCACTGCAGAGTTTTTCGATGTTTAGCCCAGATATTAATTTTTCTCCTCTGAACAACAACGAAAACATCGCTGCAGGTATTAACTGGGCGGGCTGTGGCCCGTCTAGCCCAGGCCAGATATCCAGCCCAGATATTAATTTTTTTCAAGCTGAAAATGGCTAGCCCAGCTATACTTTTTTTAGGAATACCCAGGCAAGGTCAAGTTGTTATTCTCCGCCCCGCTGGGCTGCAAATCTTTCCTAGGAGGGATGCATTAGGCTTAACAAGAAAATGGGCTTTAAGAAATAATAAATGGGATGTAATTATAAAAACTGGGCAGTAACTATAAAAAATGCACCAAACACGTGATTACTTTATAAAATATTATTTTTGGATATTGAAAATTTTAATTTCATTAATTGTTGCGAGCGCAATGTTTCGTTGGATTTTTACGTAATATAAATTTATATTGAAATTGTATTTAATCTGACTAGAAATTTCGGGATAAAAATATTTCGGATCCCATCAAAATGTGGGAAATTTTATTGAATTCTGTTTTGAACGGTTGGTTGAAATGGGCTGTACTTTTAACAAACTGTAAATGGGCTGTAGTAAATTCCATTAGAATTCAAAAATGGGCTACACATTCTTACAAATCTCAAATGGGCTATAAGTTCTCTGCCACACACTTCTGGCCTTACTAAGTTGACGCGTCCCCTAAAAAACAGAGTTGACGCGTATGCAAGGCTTTGTCAACTTATAGTCAACACACGGTTCTAGCAGCAGTGGCCGTTGGATGTCCATCCAACGGATGCCGTGCTTCTTCTTCAATCTCGGATATTCTAGCTTCACCCGCCCAAAAAATGATTCCTCCCCTGACATCTGGGGCGCACCGTTTCGGAAGCTGACCTGTGGGCCTACTAAGCTGATCTGCATGCATTCAAAAAAAAGTTGACGTACCAAGGGCTTTGTCAACTTAGTCAATATAAACGATTCTAGCTGCAGTGACCGTACGATGTCCATCCAACGGCCGTCGTGCTTCTTCAACCTCTGGTCTTCTTGCTCCAGCTGCCCAAAGCAGCGCCGGTCGTGCCGCCTGCTCCTGCCTCCCGTGGCCGGCTGCGCTGCCGCGGAGGCCTCACCGCCCCTACTACTCCCACCGCTGGCCAGGCCATCCCTCCACTCACCCACACCCCTTGTTATTCTGCGGCGACGGCAGCCTCACACTGCAGCCGAACCAGTGAACGCTCGTACTCCTCTCCGCGTGGGCATCCACTTGCCGCGTCTTGCCCGGCTCCGCGTCGTCCCCTTCCTAGGCCTCGCCGTCGTCCACCGCCGTGGTGCTCTTGGCGCGGCGTGGTCAATGTGGTCAACGACCGACTTCCATCGGAAGAGTACTGTACGTGGAGAGGCTGACAGCTGGGTCCACGGCAGCCGCAAGGAAGTGCCTCCTTATTACGCGGAAAATAATTATTCCTCCACCTGACAGCGGGGACCCACCGGACGGGCCACCAGTATTTTGCGAAAAAAATCGTTTCCCCCTGACTGCTGGGACCCACCGGACGGGCCACCGTATTTCGTGAAAAAAACGTTCCCCCCGCTGTCAGCTCGGACCCACCGGAAGTGCCTCCTTATTACGCACAAAAAAATGAATACTCCCCCGGCTAGCTGGGACCCACCTTGGTGGGAGGCTGACTTGTGGGCCTACTAAGTTGACGGGGACGAAGGGCTTTGTCAACTTAGTCAATATGAACGATTCTAGCTCCAGTGACCGTACGATGTCCATCCAACGGCCGTAGTGCTTCTTCAACCTCTGGTCTTCTTGCTCCAGCCGCCCAAAGCAGCGCCGGTCGTGCCGCATGCTCCTGCCTCCCGTGGCCGGCTGTGCTGCCGCAGAGGCCTCACCGCCCCTACTATTCCCACCGCTGGCCAGGCCCTGCGGCGACGGCAGCCTCACACCGCAGCCGAACCAGTGAACCCTCGTACTCCTCTCCGCGCGGGCTTCCACTGCCGCGTCTTCCCCGGCTCCGCGTCGTCCCCTTCCTAGGCCTTGTCGTCGTTCACCGCCGTGGTGCTCTCCACGCGGCGTGGTCAACGTGGTCAAGGAACGACTTACATCGGAAGTGTACTGTACGTGGAGAGGCTGACAGCTGGGTCCACGGCCACAGCCTAGTTTTTTTGTGATTTCCCAAGTAAGTCGGTTTGTCAGGCCTGTTGGGCTGCAAATCTTTCAAGACGAGGAGAGCTTTCATTCGGCTGGCTGAGAAAATGTCCCATCAGTAATGAGAAATGGGATGTACATTTTTAAAACACATCAAACTGGCAATTAGTTTCAAATATCTTTTTTTTCATTTCAAGATTTTAAATTACATTAATTTTATGCGTGGAGAATTTTTTGGGATTTATATTGATATACATTTATTTTTAAAATCAGTTTGAATGTGAGTCGAAATTTCGGGATTAAAAACAGTTCGGACCGCACCGAAATATGCAAAATTTCGTATAATTTTTTAACCGTGGCCACAATATGGGCTGTAATGCTAACAAAAAGAATATGGGCTCCAAAAAAACCTTAATAATTAGCAAATGGGCTATAAATTATTAGAAATAATGGAAGATGGGCTGTATGCTATTTTCCACAGATTTGAGGCTTTCCTAAAAAAAGGTTGACGCACAAGCACTGACTGTTGGATGTCCATCCAACGGCCGTCGTGCTTCTTCAATCTCTGCTCTTCCTGCTCCAGCCGCTCAAACAAGCGCCGGCGGGACTGCCTGCTCCCTCCTCCCCGCGGCCGGCTGTGCTGCCGCGCAGGCCTCACCGCCCCACCGTACTCCCAACGCTGGCCTAGCCATCCCTCTACTCACCCACACCTGCTGTTATTCTCCGGCGACGGCAGACGAACCAGTAAACCCTCGTACAGTCGTACTCCCCTCCGCGTGGGAAACAACTGCCGAGTCTTCCCTGCCTCCGTGTCGTCCCCTTCCTAGGCCTCGCCGTCGTCCACCGCCGTGGTGCTCTCGGCGCGGCGTGGTCAATGTGGTCAACGACCGACTTCCATCGGAAGAGTACTGTGCGTGGAGACGCTGACAGCTGGGTCCACGGCCGCATCAAGGAAGTGCCTCCTTATTACGCGCAAAATAATTATTCCTCCACCTGATAGCGGTGACCCACCGGACGGGCCCCTGTATTTCATGAAAAAACGTTTCCCCCCTGACTGATGGGACCCACTAGCTACACCTTCGCACGCAAGGAAGTGCGTCTGGGCATAAAACAAAATGATTCGCCCCCCTGACTGCTGGGACCCACCAGCTACATCTTCGCACGCAAGGAAGTGCGTGACAGTCGGGACCCACCTGGTCGAAGCATACGTAGCGTTGTCATTCTGGTCGCGAACGTGTACGTACATATATACTGGTGGATATAGAGGCGCGCACGTGTCATAGTAGAGGCGCGCACGTAGCATGTACACGTACGTACATCGGCCAGGGTGCAAGAAAGAAAATACGGCCACATATGTGTACATACGGGCCGGGTCTCGAACGCCTACTCGCGCATACATACGGCGAGGGCTCGTTGACATGGCTGGGTCGGAACGGAGAAACAGCGTCGTCGTCGTGTTCATGGGGAGGCAACAGAATGCGTCGTGTTCATGGGGAGGCAACAGAATGCGTTGTGTTCATCGGGAGGCAACGGAACGCGTGGGAGCCAACCGGCTGGGTCGGAACGGAATGCGTGGTCGTGTTCATCGGGAGGGCTTGGACGGAACAGGCGATGGAAACGAGGCCTGGCATACCGCACAACGGAGGAAACGGACCTCCTACGTTTGGAACGGGGTCCTGTTGATCGGGAGGGGTGTGGCGTACCGCAAAATGGACGAAACGGACCTCCTACGGTCGAAACGGGGGTCCTGTTCATCGGGAGGGGTGTGGCGTACCGCAAAACGGGACTCCACGGGATACTGTTCATCTCCACCGTCGACCTCCTCCAGCCTCCACGGGCTACCGTCGACCTCCTCCAGCCTCCACGGGCTCCTATTCATCCAGCCTCCACCGCGCGCTACTCCACCGGCTACTGTTCAACCACCCCTCCACGGGCACCCCTCCACCGTCTACTGTTCATCCAGCCCTCCACACCATGGGGTCCTGTTCAACCACCCCTCCACGGGCACCCCTCTACCGTCTACTGTTCATCCAGCCCTCCACCACACCACGGGGTCCTGTTCATCCGGAGGCAATGCCACCGCTCACTGTTCATCCAAAGCCCCCGCAACGCTCACTGTTCATCCCAGAGGCAGCATCGATCGGCTTCAGTTAGCAGCAGTAGCGAAGGAATCGCTCGATCGGGTTCAGTTAACAGCCATCGATCGATCGCTCAGGTTCAGTAACGCGTAGCCTGCAGTGCAATCGCTCGGGTTCAGTTAGAGCCCAACGCCTCGCTCGGGTTCAGTTAGAGCCAATGCCTCGCCCACACGCGCGTACGTGTACGAGAGAAACGCGCATCGCTCGGCCCCCGACCTCCCACCGTAACCGGGAACTCCCCGAAATTTTCCTCGCCCTCGCTTCTACCACGGTTTTTTCCATCATGGACGGCCCAAAGAATGTCATGTAGCTGCGTCTCCGGCCCGCCCAGGACGAAAAGCCCATTTTCTGTCATGATTTTTTGTCATAGAAGTAGGAGCCCACCACATCTATGATGATACCGGGTTTTGTCACAATTATTGTCATAGAAGTGTCATATGTATGACAGAATTTTTTTTCGTTCGGCCCAAAATGTCACGAATGTGTCTTTTTTTATAGTGCAAATTTATTGATTCGACACAAGGGGAGCCAAAGAATATTCTCAAGTACTAGCAGCTGAGTTGTCAATTCAATCACACCTGAAAGACTTAATATCTGCATCAAAGTATTTAGTAGCAAAGTAGTATGGAAGTAACGGTAACAGTGGCAAAAGTAACAGTAGCAGCTTTGTAGTAGTTGTAACAGTGGCAACGGAAAAGTAACTAAGCAAAGATCAATATGTGAAAAGCTCGTAGGCAATGGATCAATGATGGATAATTATGTCGGATGCGATTCCTCATGCAACAATTATAACATAGGGTGACACAGAACTAGCTCCAGTTCATCAATGTAATGTAGGCATGTATTCCGAATATAGTCGTACATGCTTATGGAAAAGAACTTGCATGACATCTTTTGTCCTACCCTCCCATGGCAGCGGGGTCCTATTGGAAACTAAGGGATATTAAGGCCCCCTTTTAATATAGTTCCGGACCAAAGCATTAACACTTAGTGAATACATGCACTCCTCAAACTACGGTCATCACCGGGAGTGGTCCCGATTATTGTCACTTCGGGGTTACTGGATCATAACACATAGTAGGTGACTATTGACTTGCAAGATAGGATCAAGAACTCACATATATTCATGAAAACATAATAGGTTCAGATCTGAAATCATGGCACTCGGGCCCTATTGACAAGCATTAAGCATAGCAAAGTCATAGCAACATCAATCTCAGAACATAATGGATACTAGGGATCAAACCCTAACAAAACTAACTCGATTACATGATAAATCTCATCCAACCCATCACCGTCCAGCAAGCCTACGATGGAATTACTCATGCACGGCGGTGAGCATCATGAAATTGGTGATGGAGGAAGGTTGATGATGACAACGGCGACGGATTCCCCTCTGCGGAGCCCCGAACGGACTCCAGATCAGCCCTCCCGAGAGAGATTAGGGCTTGGCGGTGGCTCCGTATCGTAAAACGTGATGAATCCTTCTCTCTGATTTTTTTTCTCCCCGAACATGAATATATAGAGTTGGAGTTGAGGCCGGTGGAGCCTCAGGGGGCCCACGAGGCATGGGGCGTGCCCTAGGGGGTGGGCGCGCCTTCCACCCTCGTGGACAGGGTGTGGCCCCCCTGGTGTTGATTCTTTCGCCAGTATTTTTTATTAATTCCAAAAATATTCTCCGTGAAGTTTCAGGTCATTCCGAGAACTTTTATTTCTGCACAAAAATAACACCATCGCAATTATGCTGAAAACAGCATCAGTCCGGGTTAGTTCCATTCAAATCATGCAAGTTAGAGTCCAAAACAAGGGCAAAAGTGTTTGGAAAAGTAGATACGTTGGAGACGTATCAACTCCCCCAAGATTAAACCTTTGCTTGTCCTCAAGCAATTCAGTTGACAAACTAAAAGTGATAAAGAAAAACTTTTACAAACTCTGTTTGCTCTTGTTGTTGTAAATATGTAAAGCCAGCATTCAAGTTTTCAGCAAAGATTATGAACTAACCATATTCACAATAACACTTAGGTCTCATGTTTACTCATATCAATGGCATAATCAACTAGCGAGCAATAATAATAAATCTCGGATGACAACACTTTGTCAAAACAATCATAATAT
This sequence comes from Triticum aestivum, assembly GCF_018294505.1. Classification (NCBI taxonomy): domain Eukaryota; kingdom Viridiplantae; phylum Streptophyta; class Magnoliopsida; order Poales; family Poaceae; genus Triticum; species Triticum aestivum. Next base: position 407,968,650 of record NC_057796.1, read on the forward strand.
GATATAACAAGATGGTATCTCGCTAGCCCTTTCTGAGACCGCAAAACATAAATGCAGAGCACCTCTGAAGATCAAGGACTGACTAGACATTGTAATTCATGGTAAAAGAGATCCAGTCATGGTTATACTCAATGTAAATTAATAATAATGCATGCAGATGACAGTGGTGCTCTCCAACTGGTGCTTTTTAATAAGAGGATGATGACCCAACATAAAAGTAAATAGATAGGCCCTTCGTAGAGGGAAGCAGGGATTTGTAGAGGTGCTAGAGCTCGAGTTTTGAAATAGAGATAAATAATATTTTGAGTGGCATACTTTCATTGTCAACATAACAACCGCGAGATCCCGATATCTTCCATGCTACACACATTATAGGCGGTTCCCAAGCAGAATGGTAAAGCTTATACTCCCCCACCACCAAGAAGCATCAATCCATGGCTTGCCCGAAACAACGGGTGCATCCAACTAACAACGGTCCTGGGGGAGTTTTTGAAGGAAATATGCCCTAGAGGCAATAATAAAGTTATTATTTATTTCCTTATATCATGATAAATGTTTATTATTCATGCTAGAATTGTATTAACTGGAAACTTGATACATGTGTGAATACATAGACAAACAGAGCGTCACTAGTATGCCTCTACTTGACTAGCTCGTTGATCAAAGATGGTTATGTTTCCTAGCCATAGACATGAGTTGTCATTTGATTAACGGGATCACATCATTAGGAGAATGATGTGATTGACTTGACCCATTCCGTTAGCTTAGCACTCGATCGTTTAGTATGTTGCTATTGCTTTCTTCATGACTTATACATGTTCCTATGACTATGAGATTATGCAAATCCCGTTTACCGGAGGAACACTTTGTGTGCTACCAAACGTCACAACGTAACTGGGTGATTATAAAGGTGCTCTACAGGTGCTTCCAAAGGTACTTGTTGGGTTGGCGTATTTCGAGATTAGGATTTGTCACTCCGATTGTCGGAGAGGTATCTCTGGGCCCACTCAGTAATGCACATAACTATAAGCCTTGCAAGCATTGTAACTAATGAGTTAGTTGCGGGATGATGTATTACGGAATGAGTAAAGAGACTTGCCGGTAACGAGATTGAACTAGGTATTAAGATACCGATGATCGAATCTCGGGCAAGTAACATACCGATGACAAAGGGAACAACGTATGTTGTTATGCGGTCTGACCGATAAAGATCTTCATAGAATATGTGGGAGCCAATATGAGCATCCAGGTTCCACTATTGGTTATTGACCGGAGAGGTGTCTCGGTCATGTCTGCATAGTTCTCGAACCCGTAGGGTCCGCACGCTTAACGTTACGATGACAGTTATATTATGAGTTTATATGTTTTGATGTACCGAAGGTTGTTCGGAGTCCTGGATGTGATCACGGACATAACGAGGAGTCTCGAAATGGTCGAGACATAAAGATTGATATATTGGAAGCCTATGTTTGGATATCGGAAGTGTTCCGGGTGAAATTGGGATTTTTCCGGAGTACCGGGAGGTTACCGGAACCCCCCGGTAACTTAATGGGCCTTAGTGGGCCTAGGTGGAAGAGAGGAGAGGAGGCCAGGGCAGGGCCGCACGCCCCTCCCCCCAGTCCGAATAGGACAAGGAGAGGGGGGCGGCGCCCCCCTTCCTTCCTCCCCTCCACTTCTTCCCCCTCTGTCTCCTAGTCCAACATGGAAAAGGGGGGGAGTCCTACTCCCGGTACGAGTAGGACTCCTCCTGGCGCGCCTCTCCCCTTGGCCGGCCGAACCCCCCTTTCTCCTTTATATACGGGGGCAGGGGGGCACCTCTAAGACACACAATTGATCATTGATCTCTTAGCCGTGTGCGGTGCCCCCCTCCACCATATTACACCTCGATAATATCGTAGCGGTGCTTAGGCGAAGACCTGCGTCGGTAGAACATCATCATTGTCACCATGCCGTCGTGCTGACGAAACTCTCCCTCAAGACTCGGCTGGATCGGAGTTCGAGGGACGTCATCGAGCTGAACGTGTGCTGAACTCGGAGGTGCCATGCGTTCGGTACTTGATCGGTCGGATCGTGAAGACGTACGACTACATCAACCGCGTTGTGTTAACGCTTCCGCTTTCGGTCTACGAGGGTACGTGGACAACACTCTCCCCTCTCGTTGCTATGCATCACCATGATCTTGCGTGTGCGTAGGATTTTTTTTTGAAATTACTACGTTCCCTAACAGTGGTATCAGAGCCAGGTTTTATGTGTTGATGTTATATGCACGAGTAGAACTCAAGTGAGTTGTGGACGATATAAGTCATACTGCTTACCAGCATGTCATACTTTGGTTCGGCGGTATTGTGAGATGAAGCGGCCCGGACCGACATTACGCGTACGCTTACGCGAGACTGGTTTCACCGTTGCGAGCACTCGTTGCTTAAAGGTGACTAGCGGGTGTCTGTCTCTCTCACTTTAGTTGAACCGAGTGTGGCTACGTCCGGTCCTTGCGAAGGTTAAAACAACACCAACTTGACAAACTATCGTTGTGGTTTTGATGCGTTGGTAAGAACAGTTCTGGCTAAGCCAGTAGCAGCTACGTAAAACTTGCAACAACAAAGTAGAGGACGTCTAACTTGTTTTTGCAGGGCATGTTGTGATGTGATATGGTCAAGACATGATGCTGAATTTTATTGTATGCGAAGATCATGTTTTGTAACCGAGTTATCGGCAACTGGTAGGAGCCATATGGTTGTCGCTTTATTGTATGCAATGCAATCGCCATGTAATTGTTTTACTTTATCACTAAGCGGTAGCGATAGTCGTAGAAGCAATAGTTGGCGAGACGACAACGATGCTACGATGGAGATCAAGGTGTCGCGCCGGTGACGATGGTGATCATGACGGTGCTTCGGAGATGGAGATCACAAGCACAAGATGATGATGGCCATATGTAGCGACCAGACCTCAAATGGTCTGTGCTGCTGTGCACCAGTGTCATCCCTGGATCAGTAATGCTGACACGCACAGTACAAATGTAGGATTTATAACAGAGTAGCAACCACACACTTATTACATCGAATATCTCCGAAGAGAATAAGTATGATAAACATGGCTTAAGGCCATCTAACAACGATAACAGCGGAAGACTTGGAAGATAAGTGAGTCCATCAACTCCAGCGGCATCACTGAGTATAAGACCACGACCTAAGGCACCTTACTCGTCGTCTGAAAAGTCTGCAACATGAAACGTTGCAGCCCGAAAACGGGTCAGCACATAGAATATGCTGGCAAATGTAACACATAGAGAATAATGAACAATAATGATGCTATACTACATGCATATATGGCTGGTGGAAAGCTCTATGGTTACAGTTTTGCGAAAAGCCAATTTTATCCTACTTCAAAGGAATAAATTTTATTTAACTATCATGGTGGTTGTGAAACATTGAGATGGTTGACAGCATCTCAATCCCAATTAAATGTCATCAATAACCCAACAAAATTAATTAGAAGTAACATAGTGATGAGATTCACATGATAATCCAAGTACTAGATACTCAAGTTGTCCATAACCGGGGACACGGCTAATCATGATTTGTTTATACACTCTGCAGAGGTTTGTGCACTTTTCCCCACAAGACTCGATCTCCTCCGTTGGATTACTCGCACTACATGGTGTTTGAGTAACGGATGACCGAGACACAGTCTTTCAGAAGTGTTTGCACCTTACGTATGGGTAGACAGTTACACCTACTTTCCCCTACATCTGCTAGTCTACCACTGTAAGAGTTCACACAACTTAGTCAACTATGCTAGAGCCCATAATAGCTTGCGGCTGCACACGGAAGTTTCTAGCATGAATAATCTCATGATCCCTTTGAACCTGGGCGGCGGTCCAAAAGAAAAACAGGCAATCCTGGAATACCCAGGTACCTCAATCCACCCAGATGTGAGTTTTAGTTGCCACCTTAAGTAAACCATTAATTAACAATCTCACATCTGTCATGGAAATCTCTCAAACCCAATCCACGTCTACGAGCATAGCATGACAATAATAATAGCAAACGTAGAAGTAACTCCCAAGGGTTTGATAAGAAAACGGGTAATAGGTACTACCTCAACTACTTCCCAATACCCACAATTTAATTAGATCCTAATCATGCAATGTTTGAGGAAAACAGATCTAATGCAATAAAAACTGGGTACGGAAGGTATATGATCAAAGTGTTACTTGCCTTGCTGATGATCCGCAAAACCTAGCGATTCGAGGTAACAAGCGGCACACTCCGGGTACTCTATCGCAAACAAACAAGCATACAATCAGTACTCATCTAATGCACAGGTAAAACTCGAATGAAAGATCCAACCAGAAAGTTCAACTTAAGAACTCCGGTTTGCCAAAAGAATCAACTCGAAAGAAGCAACGAAAGTCAAACTGCGAAAGAAAGAAGCTTCGTTCGCTAATCTGGATCTAGGTCAAATTTTACTGTAGCAAAAACTTGTTTGAGTAGGTTAAACGGAAAGAGAATTTCAAGACGAAACTCTAGGCGCTTGAATCGCCTGATTCCGATAAACGAGCGAGAAGTTAAACAAAAACGAAGATTCGATCAGAAATCGAATCTGAGATAATCGCAGAAAAAATCCGACGAAAAGAAAAACGGACGAATGGTTAAAGAACGGACGTTCGTTAACAGAGAAAAACCAACGAACGCGTTCGTTAAAACGAACGGTTCGGTGAACGCTCGCAAAATAATAAAACCGAAAAAAACCGATCTAGGGTTTTTTTTTAAAACGAAGGGTTTTTTTTTAAAACCGGCAACGTCGAACGGCAGTGAGGCAGTACCCTCGTCGGGGCTACTCCGGCGGGGTCCGGCGGGCTCCGGTGAGGCGGGGTGCGGCGGGGTGCGGCGGGGGTGCGGGCGAGGGCGGCGGCGGCGGCTCGGGATTGCCGGCGGCGGCGGCGGGCGCGAGTGCGGGCGGCGGCGGCGATGTGAGGGGAGAGAGAGGGGGGGGAGTATATAAAGGGGGGGAGCAAGCTTGAAGGAGGGGGCAAGCTCAGGCTCGTCCCGTGTCCGCGGCGGACTCCGGCGGCGGCGGCGCCGTGCGGGAGAAGGAGAGGGGCGCGGGCGGGCCGGCGTTCGGCTGGGCTTCGGCCCAGTCGGGCGTCGCGCGTTTTTTTTTTAAAATCGTTCCGCGGAAAAATTCATAGAAAAATAAATAGAAATCAGAAAAATATAAAATAATTTTTCCCCGTCTTGTTAGAAAATCTAGAATAGGGTGGACTTTTTTTAACACAAAAATAAATATTTTGAAAACATGCAATATTTTTAATGCAATAAAAATTGCAAATAAAATCCAAATAAATTCCAATAAATGATCTTAATATTTTTCCTCCAGTATTTCAATTTTTTGGAGAAGTCATATTTTCTCCTCTCATATATTTTTGAAATGAAATATTTTTCCGGAGAGAAAAATAATTAAAACCAAAATCCTCGTCTTATAATTTGATGAAAATCAAATATGAAAATTCGAGAAAATCCCCAACTGTCTCCGAGGGTCCTTGAGTTGCTTTAGGATTTATCGAGGATTTGTCAAAATGCAATAAAACATGATATGCAATGATGATCTATGTATAACATACCAAATTGAAAATTTGGGATGTTACAAACCTACCCCCCTTAAGATGAATCTCGCCCTCGAGATTCGGGTTGGCTAGAAAACAGGTGGGAGTGGTCCTTCCGTAGATCTTCCTCTCGCTCCCAGGTGGCTTCATCTTCCGTGTGGTGACTCCACTGGACTTTGCAAAACTTGATAACCTTGCTGCGGGTAACTCGGCTGGCATACTCAAGAATCTTTACTGGTTTCTCCTCATAAGTCAAATCACTTTCCAGCTGAATCGCTTCCAGTGGCACTGTATCTCTCAGTGGTATCTCAGCCATCTCTGCGTGGCACTTCTTCAACTGAGAAACGTGAAATACATCCTGAACTCCAGACAATCCTTCGGGCAATTCCAGCTTGTAGGCAACTTCTCCCATACGTTCCAATACTCTGTATGGTCCAATAAAACGGGGCGCTAACTTTCCCTTAACTCCAAAGCGCTTCACTCCTCGAAGGGGTGATACTCGAAGATACACTCGGTCTCCGACTTCGTGAACTGTCTCCTTTCGTTTAGAATCAGCATAACTCTTCTGCCTGGACTGGGCTACCTTGAGCCTGTCGCGAATCAACCTTACTTTCTGTTCAGACTCCTTAATCAAATCTGGTCCAAACAACTGACGGTCTCCAACTTCGTCCCGTAACAACGGTGTTCTACACCTTCTTCCGTACAAAGCTTCGAAAGGGGCCATCTTCAAACTGGTTTGATAACTGTTGTTATAAGAAAACTCCGCATATGGCAAATTGTCGTCCCAACTAGATCCATAATCTAGTGCACATGCTCTCAACATGTCCTCCAAAATCTGGTTGACTCTCTCGGTCTGTCCATCTGTCTGTGGGTGAAAAGCTGTACTAAATTCCAGCCTGGTTCCCAATGTTTCATGTAACTGCTTCCAAAACTTCGAGGTAAATTGGGTTCCTCTGTCTGATACAATGGTCCTCGGAACTCCATGCAAACATACGATCCTGGTCATGTATATCTTTGCCAACTTAGCACTGGTGTAAGTGGTCTTCACTGGAATGAAATGAGCCACTTTCGTCAAACGGTCGACTACAACCCATATTGAGTCATAGCCTGAACGAGTCCTGGGTAATCCTGTGATAAAATCCATGCCTATTTTATCCCACTTCCATTCGGGTATCGGCAATGGTTGTAGCAATCCTGCTGGCTTCTGATGCTCTGCCTTCACTCTCTGACATACATCACAAACTGCTACATACTCTGCAATATCCTTCTTCATTCCGGTCCACCAGAAAGTATTCTTCAAATCCAAATACATCTTGGTATTCCCTGGGTGAATCGAGTACGGTGAATCATGGGCTTCTTGCAAAATCAACTTCCTGATCTCCGGATCATTTGGCACATATACGCGGTCCTCAAACCATAAGGTATCGTGCTCATCCTCACGAAATCCCTTGGCTTTTCCTTTGCTCATCTTCTCCTTTATCTCTTCAATCTCCTTGTCTGTCTTCTGAGCTTCTCTGATCCTTTCCATCAAGGTAGACTGAATCTCCAATGTCGCTAAATAGCCTCTTGGGACTATCTCCAAACATAGCTCGCGAAGGTCCTCGGCTAACTCCTGAGGTAACTCTCCTGTCATGAGGGTGTTGACATGACTCTTGCGGCTCAACGCGTCTGCTACTACGTTAGCCTTTCCTGGGTGATAATGCAATCTCATATCATAATCCTTAATGAGCTCCAACCATCTCCTCTGTCTGAGATTTAACTCCTTCTGCGTGAAAATATACTTCAAACTCTTGTGATCCGTGTACACCTCACAATGGTTTCCGATGAGAAAATGTCTCCATGTCTTCAATGCATGCACCACGGCTGCTAACTCCAAATCATGCGTAGCATAATTCTTCTCATGGGGTTTAAGTTGTCGTGAAGCATATGACACAACTCTTCCTTCCTGCATAAGCACTGCTCCAAGTCCTCGACGAGAAGCGTCGCAATAAACTTCATAATCCTTGCGTTGATCTGGCAGAATCAACACTGGTGATGTAACCAATCGTTTCTTCAACTCTTGGAAACTAGCTTCACATTCCTCAGTCCAATTGAATTTGGTGTCCTTCTTCAATAGCTCAGTCATGGGCTTAGCAATCTTCGAGAAATTCTCGATGAATCTCCGGTAGTATCCTGCAAGTCCAAGAAAACTCCGGATTTCTCCAACTGTCGTGGGTGATTCCCAACTTGTCACTGTGTCAACCTTGGCAGGGTCTACTGCTATTCCTTCTCCAGAAATAACATGTCCAAGGAATCCAACTTCCTTCAGCCAAAACTCACATTTGCTGAACTTGGCGTATAACTGATGTTCTCTGAGCTTCTCAAGTACCAATCGTAAATGCTCCTCATGCTCTTCCTCATCCTTGGAAAAGATTAAAATATCATCAATGAACACCACGACGAACTTATCCAAAAACTCCATAAACACTTTGTTCATCAGGTTCATGAAATAGGCAGGTGCGTTAGTCAGTCCAAATGACATAACGGTATACTCATACAATCCATATCTGGTGGTAAATGCCGTCTTGGGTATATCCTGCTCTCGAATCTTTAACTGATGGTATCCCGATCGTAGATCGATCTTGGAAAATACTTTAGCTCCTTGTAGGCGGTCAAACAAATCATTGATCATCGGCAGTGGGTACTTGTTTTTGATGGTCACTTCATTCAATCCTCGGTAATCAACAACCATCCTCAGCGATCCATCTTTCTTCTCCACTAGAAGTACTGGTGATCCCCAAGGTGACGAACTTGGGCGAATATAGCCTTTATCCAGTAACTCCTTGATCTGCTTCTTAATTTCCTCCAAATCCTTTGCGGGCATCCTGTACGGTCTCTTAGATATTGGCCCTGTGCCTGGCAAAAGTTCAATCAAGAACTCAATGTCTCTATCTGGTGGCATGCCTGGCAACTCTTCTGGAAATACATCCGGATAATCCTTCACCACTGGTACTTCCTCCTGTACAACTCCTGATAAGGAATTTACTTGAGTCCTCTTCGGCATATGCCGGGATACATACTTGATCCTTTTTCCTTCTGGGGTGGTAAGCAAAATCGTCTTGCTGGCACAATCGATGTTTCCTCCATACAACGATAGCCAATCCATTCCCAAAATCACATCCAAACCTTGCGATTCCAAAACAATGAGGTCTGAGGGGAAAACATGCCTACCAATGGCCAATGGTATCTGAAAACATCCTTGGGTGGCCATATACTCTGCTCCTGGCGAGGTTACTAACATAGGGGTTCTGAGAACTTTGGTGGACATCTTAAACTTATTCACGAATCCCCTTGATATGTATGAATGCGATGCACCAGTATCGAAAAGAACGGTTGCAGTAAATGACTTAACCAAAAACTTACCTATTACTGCATCAGGCTGAGCTTCAACCTCCTCCACGCTCACGTGGTTCACGTGTCCTTTGTTGAACGGGTTCGGCTTCTTCCCAGAGCTTCCATTGCCATTTCCATTTTGGGCTTCAGGACATTCATTGGCATAATGTCCATTCTTCTGGCACTTAAAGCAAGTGACTTGGCTCAGGTCCCTCTTGGCTGGGGTAGATGGGTTGGTGCGGTTCTGTCCGTTGCTTCCTCCATTCCCATTACCATTTTTAGAGCCATTATGGTTGTGCGAACTACCTCCTCCATGGGTATGCTGAAACTGTCCTCCCGGCTTCGGGGTAAATCGAGGCTTCTGCTGAGCTCCTGAGTTATACTTCCCTTGTCCATACTTCCTCTTACGGTTTTCAATCTGCTGTTGCTTCCCTTCAATCATGAGAGCTCTATCTACCAGCTCCTGGTAGTTGTTGAAGGTTGCTACCATCAACTGCATACTCAGCTCATCATTCAGTCCTTCCAAAAACTTCTCCTGCTTGGCTGCATCTGTAGCAACGTCATCTGGTGCATAACGTGCTAACTTACTGAAATCCTCCACATACTGGCCTACGGTGCGTCCTCCTTGGCGTAGGTTGCGAAACTCACGCTTCTTCATAGCCATAGCTCCTGCTGAAACATGAGCTGTACGGAAAGCTTGCTGAAACTGGTCCCATGTGACAGTGTCAATAGGGTGCGTGGCTGTATAATTCTCCCACCATGATGCTGCGGGTCCATCAAGCTGATGTGCGGCAAATCGCACTCTTTCCGCATCTGTGCATCCTGCAGTGGTCAACTCCCTTCCAACTTTGCGGAGCCAATCATCTGCTACAATCGGCTCGGTGCTACTGGAAAACACCGGCGGGTTTAGCCTTAAGAAACGGGCTAAGTGATCAACAGGTGGTGGTGGCGGTGGGTTGTTGTTGTTGTTGTTGTTGCCTTGGTTCTGCACTAACACTTGCATCAGGGCATTCTGTTGCTGAATCAACTGGGTGATCTCTGGCGGGAAAACAAATCCGGTGTCGCGTCTCGGAGGCATCTGATAGGTTTAGAAAAGATGAGAGTTAAGAATAGAATGAGGTCTAGAGAGAAAACACTACCCATATGCTCATGAGACAAATTCAATCAATATCACTCAATCAATTCAAACAAGGCAAAACAATCGATCTAACTAGCGTTACAAAGTGCTTGAACTATACTATTAAATGGGGGAAAACTACTACTGATATGGTGGTCTACTAGAAATTCTGATCCGTTGAAGACTCCATGATGTCTGCTCCAGCTTCATCAACCCAGTCATCTTCACTTGGTTCCGAGTCGGTGTCGTCGATGATGATGTAGTTATCCGGACAAGTGCATTCGTCGACTTCTGCTTTTGGCACTGGATTTCCCATGAATACTCCAATCTTCTTCTCCAGGTCGTCATTCTTCCCTACTAGTGCGTTGATTTCCTCCAAATAATCTTCGCGTGTAGCCTTGAGTTCTTCTTGGAGCTCCTTGATCTTGGTTAATGCCTTCTTCAGTTCTTCCTTGTCCGTGCACATCTGGTTCTCCTGGCGACGAATATGTTGGTTCTGCTCCTGGATGAAAGCTGCAATTGATCCATCCTTCTTGGTCTTGATCATCTCCCATTGCGCGTCTCGGCGTCCACAAATTTGGTAAATTGTATCCTTAAGCTCCTGGTGGTAGACTTCTCCAATGCGTCCCATGGCGATGTGTGCGGCCATGCTCTTCCCTAAACTCCAAGTTGGTGCTTCGAAAACCAATCTTATGGCACTAAACATCCTTCCTGGAATGATAACTTGAATCTTCCAGCTCTCCTCTTCGGGTAATGTGGCGTTGTAGGTTCCGGTGATGCTTGGTATTCCTATGTTCAAGTACTTGGTGACTTCCTTCAAGTGTCGACCAAACGGCGTGTCTTCATCTGGTTGCATGAACTTGCTCCTTGCATTCGCCATTCCTAAAAGAGTAGAAAGTGGAGAGGGGTCAGAAATGAGAAGAGAGAAGCTTTCTAGGGCTTAAGCTTAGTGGTCGTGTCCTACAGTCAGCGTGTGCTCTGATACCAACTTTGTAGCGACCAGACCTCAAATGGTCTGTGCTGCTGTGCACCAGTGTCATCCCTGGATCAGTAATGCTGACACGCACAGTACAAATGGAGGATTTATAACAGAGTAGCAATCACACACTTATTACATCGAATATCTCCAAAGAGAATAAGTATGATAAACATGGCTTAAGGCCATCTAATAACGATAACAGCGGAAGACTTGGAAGATAAGTGAGTCCATCAACTCCAGCGGCATCACTGAGTATAAGACCACGACCTAAGGCACCTTACTCGTCGTCTGAAAAGTCTGCAACATGAAACGTTGCAGCCCGAAAACGGGTCAGCACATAGAATATGCTGGCAATGTAACACATAGAGAATAATGAACAATAATAATGCTATACTACATGCATATATGGCTGGTGGAAAGCTCTATGGTTACAGTTTTGCGAAAAGCCAATTTTATCCTACTTCAAAGGAATAAATTTTATTTAACTATCATGGTGGTTGTGAAACATTGAGATGGTTGACAGCATCTCAATCCCAATTAAATGTCATCAATAACCCAACAAAATTAATTAGAAGTAACATAGTGATGAGATTCACATGATAATCCAAGTACTAGATACTCAAGTTGTCCATAACCGGGGACACGGCTAACCATGATTAGTTTGTACACTCTGCAGAGGTTTGTGCACTTTTCCCCACAAGACTCGATCTCCTCCGTTGGATTACTCGCACTACATGGTGTTTGAGTAACGGATGACCGAGACACAGTCTTTCAGAAGTGTTTGCACCTTACGTATGGGTAGACAGTTACACCTACTTTCCCCTACATCTGCTAGTCTACCACTGTAAGAGTTCACACAACTTAGTCAACTATGCTAGAGCCCATAATAGCTTGTGGCTGCACACGGAAGTTTCTAGCATGAATAATCTCATGATCCCTTTGAACCTGGGTGGCGGTCCAAAAGAAAAACAGGCAATCCTGGAATACCCAGGTACCTCAATCCACCCAGATGTGAGTTTTAGTTGCCACCTTAAGTAAACCATTAATTAACAATCTCACATCTGTCATGGAAATCTCTCAAACCCAATCCACGTCTACGAGCATAGCATGGCAATAATAATAGCAAACGTAGAAGTAACTCCCAAGGGTTTGATAAGAAAACAGGTAATAGGTACTACCTCAACTACTGCCCAATACCCACAGTTTAATTAGATCCTAATCATGCAATGTTTGAGGATAACAGATCTAATGCAATAAAAACTGGGTATGGAAGGTATATGATCAAAGTGTTACTTGCCTTGCTGATGATCCGCAAAACCTAGCGATTCGAAGTAACAAGCGGCACACTCCGGGTACTCTATCGCAAACAAACAAGCATACAATCAGTACTCATCTAATGCACAGGTAAAACTCGAATGAAAGATCCAACCAGAAAGTTCAACTTAAGAACTCCGGTTTGCAAAAGAATCAACTCGAAAGAAGCAACGAAAGTCAAACTGCGAAAGAAAGAAGCTTCGTTCGCTAATCTGGATCTAGGTCAAATTTTACTGTAGCAAAAACTTGTTTGAGTAGGTTAAACGGAAAGAGAATTTCAAGACGAAACTCTAGGCGCTTGAATCGCCTGATTCCGATAAACGAGCGAGAAGTTAAACAAAAACGAAGATTCGATCAGAAATCGAATCTGAGATAATCGCAGAAAAAATCCGACGAAAAGAAAAACGGACGAACGGTTAAAGAACGGACGTTCGTTAACAGAGAAAAACCGACGAACGCGTTCGTTAAAACGAACGGTTCGGTGAACGCTCGCAAAATAATAAAACCGAAAAAAACCGATCTAGGGTTTTTTTTAAAACGAAGGGTTTTTTTTTTAAAACCGGCAACGTCGAACGGCAGTGAGGCAGTACCTCGTCGGGGCTACTCCAGCGGGGTCCGGCGGGCTCCGGTGAGGCGGGGTGCGGCGGGGGTGCGGGCGAGAGTGCGGGCGGCGGCGGCGATGTGAGGGGAGAGAGAGAGAGAGGGGGGGGAGTATATAAAGGGGGGGGGAGCAAGCTTGAAGGAGGGGGCAAGCTCGGGCTCGTCCCGTGTCCGCGGCGGACTCCGGCGGCTCCGGCGCCGTGCGGGAGAAGGAGAGGGGCGCGGGCGGGCCGTCGTTCGGCTGGGCTTCGGCCCAGTCGGGCGTCGCGCGTTTTTTTTAAATCGTTCCGCGGAAAAATTCATAGAAAAATAAATAAAAATCAGAAAAATATAAAATAAATTTTCCCCGTCTAGTTAGAAAATCTAGAATAGGGTGGACATTTTTTTAACACAAAATAAATATTTTGAAAACATGCAATATTTTAATGCAATAAAAATTGCAAATAAAATCCAAATAAATTCCAATAAATGATCTTAATATTTTTCCTCCAGTATTTCAATTTTTTTGGAGAAGTCGTATTTTTCCTCTGATATATTTTTGAAATGAAATATTTTTTCGGAGAGAAAAATAATTAAAACCAAAATCCTCGTCTTATAATTTGATGAAAATCAAATATGAAAATTCGAGAAAATCCCAAACTCTCTCCGAGGGTCCTTGAGTTGCTTTAGGATTTATCGAGGATTTGTCAAAATGCAATAAAACATGATATGCAATGATGATCTATGTATAACATACAAAATTGAAAATTTGGGATGTTACACCATATCATATCACTTATATTTGATTGCATGTGATGTTTATCTTTTATGAATCTTATCTTGCATTGATTGATGGTAGCATTATAAGATGATCTTTCACTAAATTTCAAGATAAAAGTGTTCTCCCTGAGTATGCACCGTTGCCAAAGTTCGTCGTGCCAGACACCACGTGATGATCGGGTGTGATAAGCTCTACGTCCATCTACAACAGGTGCAAGCCAGTTTTGCACACGCAGAATACTCAGGTTAAACTTGACGAGCCTAGCATATGCAGATATGGCCTCGGAACACTGAGACCGAAAGGTCGAGCGTGAATCATATAGTAGATATGATCAACATAGTGATGTTCACCATTGAAAGCTACTCCATTTCACGTGATAATCGGTTATGGTTTAGTTGATATGGATCACGTGATCACTTAGAGGATTAGAGGGATGTCTATCTAAGTGGGAGTTCTTAAGTAATATGATTAATTGAACTTAAATTTATCATGAACTTAGTCCTGATAGTATTTTGCAAATTATGTTGTAGATCAATAGCTCGCGTTGTTGCTTCCCTGTGTTTATTTTTGATATGTTCCTAGAGAAAAATTATGTTGAAAGATGTTAGTAGCAAAGATGCGGATTGGATCCGTGATCTGAGGATTATCCTCATTGCTGCACAGAAGAATTATGTCCTTGATGCACCGCTAGGTGACAGACCTATTACAGGAGCAGATGCAGACGTTATGAACGTTTGGCTAGCTCAATATGATGACTACTTGATAGTTTAGTGCACCATGCTTAACGGCTTAGAATCGGGACTTCAAAGACGTTTTGAACGTCATGGACCATATGAGATGTTCCAGGAGTTGAAGTTAATATTTCAAGAAAATACCCGAGTTGAGAGATATGAAGTCTCCAACAAGTTCTATAGCTAAAAGATGGAGGAGAATAGCTCAAGCAGTGAGCATGTGCTCAGATTGTCTGGGTACTACAATCACTTGAATCAAGTGGGAGTTAATCTTCCAGATAAAATAGTGATTGACAGAATTCTCTAGTCACCATCACCAAGTTAGTAGAACTTTGTGATGAACTATAGTATGCAAGGGATGACGAAAGTAATTCCTGAGCTCTTCGTGATGCTGAAAGCGACGAAGGTTGAAATCAAGAAAAACATCAAGTGTTGATGGTTGATGAGACCACTAGTTTCAAGAAAAGGGCAAAGGGAAGAAGGGGAACTTCAAGAAAAATGGCAAGCAAGTTGCTGCTCAAGTGAAGAAGCCTAATTCTGGTCCTAAGCCTAAGACTAAGTGCTTCTACTACAAAGGGACTGGTCACTGGACGCGGAACTACCCCAACTATTTGGTGGATAAGAAGGATGGCAAAGTGAACAAAGGTATATTGGATATACATGTTATTGATGTGTACTTTACTAGTGTTTATAGCAACCCCTCGGTATTTGATACTGGTTCAGTTGCTAAGAGTAGTAACTCGAAAAGGGAGTTGCAGAATAAACAGAGACTAGTAAAATGCAAGGTGACGATGTGTGTTGGAAGTAGTTCCAAGATTGATATGATCATCATCGCACACTCCCTATACTTTCGGGATTAGTGTTGAAACTAAATAAGTGTTATTTGGTGTTTGCGTTGAGCATGAATATGATTTGATCATGTTTGTTGCAATACGGTTATTCATTTAAATTAGAGAATAATTGTTGTTCTGTTTACATGAATAAAACCTTCTATGGTCATACACCCAATAAAATGGGTTGTTGGATCTCGATCGTAGTGATACACATATTCATAATAATGAAGCCAAAAGATGCAAAGTTAATAATGATAGTGCAACTTATTTGTGGCACTGCCGTTTAGGTCATATTGGTGTAAAGCGCATGAAGAAACTCCATACTGATGGGATTTTGGAATCACTTGATTATGAATCACTTGATGCTTGCGAACTGTGCCTCATGGGCAAGATGACTAAAACGCCGTTCTCCGGAACTATGGAGAGAGCAACAGATTTGTTGGAAATCATACATACAGATGTATGTGGTCCGATGAATATTGAGGCTCATAGCAGGTATCATTATTTTCTGACCTTCACAGATGATTTGAGCAGATATGGGTATATCTACTTAATGAAACAGAAGTCTGAAACATTTGAAAAGTTCATATAATTTCAGAGTGAAGCGGAAAATCATCGTAACAAGAAAATAAAGTTTCTACGATCTGATCGTGAAGAAGAGTATTTGAGTTACAAGTTTGGCCTTCAGTTAAAACAATGTGAAATAGTTTCACTACTCACGCCACGTGGAACACCACGGTGTAATGGTGTGTCCGAACATCGTAACCGTACTTTATTAGATATGGTGCGATATATGATGTCTCTTACCGATCTACCACTATCGTATTGGGGTTATGCATTAGAGACAGCTGCATTCACGTTAAATAGGGTACCATCTAAATCCGTTGAGACGACATCTTATGAACTGTGGTTTGGCAAGAAACCAAAGTTGTCGTTTCTTAAAGTTTGGGGTTGTGATGCTTATGTGAAAAGGTTTCATCCTGATAAGCTCAAACCCAAATCGGAGAAATGTGTCTTCATAGGATACCCAAAGGAGACAGTTGGGTACACCTTCTATCACAGATCCGAAGGCAAGACATTCGTTGCTAAGAATGGATCTTTTCTAGAGAAGGAGTTTCTCTTGAAAGAAGTGAGTGGGAGGAAAGTAGAACTTGATGAGGTAACTGTACCTCATCGCTTATTGGAAAGTAGTTCATCAGAGAAACCGGTTCCTGTGACACCTACACCAATTAGTGAGGAAGTTAATGATGATGATCATGAAACTTCAGATCAAGTTGTTACTGAACCTCGTAGGTCAACCAGAGTAAGATCCGCACCAGAGTGGTACGGTAATCCTGTTCTGGAGGTTATGTTACTAGACCATGATGAACCTACGAACTATGAAGAAGCGATGGTGAGCCCAGATTCCGCAAAATGGCTTGAGGCCATGAAATCTGAGATGGGATCCATGTATGAGAACAAAGTATGGACTTTGATTGACTTGCCCAATGATCGGCGAGCCATAAAAAATAAATGGATCTTCAAGAGGAAGATGGACGCTGATAGTAGTGTTACTATCTACAAAGCTAGACTTGTCGGAAAAAGGTTTTTGACAAAGTTCAAAGTGTTGAATACGATGAGATTTTCTCACTCGCAGCGATGCTTAAGTCTGTCCGAATCATGTTAGCAATTGCCACATTTTATGAAATCTGGCAAATGGATAAACAAAACTGCATTCCTTAATGAATTCATTAAAGAAGAGTTGTATATGATGCAACCAGAAGGTTTTGTCAATCCTAAAGGTGCTAACAAAATATGCAAAGTCCAGCGATCCATCTATGGACTGGTGCAAGGATCTCGGAGTTGGAATATACGCTTTGATAAGTTGATCAAAGCATATAGTTTTATACAGACTTGCGGTGAAGCCTGTATTTACAAGAAAGTGAGTGGGAGCACTACAACATTTCTGATAAGTATATGTGAATGACATATTGTTGATCAGAAATAATGTAGAATTATTCTGCAAAGCATAAAGGAGTGTTTGAAAGGAGTTTTCCAAAGAAAGACCTCGGTGAAGCTGCTTACATATTGAGCATCAAGATCTATAGAGATAGATCAAGACGCTTGATAAGTTTTTTCAATGAGTACATACCTTAATAAGATTTTGAAGTAGTTCAAAATGGAACAGTCAAAGAAAGAGTTTCTTGCCTGTGTTACAAGGTGTGAAATTGAGTAAGACTCAAAGCCCGACCATGGCAGAAGATAGAAAAAGAATGAAAGTCATTCCCTATGCCTCGGCCATAGGTTCTATAAAGTATGCCATGCTGCGTACCAGATCTATTGTATACCCTACACTGATTTTGGCAAGGGAGTACAATAGTGATCTAGGAGTAGATCACTGGACAGCGGTCAAAATTATCCTTACTGGAATAAGGATGTGTTTCTCGATTATGGAAGTGACAAAAGGTTCGTCGTAAAGGGTTACGTCGATGCAAGTTTTGACACTAATCTAGATGACTCTAAGTCTCGGTCTAGATACATATTGAAAGAGGGAGCAATTAGCTAGAGTAGCTCCGTGAAGAGCATTGTAGACATAGAAATTTGCAAAATTCTTACAGGTCTGAATGTGACAGACCCATTGACTAAAATTATCTCACAAGCAAAACATGATCACACCTTAGTACTCTTTGGGTGTTATACACATAAGCGATGTGAACTAGATTACTGACTCTAGTAAACCCTTTGGGTGTTGGTCACATGACAATGTGAACTATGGGTGTTGATCACATGGTGATGTGAACTATTGATGTTAAATCACATGGCGATGTGAACTAGATTATTGACTCTAGTGCAAGTGGGAGACTGAAGGAAATATGCCCTAGAGGCAATAATAAAGTTATTATTTATTTCCTTATATCATGATAAACGTTTATTATTCATGCTAGAATTGTATTAACTGGAAACTTGATACATGTGTGAATACATAGACAAACAGAGTGTCACTAGTATGCCTCTACTTGACTAGCTCGTTGATCAAAGATGGTTATGTTTCCTAGCCATAGACATGAGTTGTCATTTGATTAACGGGATCACATCATTAGGAGAATGATGTGATTGACTTGACCCATTCCGTTAGCTTAGCACTCGATCGTTTAGTATGTTGCTATTGCTTTCTTCATGACTTATACATGTTCCTATGACTATGAGATTATGCAACTCCCGTTTACCGGAGGAACACTTTGTGTGCTACCAAACGTCACAACGTAACTGGGTGATTATAAAGGTGCTCTACAGGTGCTTCCAAAGGTACTTGTTGGGTTGGCGTATTTCGAGATTAGGATTTGTCACTCCGATTGTCGGAGAGGTATCTCTGGGCCCACTCAGTAATGCACATCACTATAAGCCTTGCAAGCATTGTAACTAATGAGTTAGTTGCGGGATGATGTATTACGGAACGAGTAAAGAGACTTGCCGGTAACGAGATTGAACTAGGTATTAAGATACCGACGATCGAATCTCGGGCAAGTAACATACCGATGACAAAGGGAACAACGTATGTTGTTATGCGGTCTGACCGATAAAGATCTTCGTAGAATATGTGGGAGCCAATATGAGCATCCAGGTTCCGCTATTGGTTATTGACCGGAGAGGTGTCTCGGTCATGTCTACATAGTTCTCAAACCCGTAGGGTCCGCACGCTTAACGTTACGATGATAGTTATATTATGAGTTTATATGTTTTGATGTACCGAAGGTTGTTCGGAGTCCCGGATGTGATCACGGACATAACGAGGAGTCTCGAAATGGTCGAGACATAAAGATTGATATATTGGAAGCCTATGTTTGGATATCGGAAGTGTCCCGGGTGAAATCGGGATTTTTCCGGAGTACCGGGAGGTTACTGGAACCCCCCGGTAACTTAGTGGGCCTTAGTGGGCCTAGGTGGAAGAGAGGAGAGGAGGCCAGGGCAGGGCCGCACGCCCCTCCCCCCAGTCCGAATAGGACAAGGAGAGGGGGGCGGTGCCCCCCTTCCTTCCTCTCCTCCACCTCTTCCCCCTCTCTCTCCTAGTCCAACATGGAAAAGGGGGGGAGTCCTACTCGCGGTAGGAGTAGGACTCCTCCTGGCGCGCCTCTCCCCTTGGCCGGCCGAACCCCCCTTGCTCCTTTATATACGGGGGCAGGGGGGCACCTCTAAGACACACAATTGATCATTGATCTCTTAGCCGTGTGCGGTGCCCCCTCCACCATATTACACCTCGATAATATTGTAGCGGTGCTTAGGCGAAGACCTGCGTCGGTAGAACATCATCATTGTCACCACGCCGTCGTGCTGACGAAACTCTCCCTCAACACTCGGCTGGATCGGAGTTCGAGGGACGTCATCGAGCTGAACGTGTGCTGAACTCGGAGGTGCCGTGCGTTTGGTACTTGATCGGTCGGATCGTGAAGACGTACGACTACATCAACCGCGTTGTGTTAACGCTTCCGCTTTCGGTCTACGAGGGTACGTGGACAACACTCTCCCCTCTCGTTGCTATGCATCACCATGATCTTGCGTGTGCATAGGATTTTTTTTTGAAATTACTACGTTCCCTAACAGTTTTGTGTGCAATTATTTTGATTTGAGCGTGGGACTGGGCATCCCGGTTACCAGCCATTTTCCCGTGAGTGATGAGCGGAGTCCACTCATCGTGAGAATAACCCACCTAGCATGGAAGATACAGACAACCCTAGTTGATACATGAGCTATTCGAGCATACAAAACAAAATTTCATTTGAAGGTTTAGAGTTTGGTACATACAAATTTACTTGGAACGGTAGGAATATACCGCATATAGGAAGGTATGGTGGACTCATATGGAATAACTTTGGGGTTTATGGAAGTAGACGCACAAGCAGAATTCCCGCTTAGTACAAGTGAAGGCTAGAAAGAGACTGGGAAGCGACCAACTAGACACTATAGGAATCAGCTACTTTGCCGTCTGCCACGGCAGACGGCAAAGGGAAGGATGGCGGACGGCAAAGGCCTTTGCCATCTGCCGCGGACGGCAAAAGGCTCCCGCAAAGTAGGCTACGGTAAAGAGCTTCTTTGCCGTCTGCTGTAACATCCCAAATTTCCAATTTGGTATGTTATACATAGATCATCATTGCATATCATGTTTTATTGCATTTTGACAAATCCTCGATAAATCCTAAGCAACTCAAGGACCCTCGGAGAGAGTTGGGGATTTTTCTTAAATTTTCATATTTGATTTTTATCAAATAATAAGACGAGGATTTTGGTTTTAATTATTTTCTCTCCGGAAAAATATTTCATTCCTAAAATAAACGAGAGGAGAAAACATGACTTCTCCAAAAATATTGAAATACTGGAGGTAAAATGTTAAAATCATTATTTGGAAATTATTTGGATTTTATTTGTAATTTTTATTGCATTTAAAAAATATGCATGTTTTCAAAATATTTATTTTTGATTTTAAAAATGTTCACCCTATTCTAGATTTTCTAACTAGACGGGGAAAATTTATTTCATATTTTTCTGATTTTTATTTATTTTACTACGCTATTTTCTTCGCGGAACTTAAAAAAAAAACCCCGCGCCCGACTGGGCCGAGGCCCAGCCGAGCTAGGCCGGCCCGCCCGTCGTCTCCTCCCCACGCACGTCGCCCGCCGCCGTCGGAGTCCGGCTCGGACACGGCCGCCGCCGCCGCCTTTGCCCCTCCTCCAAGCACCCCTCCCCCCCTCATATATACCCCCCCTCGCCTCCTCCCTCTCACCCCGAGCGCCGTCGCCGCCGCCGCCGCACCCGCCGCCCGTTGCAGCCCGCACCGCCGCCGCCTTGCGCCGCCGCCGCACCCCGCCGCCGGAGCCGCCCCCTCGCCGCCCCGAGCAGCCCCCCGAGCCCCGCCGCCCTCGCCGCCCCTCGCCGGAGCCCCGCCGGAGCTCTACCCCGACGAGGTAGACCTCGCCTCGTTTGCCGGTTTTTTTTAAAAAAACCCTTCGTTTAAAAAAAAACCCTAGCTCGGTTTTTTTTCGGTTTTCTTATTTTACGAGCGTTCACCGAACCGTTCGTTTTAACGAACGCGTTCGTCGGTTTTTCTCTGTTAACGAACGTCCGTTCTTTAACCGTTCGTCCGTTTTTCTTTTTCAGCGGATTTTTCTCGTTATTTTCTCAGATTTGATTTCTGATCGAATCTTCGTTTCTGTTTAACTTCTCGCTCGTTTATCGGAATCAGGTGATTCAAGCGCCTAGAGTTTCGTCTCGAAATTCTCTTTCCGTTTAACCTACTCAAACAAGTTTTTGTTACAGTAAAATTTGACCTAGATCCAGATTAGCAAACGAAGTTTCTTTCTTCCGCCGTTTGACTTTCGTTGCTTCTTTCGAGTTGATTCTTTTTGCAAACCGGAGTTCTTTAGTTGAACTTTCTGGTTGGATCTTTCATTCGAGTTTTACCTGTGCATTAGTTGAGTACTGATTGTATGCTTGTTTGTTTGCGATAGAGTACCCGGAGTGTGCCGCTTGTTACTTCGAATCGCTAGGTTTTGTGGATCATCAGCAAGGCAAGTAACACTTTGATCATACCCCGTTCATACCCAGTTTTTATTGCATTAGATCTATTCCTTCAAACACATTGCATGATTAGGATCTAATAAACTGTGGGTATTGGGAAGTAGTTGAGGTAGTACCTATTATCTGTTTTCTATTCAAACCCTTGGGAGTTACTTCTACGTTGCTTTTATTGTTGCCATGCTATGCTCGTAGACGTGGATTGGGTTTGAGTGAAATTCATGACAGATGTGAGATTGTTATTTAATGGTTTACTTAAGGTGGCAACTTAAACTCACATCTGGGTGGATTGAGGTACCTGGGTATTCCAGGATTGCCTGTTTTTTTCTTTGGACCGCCACCCAGGTTCAAAGGGATCATGAGATTTTTCATGCTAGAAACTTCCGTGTGCAGCCGCAAGCTATTATGGGCTCTAGCATAGTTGACTAAGTTGTGTGAACTCTTAAAGTGGTAGACTAGCAGATGTAGGGGAAAGTAGGTGTAACGGTCTACCCATACGTAAGGTGCAAACACTTCTGAAAGACTGTGTCTTGGTCATCCGTTACTCAAACACCATGTAGTGCGAGTAATCCAACGGAGGAGATCAAGTCTTGTGGGAAAAGTGCACAAACCTCTGCAGAGTGTACAAACTGATCATGATTAGCCGTGTCCCCGGTTATGGACAACTTGAGTATCTAGTACTTGGATTATCATGTGAATCTCAACACTATGTTACTTCTAATTAATTTTGTTGGGTTATTGATGATCTTTTAATTGGGATTGAGATGCTGTCAACCATCTCAATGTTTCACAACCACCATGATAGTTAAATAGAATTATTCCTTTTGAAGTAGGATAAAATTGGCTTTTCGCAAAACTGTAACCATAGAGCTTTCCACCAGCCAAGTATGCATGTAGTATAGCATTATTATTGTTCATTGCTCTCTATGTGTTACATTGCCAGCATATTCTATGTGCTGACCCGTCTTCGGGCTGCAACGTTTCATGTTGCAGACTTTTCAGACGACGAGTAAGGTGCCTTAGGTCGTGGTCTTATACTCAGTGATGCCGCTGGAGTTGATGGACTCACTTATCTTCCAAGTCTTCCGCTGTTATCGTTATTAGATGGCCTTAAGCCATGTTTATCATACTTAGTCTCTATGGAGATATCCGATGTAATAAGTGTGTGATTGCTACTCTGTTATAAATCCTCCATTTGTACTGTGCGTGTCAGCATTACTGATCCAGGGATGACACTGGTGCACAGCAGCACAGGCCATTTGAGGTCTGGTCGCTACATCTGCTTTCTGAAGCGGACGGCAAAGGGGCCTTTGCCATCAGCGGCTGACGGCAAAGAAAGCCGACGGCAATAAATGTGCTGTTAGTCCATTAGGCGGCTAACGGCAGCCTTTGCTGTCCGCCGCTGACGGCAAAGAGCATCCGGCCTTTGCCGTCCGCCGAATGACGTCAGCTGGACGTCACTGCGGGACAAGCCTTTGCCGTCTGCCACTATAGGCAAACTGACCAAATGGGCCAGCTCCTAGGGAGCACAGGTGGCCGCCGCGTGGCTTCTTTGCCGTCCGTGGCAGACGGCAAAGGCGCCTTTGCCATCAGCGGCTGACGGCAAAGGTGCCTCTTTTTTCTGTTTTTTTAAATCCAGCAATTTTCACAGCAAATATATGACATATATATATATATATATTTCACAGGGCTATTTAACAGCAAACATATGACATATCCAGCACATAAGTTTCATCGTGCATACATATATAGTTCCATCCATTCATACATAGCAAGTTGCACATACACATTGTTCCATCCATACATATTACAATGCAAAGTTTCATCAAGATAGCAAGTTGCATCATAGCAAGCTAGAAGAATACTAGAGGAGAATGAAAGAAAAAACAAGCACTCCATCATAGCAAGCTAGCTTCCGTGAAGTGAATGAAATCTGCAAAAAGGCAAATAAGAAAGTTAGAAAAAGGTGACTAGAAGAAGAAGAAGTATATGCCATTTATGAGCTAACTTAGGTGAAATGGATCATTTATGAGCTAACTTAGTTGAAATGGATCGTTTATGAGCTAACCTAGGTGAAATAGATCGTTTATGAGCTAACTTAGGTATAATGCATCATTTTAGAGCTAACCTAGGTAAGATGGGTCATTTTGGAGCTAACCTAGGTGAAATGGATCGTTTTTGAGCTAAGTTAGGTGAAATGGATCGTTTATGAGCTAACCTAGGTGAAATAGATCGTTTATGAGCTAACTTTGGTAAAATGCATCATTTTAGAGCTAACCTAGGTGTGATGGGTCATTGTGGAGCTAAACTAGGTAAAATGGATCGTTTGTGAGCTAACCTAGGTGAAATGGATCGTTTATGAGCTAATCTAGGTAAAATGGGTCATTTTAGAGCTAACTTGGGTAAAAAATGCATCATTTTGGAGCTAACCTAGGTAAGATGGGTCATTTTGGAGCTAACCTAGGTAAAATGGGTCATTTTAGAGCTAACATAGGTAAAATGGATCATTGTGGAGTTAGTCTAGGTAAAATGGGTAATTTTAGAGCTAACTTGGGTAAAATGGATCATTTATGAGCTAACTAAGGTATAATGGGTCATTTTAGAGCTAACTTAGGTAAAATGGATTGTTTATGAGCTAACTAAGCTAATTATGCCATTTTGACATAAGTAAGCTAAGTACATGTCATTATTGAGCAAACCTAGTTAACTAAGCATACTAGAGCTAACTTAGGTCATTTTGGAGGAAACAAAGCTAAGTATAGATCGTTTTAGAGCTAACTTAGGTAAAATGGATGGTTTTGGAGGTCAGTAAGCTTATTAAGTCATTTTGGAGGAAAAGAAGCTAACTCTAGGTCATTGTGGT
The DNA here is from genome assembly GCF_018294505.1 of Triticum aestivum. NCBI lineage: Eukaryota > Viridiplantae > Streptophyta > Magnoliopsida > Poales > Poaceae > Triticum > Triticum aestivum. The sequence continues at coordinate 407,993,373 of NC_057796.1, forward strand.
AAGCATATTGGAGGAAATAAGGCTAAGTCTAGGTCTTTATGCATTTGTTAAGCAAAACACTAGAAGAAACTTACCAGCGCCCACCATCTTTCAACACCTGCCATGACAAAGAGTAAACGAAATTAGTACAACATAAAAAAATACCGACATGAATAATAATATGTATATCACTTAAGTGTATCATCATCAAGTACAACATAAAAAAATTGAATACCTGACACTACTAATAATCTCGATCACTATCATCAATAAATGCATAATCATCATCATCACTATAATCAATGACGGGCTCATAGGGTTCAGTGGCATCAACATGTGGAAGGCCACCTTGACGTAATCGTCAAGCATTGACAGGTCATCCGCAACAGTAACCTCTTCTTGTTCCGGCTCTTCTCGTTCCTCCTCTGGGTTGATGTCGGATTCACTGTCGCTGTCTACTTCAATTTTTTGGGGTGAAGTATAGCGGTTCTTGAAACGCTTTTTGGAAAGACGTGTCTCTTGGAAGAATTCTCCTTCATGTGTGTCTGGGTTAATGTGAGGTTCATAATCCTCTTCCTTTGGGGGAGATAGTCTAGCACGTGGCGGCACTTCATAAACGACATCCCAACCTTTCAGATTTGGATTAGTTTGGCAGGCCCACGGTAGATAGAATACTTGGGTCGCCTGTTGAGCCATAATATAGACATCAGGAACATCTAAATGGGTGCTTTGTTTGATTTCAACTAGCCCTATATGTTCATGAGTCCTTCTAGTCTCCTTCGGCTGAAACCAATAACATTTGAAGAGTACGACATTCGGTGGGTTGTCACCATAGAATAGAAGTTCATAAATTGCTTCAACTCTCCCATAATACTCACTACCTCCTTCGCCGATAGCAGATACACAACAATTTGTAGACTGTCAGTCGGCCATAGATAGCTCTTTGCCATAGGTACGAAAACGATACCCGTTGATGTCGTATTTGTCAAATGAATGGACCTTATAGTCAAAACCATTCGCGACTTGTCTCAATTCGACGTCCATAGACTCTGAATTAGCCTACAAGTTTAATACGAAAGGATTGTTGCATTAGGCAGAAATTAGCGAATGAAATGAAATGGTCTAATAGAAATTACCGTTTGTTTGAACCAAGAGATGAAACCGGGATAGCCGCCTCCTTGCTTTGCGAGAAGCTCATACTCTTCGACGGAATCCTTTTGGATCACCGCTCCATACGAGAATATGGCGACGTATCGACTTTATGAAATATCCAGGAATAAGAGAAGTTCAAAGGAAATAGAAGTTGCGAAACAATGTACCGAGAACTTACTCGATGTACGGCCGCACTTCTGTCAGGTTGTTGAAGATATACAACGTAATGGTCCGCCATTCTTTGTTATCCAAAGATACTGGTTTCGAATCACTGGCTGGTGTGAGATTCCCTTTGAATAGGCTGAGGTTGGATCCACCCTTTTGAGGTTCGTCGGCATTGTACTGAGGCTTCGGATTATGCAAATGACGATTTTTGGCTTCGTAGTGTGCTGTCACGAAGTTTGCCGCCTCCTCAGTGATGAATGCCTCAGCCATCGATGCTTCAATTCTACGTTTATTTTTACATTTTTGTCGAAGCGTCTTCTGCATCCTCTCAGTTGGGTAGCACCAACGATTTTGCACGGGCCCCCTCAATCTTGCCTCGGTCGGGAGATGCAAAATCAAATGCTGCATTGGATTAAAGAAGCCCGGTGGAAATATCTTCTCTAACTTGCAGATCAACTCCGGCGCCAACTCTTCCATTTCTTCTAGCACGCCAGGCGATAGTTCTTTCGCACAAAGAACACGGAAGAAATAGCTGAGTTCTGCCAGTACTAGCCATTCATCCTCAGGGATGAAGCCACGCAACATCACCGGCATTACCCGTTCAATCCATATGTGCCAATCATGACTCTTGAGACCAAATATCTTCAATTTATCAAGACTCGCTCCCCTCTTTAGATTCGCTGCATACCCATCGGGGAACATCAACTGCATTTTCACCCACAAGATAATTTCCTCATAGCTGGCCTTCCAAGATTGAACCATGCCTTTGGCTTCGTCCAGTTCTGCTTTCCTTTCGGTTCTTTCATGTTTTGTAACGGCTTATCACATAGCGCCTCCAGATCGACTCTAGCCTTAGTATTATCCTTTGACTTCCCATCTATGCCAAACAATGTACCAAAAAGTGCCTCGGCGATATTCTTCTCAGTGTGCATCACGTCGATGTTGTGTGGGCAAAGGAGGTCTTTGAAGTAAGGCAGATCCCATAAGCATGTCTTGTGAGTCCAGGCGTGCTTAGAATTATACCCCTTGAAGTACCCTGGACGCTCTGGATCTGGCTCGAGAGCGTTTAACTGATCCAGGGTCTGTTGGCCTGTCAACGCAGGTGGTGCAGAGTTTTTGACAACTCTACCTCTGATGAAGTTCTTCTGTCTTTCCTGAACTTATGGCGAGGATCCAGGAACTGTCTATGCATGTCGAAGCAAGAAAACTTGCGACCGGCCTGAAGCCAACGAAACTCAAGAGCTCCCTTGCATGTGGGGCACGGGAACCTTCCATGCACACACCAGCCAACGAATAGCGCATACGCCGGCAAGTCATGCGTTGAGTACATGTACCAGACACACATTATGAAGTTCCGTTTGCTATAGGCGTCGTATGTCTTGAACCCATTATCCCAGGCTTCTTGCAATTCATCCTTAAGCGGCTGCATGTACACATTCATATTTTTCCCTGGATAGTTGGGCCCTGGAATTATCAACGTCAGGAAAATGTTCTTTCTTTGCATAATCTGTCCGGGGGGGGGGGGAGATTGAGTGGAAAGAGAAATACGGGCCAACAACTGTATTGGGCTGCCGTCAGACCAAACACACTGAACCCATCCGTGCTGATGCCGACTCGAGGATGCCTCGGATCTGCTGCTTTGTCAGCATGTATTTCATCAAACTTTTTCCATGCAACACCATCCGATGTGTGTACGATCATCAGATTCCCATCTACATCTAGTTCGGTTCTTTTGCCCGTTTTGTGCCATGTCATCTGTCTAGCCGTCTCTTCGACTATGAAAAGACGTTGAAGTCTTGGTACAATTGGCATATACCGAAGAACACTAACGGGGATTTTGGTCTGTGTCTTCTCACCCATACCGTTGTCTACCACAACATACCTGGAAGACTTGCAAATGGGACAATAGTTCAATTCCGCATAGTGAAGCCTAAATAAGACACATCCTTTCTCAGAGGCATGTATCTTCTCATAGGGCATCTTCAGTGCACGAAGGATTTTGTCCGACCGGTACAGGTTTGCAGGCATTACATGGCATCATCTTGTCTTCCTCCATCTCCTCGTACGAATCCCGAGCATCATCGAAGTCTTGCACCATGTTTTCCATCCCGGTACCATGCTCGTCGGTGCGACGACGATCCACCTCATCTCGGTCACGTTGGGCAGACTCACCATGATATGTCCACACCGTATAATCGGGCATAAAACCACTCTTCTGCAGGTGTTTGCCCATTTCAGCCTCTGTCCTCTTTTCCCAATTGCCGCACCGTAAACAGGGGCACCAGGTTTTCCTCTGGCCATTTGCAAATGCGGCTTGCACAAACCCCTTGGTTTTTGTGAACCATTCAGTGCTCCATTTGTTCTGACCAGTGTGGCCGGTGTACATCCACGCACGATCACTCATCTTGACTTTCAGAGCTACTGGACACACAACAAATATATATATATATATATGTATATATATATATATAATTCACCATGTATATATTCATCAGTTGATCTACTTTGTCAATTTTATTACGTCCATGCAACCTACACTCTAATAGGTAATGATAGGTCCTAATCCCACCCGAGTATGTGTAGATTGGGTTCATTTTCCCATGCTATGCTCCGGATCCGACGCAAAATTTCGGCAACACCTCCCCGCTGTTCTCCTGATACACGTCTCTGCAATAAACAGAGAGGATGTGTACCCAGAGAACAACAGGGGAGGCACTGACGAAATTTATGCGTCGGATCCGGAGCAAAGCATATGGGAAAACGAACCCAATCTACACATACTCGGGCTGTCCATGGATAGCGTTGGACAGTTCGAAAGAATCACGGTTATAAATATGCAAATGCATGCATATTTATAACTATAACCCTTTCGAACGGGAGACACATATTGGTTACGCATACTGATGATTGACACCTATAGCTAGCAAGTTTCATCGGCACGAAGACTGGAACAGAGCAAATGAAGGGGGAGGAGGAGATGTCATTTGTGCTCACCAACGAATGCAGGGGCGGAGCTCATCGAACGCACGGGGAGGTCGTCAAACACCACACCCTCGCAGCGACGAAACAACTGCACATTGGAATCCACCCGATAAACACAAATATGTATGATGTTTTGCATAACAAAATCGAAAAATATACGACTTAACTCATAATTCACAAATATATGACCCCGCCGGCCTCTGGAAGGCCAAAGAGCACCTTCTAAAAATTCAAAAAAAATTCAAATTGTGGTCAAACAATGGTCAAACAATGGTAGAAAAAAGGCCTTTAGTCCCGGTTAGCCACGAGAACCGGGACTAAAGCCTTTAGTCCCGGTTCGTAAGAGGCGCGACTAAAGGGGGGGGGTCTTTAGTCGCGCATATTTAGTCCCGGTTGCACAGCCGGGACTAAAGGCCTTTGCGAACCGGGACTAAAGGCCTTTTTTCTACCAGTGTCTTCTTCTTCTTCTTCTTCTTCTTCTTCTTCTTCTTCTTCTTCTTCTTCTTCTTCTTCTTCTTCTTCTTCTTCTTCTTCTTCTTCTTCTTCTTCTTCTCCTACACCTACACTTTCTTCTCCTTCTTCTTCTTCTTCTCCCCTCCTCTTCTTCTCCTACACTTTCTTCTTCTTCTTCTCCCCTCTTCTTCTTCTTCTTCTTCTTCTTCTTCCCCTTCTACATATTCTTCTTTTCTTCTTCTTCTTTTTTTATCTTTTTTCTACTTCTTTTAATTATATGACTAATTATCTAAAACCCATGCACTAAATCTAACACTAACACATATATATCTAGCACTAAACATAACACTAACAATTAAACAGCAAAAAAAAGAAAAAAAATAACTCATCGGACCGCGGTGGCGGGTGGCGGGGGCGGCGGCGACGCCGGGGTGGTGGGGCGACGCCACGGGGTGGGGGCGGCGGCGGGTGGCGGGGGCGGCGGGTGGTGGGGGTGGCGGCGGGTGGCGGGGGCGGCGACAGGTGGTGGGGGCGGCTGGTGGGGGTGGCGGCGGGTGGCGGGGGTGGCGGCACGGGGTGGTGGCGGCGGTGGCAGGGGGCGGGGGCGGCGGGGCGGCGGCGTGGTGGCTCGGGGAGGAGACAGGAGAGAAACAGAGAGATGGATCCAGGGCGGGGTGGGTCTCGCCGTTAGGTAGGTTAGATCTTTGCCGTCCGCCAAACCTTTGCCATCAGCTTTTTTCCCTCTTTGCCGTCCGCTAGCTGACGGCAAAGAGGGGGGACGTTAATTTTTTTAATCAGCTCGTTAGTGGGGACCACCACCCTCTTTGCCGTCTGCTAGCTGACGGCAAAGATTCTTTGCCGTCCGCTAGCTGACGGCAAAGATTCTTTGCCGTCCGCTACGTGACGGCAAAGAGTAGGCAGATGGCAAAGACCGTTCTTTGCCATCTGCCTACTCTTTGCCGTCCGTTTTCTGCAAGCGGACGGCAAAGACCTTCTTTGCCGTCAGCTAGTGGACAGCAAAGACTTGGCAGACGGAAAATTAGCTAATTCCAGTACTGAGAGAGCGACATCAGTCATGAACATGCATTAAAATTAATCAACACTGAGTGCAAGCATGAGTAGGATATAATTCACCATGAAAACATAAATATCATGGAGGCTATGTTGATTTTGTTTCAACTACATGCGTGAACATGTGCCAAGTCAAGCCACTCGAATCATTCAAAGGAGGATACCACCCTATCATACCACATCACAACCATTTTAATAGCATGTTGGCACACAAGGTAAACCATTATAAACTCTTAGCTAATTAAGCATGGCATGAGTAACTATAATCTCTAATTGTCATTGCAAACATGTTTCATTCATAATAGGCTGAATCAGGAACGATGAACTAATCATATTTACAAAAACAAGATAGGTCGAGTTCATACCATCCTTTCTCATCTCAATCAGTCCATCATATATCGTCATTATTGCCTTTCACTTGCACGACCTAACGGTGTGGATAATAATAATAGTGCACGTGCATTGGACTAAGCTGGAATCTGCAAGCATTTAATACAAAGGAGAAGACAAGGTAATATGGGCTCTTGGTTAAATCAACAATAATGCATATAAGAGCCACTTCAACATTTTCATCATGGTCTTCTCCTCTCGACCTCCAAACAAAAGAAATACAACTATTTACACGGGAAAGCTCCCAACAAGCAAAAAGAAGAACGAGAAATCTTTTTGGGTTTTATTTTAATTACTACTACTACAGGCATGGAAAGTAAAACTAGCTAAAAGCTACAACTATTTTTTTGGTTTTTCTTAAGGTTTTTCAAACACAAGAAGAAGGCTTAGAAAAGAAAATAAACTAGCATGGATAGTATAAAGAAAAAGGATGAGCACCGACAACTGGCATGAGTGTGTGAACATGAATGTAATGTCGGTGAGAAATACGTACTCCCCAAGCTTAGGCTTTTGACCTAAGTTGGTTTAGGGCCACGGATCGAAGCTACTCTCTCCGGTGTACGAAGGAGTGTCCTCTGGGTGCCAGTGGTTGGCGATCTCCTGCGGATCCCACTGATAAACAGACTGTCGATAAGGATCAAGTGGTGGCTCAGGCTCAGGCTCTGGAACTTGTGTCAGCCTCCAGTATGCATAGATGGCCTCTGGCAAGATGAGGTACGTGCCTAAAAGTATATTAAACAAAGAGGGTTCAGGCAAGGTAATAACCTCATAGTGAGTTTTACAAATATCAAATTATACTTAAGCAGTTTCTTCTTATTTTTAACAATAAAAGTCATGTGCTACCATACTCTTGTAATTTAGAAAAACAGGGGGCATCAACTTTTCCTCTTTCTCATAATGCCTAATAGGTATCTCAAAGTGTGCAGCAAGGCGCGAAGCAAAGATGCCACCGAAGATGGGGCCCTTTGTACGGTTCAGACTTAATCATTTAGCAATAATAGCACCTAAACTGAAAGTTGTATCATGAAACAAAGCATGGCGCAAAATAAAAATATCAGGAGCACTGAGATTTCTACTGTTCCCGCGACCAATTAAGCATCTACTAGCAAATATTGCGAAGTAACGTAGAACAGGAAAATGTATGCTAGTAATTCTTGCATCGGAAACTTTCCTCATTTCCCCTATAGCAATCGTATCAATAAACCCCTCCACATCATTATGATGTGGTTCCTCTATGCTGCCCGCAAAGGGTATCTTACAGACCCGACAAAAATCATATAGTGACCTCTCCTTAACCTCATCATATAAATGAAACTCCACTGAAGGTGGTGATTTCTTAGCATGAAAGTAAAATTTTGCACGAAAATATTAGTGAGTAGGAGATACTGTTCGCGCTGGTCGTGGAGGAAGTCGATGAGGCCTGCATTCCCAGCCAAGTAATAAAAATCATCATAAATTCTGGCGGCTCTCAAGAATTCTTCGCAAGGCCATTCGCACGGCCGAACCTCCGCAGTGCGAGGAAGATTGTATTTGGGCTTTTTATTTTCCTCATTCTGCTTATCCTTCGAGCTTCGGCTCGAAGAGCCTCTCAACAATCTCTTCAACATTTTCTTCCTCTCAAAATTTCTGAAATTTTAGTGACTCAAAATAAAAGTGAACCAAACTCAACAAGATTGATAGCAACTACTCGCACAAGTGCCTAGAGGCTATATCGTGCATTAAAACTACTTTGGACCATATAAATTTGACATGCAAGCTCAAGAACAGGGTCCCCTAAGCAGCAAAAATTTGCAATAAATAAAGCACTAGAACAAAAACTAATTGGACCATTGGAGGAGTCACATACCGAAGAACAATCCCCCAAAACAGTCTTGTGAACGAAGCTTTGAGCAAGGAGATCGAAAATGGCAGCAAGACGAGCTAGAACACGGGTTTGAGCTATGGGAGGATTTTTTGTGGAGGAACACGAAGTGAGTGGGTGCTGGAATAAGTGAAGGGGGTCCACGTGGGGTCCATGAGGCAGGGGGTGCGCCCCAGGGGGGTGGGCGCGCCCTACACCCTCGTGGCCAGGTGGTGGCCCCCTCTGGTGTGTTCTCAGTGCCAGATATTCTTAAATATTCTACAAAAAATCATATTTCATTTTCGGGATGTTTGGAGAACTTTTATTTTCGGGGTATTTTTTTATTGCAAGGATAATTCAGAAAACAGATAGAAAATACTATTTTTGCTTTATTTAATCTAAATAACAGAAAGTAAAAGGAGGGTACAGAGAGTTGTGCTTTCTAACTTCATCCATCTCATTCTCATCAAAAGGAATCCACTAACAAGGTTGATCAAGTCTTGTTAACAAACTCTTTCCGAATTACATGAAACCGGAGAATTGTCAAATAACACTAAGTTACCTCAACAGGGATGTGCACGTCCCCAATAATAAGAATATCATATTTCTTCTTGACAGTAGGTAGAGGAAATTCAGAACCTCCAATAGTAATCGTTGAAGTTTTTCCAATAAATTGATACTGTGGACTTGAGTCTGTCTCCTCGGAAAGTGTACCTTATGCTCATTACCATTAACATGAAAGGTGACACTGCCTTTGTTGCAATCAATAACAGCCCCTGCAATATTCAAAAAGGGTCTACCAAGGATAATCGACATACTATCATCCTCGGGAATATCAAGAATAACAAAGTCCGTTAAATAGTAACGTTTTGAGATATCAAGAATATCATATTTCTTCTTGACAGTAGGAAGAGGAAATTCAAAACCTCCAATATCAAGAATATCAAGAATAAAAAAGGGTCTACCAAGTTTGATTCCTTATGATTGTTTTGAGATATGAAGATGATGATATTAGAGTCATGCTAGTTGAGTAGTTATGAATTTGAGAGATACTTGTGTTAAAGTTTGTGATTCCCGTAGCATGCACGTATGGTGAACCGTTATGTGATGAAGTCGGAGCATGATTTATTTATTGATTGTCTTCCTTATGAGTGGCGGTTGGGGACGAGCGATGGTCTTTTCCTACCAATCTATACCCCTAGGAGCATGCGCGTAGTACTTCGTTTCGATAACTAATAGATTTTTGCAATAAGTATGTGAGTTCTTTATGACTAATGTTGACTCCATGGATTATACGCACTCTCACCCTTCCACCATTGCTAGCCTCTCTAATACCGCGCACCTTTCACCGGTATCATACACTCACCATATACCTTCCTCAAAACAGCCACCATACCTACCTATTATGGCATTTCCATAGCCATTCCGAGATATATTGCCATGCAACTTTCCACCATTTCGTTTATTATGACACGCTCCATCATTGTCATATTGCTTTGCATGCTCATGTAGTTGACATCGTATTTGTGGCAAGGCCACCATTCATCATTCATACATGTCACTCTTGATTCATTGCATATCCCGGTACAACACCTGAGGCATTCACATAGAGTCATATTTGTTCTAAGTATCGAGTTGTAATTCTTGAGTTGTAAGTAAATAAAAGTGTGATGATCTTCATTATTAGAGCATTGTCCCATGTGAGGAAAGGATGACGGAGACTATGATTCCCCTATAAGTCGGGATGAGACTCCGGACGAAAAAAATAAAAGAGGCCAAGGAAGCCCAAATAAAAAAAGAGGCCAAAGAAGCCCACCAAAAAAAATGATGAGAGAAAAAGAGAGAGGGGACAATGTTACTATCCTTTTTCCACACTTGTGCTTCAAAGTAGCACCGTGATCTTCATGATAGAGAGTCTCTTATTTTGTCACCTTCATATACTAGTGGGAATGTTTCATTATAGAGCTTGGCTTGTATATTCCAATGATGGGCTTCCTCAAAATTCCCTAGGTCTTCGTGAGCAAGCGAGTTGGATGCACACCCACTTAGTTTCTTTTGTTGAGCTTTCATACACATATAGCTCTAGTGAATCCGTTGCATGGCAATCCCTACTCACTCACATTGATATCTATTGATGGGCATTTCCATATCCCGTTGATACGCCTAGTTGATGTGAGACTATCTTCTCCTTTTTGTCTTCTCCACAACCACCATTCTATTCCACCAATAGGGATATATCCATGGCTCACGCTCATGTATTGCGCGAAAGTTGAAAAGGTTTGCGAACATCAAAAGTATGAAACAATTGCTTGGCTTGTCATCGGGGTTGTGCATGATTTAAATATTTTGTGTGATGAAGATAGAGCATAGCCCGACTATATGATTTTGTAGAGATAACTTTCTTTTGCCATGTTATTTTGAGAAGACATAATTGCTTAGTTAGTATGCTTGAAGTATTATTATTTTTATGTCAGTATTAAACTTTTGTCTTGAATCTTTCGGATCTGAACATTCATGCCAAAATAAATAAGATTACATTGAAAGTTATGTTAGGTAGCATTCCACATCAAAAATTCTATTTTTATTATTTACCTACTCGAGGACGAGCAGGAATTAAGCTTGGGGATGCTGATACGTCTCCAACGTATCTATAATTTTTGATCGTTCCATGCTATTATATTATCTGTTTTGGATGTTTAATGGGCTTTATTATGCTGTTTTATATTATTTTTGGGACTAACCTATTAACCGGAGGCCCAGTGCTAGTTGCTGTTTTTGCCTATTTCAGTGTTTCGCAAAAAAGGAATATCAAACGGAACGAAACCTTCGTGAGGATCTTTCTTGGAACAAACGCAATCTGGGGGACTTGGAGTGGAAGTCAGAGATGCAATGAGGCGTCCACGAGGTAGGAGGGCGCACCCAGGGGGTAGGCGCGCCCCCACCCTCGTGGGCCCCTCGTAGCTCCACCGACCAACTTCTTTCGCCCATATATACTCTTATACCTTGAAAACATCCTGGGGAGCCACGAAACCACATTTCCACCGCCGCAACATTCTGTACCCGTGACATCCCATCTTGGGGCCTTTTCCGGAGATCTGCCAGAGGGGGATTCGATCACGGAGGGCTTCTACATCAACTCCATAGCCTCTCCGATGATGTGTGAGTAGTTTACCATAGACCTTCGGGTCCATAGTTATTAGCTAGATGGCTTCTTCTCTCTCTTTGGTTCTCAATACAAAGTTCTCCTTGATGTTCTTGGAGATCTCTTCGATGTAATACTTTTTGCGGTGTGTTTGCCGAGATCCGATGAATTGTGGGTTTATGATCAAGATTATCTATGAACAATATTTGATTCTTCTCTGAATTCTTATATGCATGATTTGATATCTTTGCAAGTCTCTTCGAATTATCAGTTTGGTTTGGCCTACTAGATTGATGTTTCTTGCAATGGGAGAAGTGCTTGGCTTTGGGTTCAATCTTGCGGTGCTCGATCCCAGTGACAGAAAGGGAACAGACACGTATTGTATTGTTTCCCTCGAGGATAAAAAGATGGGGTTTATATCATATTGCTTGAGTTTATCCCTCTACATCATGTCATCTTGCTTAATGCGTTACTCTGTTCTTATGAACTTAATGCTCTAGATGCATGCTGGATAGCGGTCGATGTGTGGAGTAATAGTAGTAGATGCATAATCGTTTCGGTCTACTTGACACGGATGTGATGCCTATGTTCATGATCATGCCTAGATATTCTCATAACTATGCGCTATTCTATCAATTGCTCGGCAGTAATTTGTTCACCCACCGTAATATATGCTATCCTGAGAGAAGCCACTAGTGAAACCTATGGCCCCCGGGTCTACTTTACATCATATAATTTTCCGATCTATAATTTTAGTTTACTATTTATTTATTTTGCAATCTTTATTTTCCAATCTATACAACAAAAATAGCAAAAATATTTATCTTATTATCTTTATCAGATCTCACTTTTGCAAGTGGCCGTGAAGGGATTGACAACCCCTTTATCACGTTGGTTGCAAGGTTCTTGATTGTTTGTGCAGGTACTAGGCGATTTGCGTGTAGTATCCTACTGGATTGATACCTTGGTTCTCAAAAACGGAGGGAAATACTTACGCTACTTTGCTGCATCACCCTTTCCTCTTCAAGGGAAAACCAACGCATGCTCAAGAGGTAGCAAGAAGGATTTCTGGCGCTGTTGCCGCGGAGGTTTACGCCAAGTCAAGTCAAGATTTGATCTCCCGTCAACGTGCGATTTCTGGCGCCGTTGCCGGGGAGATCTACGCTCAAGTCAAGACATACCAAGTACCCATCACAAACTCTTCTCCCTTGCATTACATTATTTGCCACTTGCCACTCGTTTTCCTCTCCCCCACTTCACCTTTGCCTTTTCTTCGCCTCTTTCCCGTTTGCTTTTCTTTCACCATGGCCGAATCGAAAAGGGCTAAAGGTTCTCTCCTGGGTTTTAGTACTTTGGATAGTCCCTCTGTCCTCTCTAAGCTCATAAATAATGATGCTATGGAAAGACCTACCGGGGTTATCAATGAGGGTTTGAATAATTTCGATGAAGATGATCCCGGAATTTTTTGTTATTTACTTGATGAGTCTTTGAAAGATGCTTGGGATAGGCTATTAAGGATCCGAGCCAGCTATGTGCCCCAATATCAGATTGAGATATACCTAAAAAGCTTTTATGTTGGCTTACCCTCTTCGTTCAAGCAAGTTTTAGATTCTATTTTTGAAGAAGGTTTTATTGAGGGGGATGCCATATATACCTATGAAAAGATGAAAACCATATTTGGGCACCCCATGAGTGAGAAGGTTGAATCCACCTCTCTTTTGTGCTTTTATCAAAATGAAATTATCAAAGAGATGAAGGCTAGCTTAGATGCAAATTTCCATAGCGTGCTTAATCTTTCTTCCACCATTAATGGCCACGTGCTTTCTCAAAATAGAAAGATAAAGCTATAGATAAGAAATTTTCTCTTTTCTTTCCCAACACCAAAGATAGCAATACCTAGATCTATTCTTGTTTTTATGCCTAGCTAGGGGCGTTAAACGATAGCGCTTGTTGGGAGGCAACCCAATTTTATTTTTGTTCCTTGCTTTTTGTTCCTGTTTAGTAATAAATAATTCATCTAGCCTTTGTTTAGATGTGGTTTTATGTTTTAATTAGTGTTTGTGCCAAGTAGAACTTTTGGGAAGACTTGGGTGAAGTCTTTGCCGTCTTGCTGTAAAAAACAGAAACTTTAGCGCTCACGAGATTATCTGCCATTTTTTTTACTGAAGAGTGCTTTTAGGTTGATTCTTTTTGCAGATGATCAATAGATAAATTCCTCACGTCCACCAATTTATTTCAGAATTTTTGGAGTTCCATAGTATACGTTAGATACAGATTACTACAGACTGTTCTGTTTTTGACAGATTTTTTTTCGTGTGTTATTTGCTTATTTTGATGAATCTATGGCTAGTATCGGGGGGTAACCATAGAGAAGTTGGAATACAGTAGGTTTAACACCAATATAAATAAAGAATGAGTTCATTACAGTACCTTAAAGTGGTGATTTGCTTTCTTATACTAACGGAGCTCATGAGATTTTCTGTTTAAGTTTTGTGTTGTGAAGTTTTCAAGTTTTTGGGTAAAGATTTGATGGATTTTGGAATAAGGAGTGGCAAGAGCCTAAGCTTGGGAATGCCCAAGGCACCCCAAGGTAAAATTCAAGGACAACCAAAAGCCTAAGCTTGGGGATGCCCCGGAAGGCATCCCCTCTTTCGTCTTCGTCTATCGGTAACTTTACTTGAGGCTATATTTTTATTCACCACATGATATGTGTTTTGCTTGGAGCGTCTTGTATGATTTGAGTCTTTGCTTTTTAGTTTACCACAATCATCCTTGCTGTACACACCTTATGGAGAGACACACATGAATCGGAATTTATTAGAATACTCCATGTGCTTCACTTATATCTTTTGAGCTAGTTAATTTTGCCCTAGTACTTCACTTATAAATTTTTAGAGCACGGTGGTGGTTTTATTTTATAGAACTTATTGATCTCTCATGCTTCACTTATATTATTTTGAGAGTCTTTTAGAACAGCATGGTAATTTCCTTTGGCTATAAAATTAGTCCTAATATGATGAGCATTCAAGATGGATATAATAAAAACTATCATATAAAGTGCATTGAATATTATGAGAAGTTTGATTCCTTATGATTGTTTTGAGATATGAAGATGGTGATATTAGAGTCATGCTACTTGAGTAGTTGTGAATTTGAGAGATACTTGTGTTAAAGTTTGTGATTCCCATAGCATGCACGTATGGTGAACCGTTATGTGATGAAGTCAGAGCATGATTTATTTATTGATTGGCTTCCTTATGAGTGGCGGTCGGGGACGAGCGATGCTCTTTTCCTACCAATCTATCCCCCTAGGAGCATCCGCGTAGTACTTCGTTTCGATAACTAATAGATTATTGCAATAAGTATGTGAGTTCTTTATGACTAATGTTGACTCCATGGATTATACGCACTCTCACCCTTCCACCATTGCTAGCCTCTCTAATACCGTGCACCTTTCGCCGGTATCATACACCCACCATATACCTTCCTCAAGACAGCCACCATACCTACCTATTATGGCATTTCCATAGCCATTCCGAGATATATTGCCATGCAACTTTCCGCCGTTCCGTTTATTATGACACGCTCCATCATTGTCATATTGCTTTGCATGATCATGTAGTTGACATCGTATTTGTGGCAAGGCAACCATTCATCATTCATACATGTCACTCTTGATTCATTGCATATCCCGGTACACCCGCCGGAGGCATTCACATAGAGTCATATTTGTTCTAAGTATCGAGTTGTAATTCTTGAGTTGTAAGTAAATAAAAGTGTGATGATCTTCATTATTAGAGCATTGTCCCATGTGAGGAAAGGATGATGGAGACTATGATTCCCCCATAAGTCGGGATAAGACTCCGGACGAAAAAAATAAAAGAGGCCAAAGAAGCCCAAATAAAAAAAAGAGGCCATAGAAGTCCACCACAAAAAATGATGAGAGAAAAAGAGAGAAGGGACAATGTTACTATCCTTTTTCCACGCTTGTGCTTCAAAGTAGCACCGTGATCTTCATCATAGAGAGTCTCTTATTTTGTCACTTTCATATACTAGTGGGAATTTTTCATTATGGAACTTGGCTTGTATATTCCAATGATGGGCTTCCTCAAAATGCCCTTGGTCTTCGTGAGCAAGCGAGTTGGATGCACACCCACTTAGTTTCTTTTGTTGAGCTTTCATACACTTATAGCTCTAGTGCATCCATTGCATGGCAATCCCTACTCACTCACATTGATATCTATTGATGGGCATCTCCATAGCCCATTGATACGCCTAGTTGATGTGAGACTATCTTCTCCTTTTTGTCTTCTCCACAACCACCATTCTATTCCACCTATAGTGCTATATCCATGGCTCACGCTCATGTAATGCGTGAAAGTTAAAAAGGTTTTAGAACAACAAAAGTATGAAACAATTGCTTGGCTTGTCATTGGGGTTGTGCATGATTTAAATATTTTGTGTCATGAAGATAGAGCATAGCCATACTATATGATTTTGTAGGGATAACTTTCTTTGGCCATGTTATTTTGAGAAGACATAATTGCCTAGTTAGTATGCTTGA
Source organism: Triticum aestivum (assembly GCF_018294505.1). Classification (NCBI taxonomy): domain Eukaryota; kingdom Viridiplantae; phylum Streptophyta; class Magnoliopsida; order Poales; family Poaceae; genus Triticum; species Triticum aestivum. The sequence goes on from NC_057796.1 coordinate 408,009,111, forward strand.
AGTATTATTATTTTTATGTCAATATTAAACTTTTGTCTTGAATCTTTCGGATCTGAACATTCATGACACAATAAAGAAGATTACATTGAAAGTTATGTTAGGTAGCATTCCACATCAAAAATTCTGTTTTTATCATTTACCTACTCGAGGACGAGCATGAATTAAGCTTGGGGATGCTGATACGTCTCCAACGTATCTATAATTTTTGATCGTTCCATGCTATTATATTATCTGTTTTGGATGTTTAATGGGCTTTATTATGCTCTTTTATATTATTTTTGGGACTAACCTATTAACCGGAGGCCTAGTGCCAGTTGCTGTTTTTTTGCCTATTTCGGTGTTTCGCAGAAAAGGAATATCAAACGGAATCCAAACGGAACGAAACCTTCGCGAGGATCTTTCGTGGAACAAACGCAATCCGGGAGACTTGGAGTGGAAGTCAGAGACGCAACGAGGCGATCACGAGGCAGGAGGGCGCGCCCAGGGGGGTAGGTGCGCCCCCCACCCTCGTGGGCCCATCGTAGCTCCCCCGACCTACTTCTTTCGCCCACATATACTCTTATACCCTCAAAACATCCAGGGGAGCCACAAAACCACTTCTCGACCGCCGCAACCTTCTGTACCCGTGAGATCCCATCTTGGGGCCTTTTCCGGTGATCTGCCGGAGGGGGATTCGATCACGGAGGGCTTGTACATCAACTCCATAGCCTCACCGATGATGTGTGAGTAGTTTACCACATACCTTTGGGTCCATAGTTATTAGCTAGATGGCTTCTTCTCTCTCTTTAGTTCTCAATACAAAGTTCTCCTCGATGTTCTTGGAGATCTATTCGATGTAATACTTTTTGCGGTGTGTTTGCCGAGATTCGATGAATTGTGGGTTTATGATCAAGATTATCTATGAACAATATTTGATTCTTCTCTGAATTCTTATATGCATGATTTGATATCTTTGCAAGTCTCTTCGAATTATCAGTTTGGTTTGGCCTACTAGATTGATCTTTCTTGCAATGGGAGAAGTGCTTAGCTTTGGGTTCAATCTTGCGGTGCTCGATCCCGGTGACAGAAAGGGAACCGACACATATTGTATTGTTGCCATCAAGGATTAAAAGATGGGGTTTATATCATATTGCTTGAGTTTATCCCTCTACATCATGTCATCTTGCTTAATGCGTTACTCTGTTCTTATGAACTTAATACTCTAGATGCATGCTGGATAGCGGTTGATGTGTGGAGTAATAGTAGTAGATGCAGAATTGTTTCGGTCTACTTGACACGGACGTGATGCCTATGTTAATGATCATGCCTAGATATTCTCATAACTATGCGCTATTCTATCAATTGCTCGGCAGTCATTTGTTCACCCACCATAATATATGCTATCATGAGAGAAGCCACTAGTGAAACCTATGGCCCCGGGGTCTACTTTACATCATATAAGTTTCCGATCTATAATTTTAGTTTACTATTTATTTATTTTTCAATCTTTATTTTCCAATCTATACAACAAAAATACCAAAAATATTTATCTTATTATCTTTATCAGATCTCACTTTTGCAAGTGGCCGTGAAGGGATTGACAACCCCTTTATCGTGTTGGTTGCAAGGTTCTTGATTGTTTGTGCAGGTACTAGGCGATTTGCGTGTAGTCTCCTACTGGGTTGATACCTTGGTTCTAAAAAACTGAGGGAAATACTTATGCTACTTTGCTGCATCACCCTTTCCTCTTCAAGGGAAAATCAACGCATGCTCAAGAGGTAGCAATCGGCCATTTGCAAAGATATTTCAGTAGGTGTCAACTTATTCAAATCAAGTCTATGATATAAAGAGAGAGCCATAACACTAACACCGGCTCCAAGATCACATAAAGCAGTTTTGACATAGTTTCTTTTAATGGAGCATGGTATAGTTGGTACTCCTGGATCTCCTAGTTTCTTAGGTATTCCACCTTTAAAAGTATAATTGGCAAGCATGGTGTAAATTTCAGCTTTCGGTATCTTTCTTTTATTTGTGACAATATCTTTCATATACTTAGCATAAGGATTCATTTTAAGCATATCAGTCAAACGCATATGCACAAAGATAGGTCTAATCATTTCAGCAAAGCGCTCAAAATCCTCGTCATCCTTTTTCTTGGATGGTTTAGGAGGAAAAGGCATGGGTTTCTGAACCCATGATTCTCTTTCTTTACCGTGCTTCCTAGCAACGAAGTCTCTCTTATCATAATGCTGATTCTTTGATTGTGGGTTATCAAGATCAACAACAGGTTCAATCTCTACATAATTGTCGTTGCTAGGTTGAGCATCAATATGAACATCATCATTAAAATTATCACTAGGTTCATGTTCATTACCAGATTGTGTTTCAGCATCAGAAATAGAAATATCATTGGGATTCTCAGGTGTGTCAACAACAAGTTCACTAGAAGCATGCAAAGTCCTATCATTTTTCTTTTTCTTCTTCTTAGAAGGACTGGGTGTATCAACATTAGTTCTCTGAGAATCTTGCTCAACTCTCTTAGGGTGGCCCTCTGGATACAAAGGTTCCTGAGTCATTCTACCCCCTCTAGTCACAACTCTAACAACATTATCATTTTTCTTATTATTTAATTCATTGAGCAAATCATTTTGAGCTTTAAGCACTTGTTCTACTTGAGTGGTAACCATGGAAGCATGTTTACTAATAAGTTTAAGTTCACGTTTAACTCTAGACATATAATCACTCAAGTGTTCAATCATATAAGCATTATGTTTCAATTGTCTACCAACATAAGCATTGAAGTTTTCTTGTTTAACAATAAAGTTATCAAACTCATCTAAGCATTGACTAGCAGACTTATAATGGGGAATATCACCTTCATCAAATCTATAGAGAGAATTTACCTTTACTACCTGTGTCGGGTTATCAAGACCATGTATTTCTTCAATAGGTGGTAAATTCTTGACATCATCAGCTTTAATACCCTTTTCTTTCATAGATTTCTTTGCCTCTTGCATATCTTCAGGACTGAGAAATAGAATACCCCTTTTCTTCAGAGTTGGCTTAGGAGTTGGTTCAGGAAGTGTCCAATCATTATCATTACTCAATATATTATTCAATAGCAACTCAGCTTGCTCAACAGTTCTTTCCCTGAAAACACAACCAGCACAACTATCCAGGTGGTCTCTGGAAGCATTAGTTAGCCCATTATAAAAGATATCAAGTATTTCATTTTTCTTGAGAGGATGATCAGGTAAAGCATTAAGTAATCAGAGAAGCCTCCCCCAAGCTTGTGGGAGACTCTCTTCTTCAATTTGCACAAAATTATATATTTCCCTTAAGGTAGCTTGTTTCTTATGGCGGGGAAATATTTAGCAGAGAAGTAATATATCATATCCTGGGGACTACGCACACAACCAGGATCAAGAGAATTAAACCATACTTTAGCATCACCCTTTAATGAGAACGGAAATAACTTAAGGATATAGTAGTAACGAATTTTCTCCTCATTAGTGAATTGGGTGGCTATATCATTTAATTTAGTAAGATGTGCCACAACAGTTTCAGATTCATTGCCATAAAAAGGATCAGATTCAACCAAAGTAATTAACTCAGGACCGACAGAGAAATCATAATCCTTATCAGAAATACAGATAGGTGAACTAGCAAAAGCAGGGCCATATTTCATTCTAGCATGCAAAGACTTTTCTTTCAGCTTAGCTAACAGTTTCTTAAGATCATATCTATCTTTGCAAGCAAAAAAGTCTCTAGCAGTTTCTTCATCCATAACATAACCCTCAGGCACATCAGGCAATTCATATCTAGGGGGAGAATCTTCATCATCACTTTCATCAATATTATCAGTTTCAATAATTTCATTCTCTCTACCCTAGCAAGTTGTTCATCAAGAAATTCACCTAATGGCACAGTATTATCAAGCATAGAAGTAGTTTCATCATAAGTATCATGCATAGCAGAAGTGGCATCATAAACAATATGCGACATATCAGAATTAATAGCAGGAGTAGGTGTCGCAAGTTTACTCATAACAGGAGGTGAATCAAGTGTAGAGCTAGATGGCAGGTTTTGACATCCCCTCGTAGTTGAGGGATAAATCTTGGTTTTTTTGTCTTTCAAGTTCCTCATAGTGATCAATAGATATAAATCCCAAGTGACTCAAAGAACAGAGCTATGCTCCCCGGCAACGGTGCCAGAAAATAGTCTTGATAACCCACAAGTATAGGGATCGCAACAGTTTTTGAGGGTAGAGTATTCAACCCAAATTTATTGATTCGACACAAAGGGGAGCCAAAGAATATTCTCAAGTATTAGCAGCTGAGTTGTCAATTTAATAGAGTACCAGACCAAAGCATTAACACTTAGTGAATATATGAACTCCTCAAACTACAGTCATCATCGGGAGTGGTCCCGATTATTGTCACTTCGGGGTTACCGGATCATAACACATAGTAGGTGAATATTGACTTGCAAGATAGGATCAAGAACTCACATATATTCATGAAAACATAATAGGTTCAGATCTAAAATCATGGCACTTGGGCCCTAGTGACATGCATTAAGCATAGCAAAGTCATAGCAACATCAATCTCAGAACATAATGGATACTAGGGATCAAACCCTAACAAAACTAACTCAATTACATGATAAATCTCATCCAACCCATCACTGTCCAGCAAGCCTCGATGGAATTACTCACGCACGGCGGTGAGCATCATGAAATTGGTGATGGAGGAAGGTTGATGGTGACAACGGCGACGGATTCCCCTCTCCGGAGCCCCGAACGGACTCCAGATCAGCCCTCCCGAGAGAGATTAGGGCTTGGCGGCGGCTTTGTATCATAAAACGTGATGAATCCTTCTCTCTGATTTTTTCTCCCCGAACGTGAATATATAGAGTTGGAGTTGAGGTTGGTGGAGCCTCAGGGGGCCCACGAGGCAGGGGGCGCGCCCCAGGGGGGTGGCCGCGCCCTCGACCCTCGTGGATAGGGTGTGGCCCCCCTGGTGTTGATTCTTTCGCCAATATTTTTTATTAATTCCAAAAATATTCTCCGTGAAGTTTCAGGTCATTCCGAGAACTTTTATTTCTGCACAAAAAAAAGACCATGGCAATTCTGCTGAAAACAGCGTCAGTTCGGGTTAGTTCCATTCAAATCATGCAAGTTAGAGTCCAAAAAAGGGCAAAAGTGTTTGGAAAAGTAGATACGTTGGAGACGTATCATCCCTTAAGAGGGCGGAGCCTGCTCGGGGTGGGTCTTCAAAGAGAAAGGCGGATGGCAATACTGCCGAGCCTTCATCAAAGAGGTATGGTTTTTAATATGCCATATGGAAATCATACCGAATTGTGACGTTTCCTGCTGTGCCATATTTCAGGAAGAACATTCGCCGGACTGTGTCCGAAGACCTCGCTGGGCATGCATCAGCCAATCCGACCCCAGACCCTGGCTCCAGGGCTAGAGTTGATACGAGTGCAACGCCAGATTGTCCTCTCTTCGAAGATTCGGATAATGTATCCGTCAACAACTCCGAAGTGGAGAGTGCAATGAACCATCGGCGCCGGAGGGCAGCTATGCGCGACCCCAACTTCACTGAAGAGGCATTCAATGCCTTCATCTCAGCGGATGCATACATCCAAGCTGCTCGGGATGGGCTTGCTGGAGCAACTCGTCAGCTTTCAAAGGATATGCGGGTAAGAACTTTATTGTGTAGATTTAATAATCATATGCCAGTAGCCCCCGAGACTTGAAACAGTTGACGCAACTGATTTAAGGATCATTGTATAATCAGGTACTTACGGAGAAGAACAACATGCTGTCTCAGGAGCTGGAAAAATGTCAGACCCAGCTAACTGCTGTCACCGCCGAACTGGAGAAGTCCAAGGAGGCACCGACTGGTAATGTCCACTTTTGTCCGGAAAATATAATCGTATGCCAGTAATGTTTTTGAAATAAGCACTGTGGTATTTACGATGGCAGCATCGCCGGATCAGCTGGAAGAGAAACTAAAGGCCGCGCAGGTGGATAAACAACATGCCAAAAGGCAGGAGGCCGCTGGTCAGCGTATACTGACACGGACGAGGGATGAGAAGAACAAGCTACAAGATGCCAACATCAAGCTAGCCGAAGAGCTGAAGGATATGCGAGCCCAACTGGCGGATGCCGTACTTTCGTATGGTCCCCGCGTGGAAAGTTTTTAACAATTTTGTCTCTGTAGGTGTGCTGACTGGTCGGCCCGAAGGAGAGGTGTCCAGATTCCAAGGTGATCTGCTGCAAGAGCTGTCCAGAGTGCATGAGCGATCCCGGAAGGCAATGAGGAACATTGCTAAAGCTCTATGGCCAGCCGATTCTCCTCCAGGAAGTATGGAGGAACTCGCGAATTTATTCAAAGGAGCTCGCCGCCGCTTTGGACTATGGAAGATATCGGCCTGCCGAGAAGGCACACGAGAAGCCTGGGCCATGGTGAAAACACGATATACCAGACTTGATCCGAATCATATGGCCCGAGTCGGGCCTCGGGGACCAGATGGACAAGAAATTCCTGTTAGCTTGGTGTATGACCAAGTGAAGATAGCCGCCAAGTTTTCACAACAGGGTTGTAAATTAGACAACCTGTTAGATGGTCTAGAGGAAGAAGTTTTTGAATTCAAGTAGTAATGTACTGTTATCGACAAACTTTTCTCCGGCCGAATTGTAAAACGATTGTCATGGCAGACTTTCTGTTTCAACCTCCGAAACTCGATGTTCGGAGTGTTTCCGAATACTATACCATCGGTAAACACCAAAGTATGTTCGTAAACCAGGCAGTCCGGTCATAGTTGCTTGAACATACAAGTTGTATTCGGGGAGTTATGTTATATTACATTTGATCGTAAGAAACATCTTCCAGAGAGAACAGTTCCGTTAAGGGTTCCTCTCCCTGGGCCAGCATGCATTGTTATGCATGCATGCCTAAACTGTGATGCGAAAAATCACAGTATATGTAATTTGTGGGGGCTTATATTGCAACAAAGGTAATTCGTCTTTTGTCCACCGACCAATTATTCCCTTAAGAATGCTAGCTTTCGGCTTCACCCGTCTGAGGTACACGTCCGGATAACCTGGCTGTAACAATCACAGAGGTGCTCCCTTTATGCCCTAGCCGAACAAACGGGAACGTAGGGCATAAGGACAGGAGCCAGGCAACCCAGCTTGGCCAAAACTTAAATCATAGAGGTGCATATAGTGGCGAAGAAAAGGCATACATGGGGAGACGACACATATATACGGTGAGCTTGATGCTCGAAAATAATAATAAGCTTCTGTGACAAGAAGCCCCCAGGTATTGTGGGGTATGTACATTTAAGGATGTAGACCCCTTAAGTGTGTGGTTTATCCGAACACATGCTAGAATTCATATAAAAACGAAAAGAAGAAAGAGAAAAAATAGAAAAAGGTAACGAACAATGAGTCCAGACTTAGGCGTAGAATCTTTGGAGTCTGGCAGCGTTCCATGGGTTCGGCTCTAAACGATTATCCAATGCGTTGCGAAGGCGATAGGTTCCTCCAGTGAGAACTTCATCGATAATGAAGGGACCCTCCCATTTGGGCTTGAGCTTGTCCTTTTTCTTCTCTGGTAGGCGTAGAACGAGTTCACCGACATTATAGGTCTTTGCCCGCACTTCTCTGCTTTGGTATCTTCGAGCTTGTTGTTGGTGGAATGCTGAACGAGCTTTGGCGACGTCGCGCTCCTCCTCCAGGCCATCTAAGTCATCTTGCCGAGCTCGGCCTCTCTCTCTCTCTCTCTTCATACATGCGTACTCGAGGTGATCGTGAATAATATCGCTGGGCAAGACGGCCTCTGCGCCGTACACCATAAAGAATGGTGTGTATCCGGTCGTGCGATTGGGCGTGGTCCGCAGCCCCCAGAGTACGGAGTCGAGCTCCTCAACCCAGTGTTTATCTAACTCCTTTATGGAACATACTAGTCTGGGTTTAATGCCACTCATTATCAGGCCATTAGCCCGCTCGACTTGACCGTTTGTTTGAGGGTGATAGACAGAGGCATAATCGAGCTTGATGCCCAGATTAGCACACCAAGTTTTTACTTCGTCAGCTGTGGAGTTAGAGCCGTTATCGGTGATGATGCTATGTGGGACACCATAATGGTGTACGACACTGGATATGAAATCTATCACTGGACCGGCTTCGGCCATTTTAACTGGCTTGGCTTCTATCCACTTAGTGAATTTATCTACCATGACCAACATATATTTTTTCTTATGGCTTTCCCCTTTAAGGGGTTTGACCATGTCAAGCCCCCAGACCACAAAAGGCGAAGTAATGGGGATTGTTTGCAGGGCGGTAGGTGGCATATGGCTTTGATTAGCGAAGAGCTGGCATCCTACACAATGTTGGACGAGGTCTTGTGCATCTGCTCGGGCCGTGGGCCAGAAAAAGCCGGTACGAAAGGCCTTACTTACGAGGGCCCGAGCTGCGGCATGATGACCACCAAGACCAGCATGGATTTTGGCCAAGAGCTGCCGCCCCTCTTCTTCGGAACCTTGTAGGCCCAGTTGAAGGACTCCGGTAGTCCTTTTCTTGTAGAGCTCTCCTTCATGAACCTTGTAGGCTTTTGAGCGTCGAACGATGCATCGAGCCTCATTCTGGTCCTCAGGGAGATCTCCCCTATTAAGGTAGGTCAGGAAGGGTTCGGTCCATGGGGCAATTACTGCCATGATTACGTGGGCCGATGGTGTTATTTCGATGGTCGAGCCCTCGATGATATCGGGATTGCGTTCGGAATCCGGGGGTATGATCGGATCCGGACTGGTGTTGCCGCCCTTGTCCTACCATACCACGGATGGCTTGAAGGTATTGGGTGGGACGGGGTCGTGTTTAGCGCCCATGCGAGCAAGGATGTCTGCTGCTTGATTACTCTCTCGGTCCATGTGATGAAACTCAAGTCCCTCAAACCGAGTTGATATATTAAGTACAGCGTTACGGTAAGCCACCATCTTTGGAACTTTGGCATCAAATTCTCCGTTTATTTGGGATATTGCGAGGTTTGAATCCCCGCGCACCTCAAGGCGTTGTATGCCCATAGAAACGGCCATCCGAAGACCATGCAATAGGTCCTTATATTCGGTTGCGTTATTGGAGTCTGTATACAGTATTTGGAGCACATAACGGACTATGTCACCTGTGGGGGATGTCAGGACGACACCGGCCCCAAGTCCGGCTAGCATTTTAGAGCCATCGAAGTGCATCACCCAGTTGGAATATGTGTCGTACTCTTTAGGGAGTTTGGCCTCTGTCCATTCGGCGACAAAGTCAGCCAACACCTGAGATTTAATGGCTCGGCGTGGCTTATATGTTATTTCAAACGGTAAGAGCTCAATAGCCCATTTGGCAATCCGGCCGGTGGCGTCTTGGTTTTTTATGATATCATAAGTGGTACTTCGGAAGCCACCGTGATCGAGCACTCTTGAAAGTAGTGCAGTAGCTTCTGGGATGCCATGAAGACCGCATATGCTATCTTTTGATAGCATGGGTATCAGGATTTGCATGGTGTGAGGACTGTCGATACATAGTATACTGGTTTTTGAAGCGGGAATTTATGTCCCTCTTCCTCTCGTTCGACAACGAGCACCACACTCACCACCTGGTGCGCTGCAGATATGTATAGTAACATGGGTTCACCGACGTTTGGCGCAGCCAGGATTGGGTTGCTTGCTAACAGAACTTTTATTTCTTCCAGTCCAGCTGTTGCAACATCCGTCCACTCAAAGTGGTCGGTGCGTCGGAGCAGGCGATACAATGACAATGCCTTTTCTCCTAATCTGGAGATAAAACGGCTTAAAGCTGCCACACATCCGGCTTGTTTTTGGACCTGCTTGAGGTCTGTTGGTATAGCCAATTGTGACAGGGCTCAGATTTTGGCTGGGTTTGCTTCAATTCCTCTAATGGAAATGATGAACCCAAGCAGTTTTCCAGCGGGGACGCCGAAAACACACTTTTTCGGATTGAGCTGTATGTCATATGTTCGGAGGTTGTCGAATGTGAGGCACAGATCATCCACCAATGACTCAACGTGCTTAGTTTTGATGACTACATCATCTACATATGCTTCAACCGTCTGGCCGATTTGCTTTCCAGGCATGTTTGAATCATGCGTTGGTAAGTGGCACCAGCGTTTTTGAGCCTGAAAGGCATAGTGTTGAAGCAGAAGGGCCCGTATGGGGTAATGAATGCCGTTGCGGCTTGGTCGGATTCCTTCATCTTGATTTGATGGTATCCGGAGTATGCGTCGAGGAAGTATAGTGAATCATGTCCTATGGTTGCATCAATGATCTCGTCAATATGAGGCAGGGGGAAGGGATCCTTAGGGCAGGCTTTATTGAGGTCTTTGAAATCGACACACAGGCGCCAGGATTTATCCTTCTTCGGTACCATCACCAGGTTTGCTGGCCAGTCCGGATGTTTAATTTCTCTGATAAACCCGGCTTCAAGTAGCTTGGCTAGCTCCTCCCCCATAGCTTGTCGTTTGGGTTCGGAAAAGCGCTGTAGCGTTTGCTTGACTGGTTTGTATCCCTTCAAAATATTGAGACTGTGTTCGGCCAGCCTACGTGGGATTCCTAGCATATCCGAAGGGTGCCAGGCGAAGATGTCCCAACTCTCGCGCAGGAACGCGCGCAATGCGACGTCGACCGTTGGATCCAGCTGTGCCCCGATGGAAGTTGTCTTGTTGGGGTCCGTCGGGTGAACTTGAAATTTGACTATCTCGTCTGCTAGCTTGAAAGAAGTGGATTTAGGCCTTTTATCAAGAATTACGTCGTCTCTATCCACTATGGAGCGCAGAGCGGTGAGCTCGTCGGCCGCCAGGGCTTCGGATAGTGCCTCGAGGGCCAAGGATGTGGTTTTGTTTTCGGCACGAAGTGCTATGTCCGGATCACTGGTGATAGTGATGACACCGTTGGGCCCGGGCATTTTGAGCTTCATGTACATGTAATGAGGTATGGCTTGAAAGCATGTGAATGCGTCTCGCCCTAACAGGGCATGATATCCGCTGTTGAAAGGGGCCACCTGGAAGATTATCTCTTCGGACCTATAGTTCTCTGGCGTGCCGAATACCATGTCGAGTTTAACTTTCCCCGTGCATCTTGCTTCCTGACTGGGGATAATTCCTCGAAAAGTTGTATTGCTTTGCTCAATGCGACTCCTGTCCATTTGCATCTTATTAAGCGTGTCTTCGTAAATGAGGTTTAGTCCGCGGCCGCTGTCCATGAGCACCTTAGTGAGGCGAAAGCCGTCTACAATTTGGTTTAGAACCAAAGCGGCCGGTGCTCGGACTGATCGGGCCCTTGGCTCATCATTGGCGTTGAAGGTTATCGCCATATCGTTCCAAGGATTTATTGCGGCTACATGATTGACTTCGGCGAGGTCGCGGAGCGCCCTTTTACGCCGGTTGTTTGAAGAAAAGGTCTCGAATACCGTAAACACATTGAGGTCATTATCCTCGGGGGAATGCCTCGCCGGGGTAGTGTTGGTGAGAATAGCCTCACCGCTTTTGGCTACCTGCTGGAGTACCCAAAATGCCCGAAGGCTATGAGTTGGTTCGGAATTTGGCGTCATGTGTATCTGTCAGGGCTTGTCGAGCCATTCATCAAGGATAGTTCTGCATCCCGGTAACGGCTTAGTTTTCCTTTCCGCAAAGTAATGATCAGGTGCCTCGTAAGGGCGCATCCTTTTTGCCCGGCCGATGGGTGGCTTAAGGGACGGTGGTTCCCACCGAGTTGTCTGGGCTTTCCAGACACTTTCCATTGCGCAATACTTCTGTACTATGTGTGCCAAATCTGCAAAGTGTAGTATGCGGCGCCGATTGAGGGCATTAAGGATCCCCTCGTCGTACAGTTGCGGCAAAAGGCTGATACCGCATCATCGTCGCAGCAATCCTTAATCTTGTTTTTAACAAGTAGGAATCTAGCCCAAAAGTGATGGACTATTTCCTGGGGTTGCTGTCGTATATACATTAAATCGCATATATCCGGGGGACCGGAATTGCTTGGAGAGTATTGATTGTGGTGGGTGGGTGGGCTTAAATCCGAACCCCGACCCACTGTGGCATCTGGATTTTGAAAAATTTCTGAGGTCATTGGCCCAGGATCAAGAGTGTCCTGGGGGTTTTAGACTCAGCACCTGATTCTATGTTCGGAGGACTTGACGATGAGTGTCTGGCTTGTAGGGCTCGGAGATCTGGACATAGTTTGTTTTCAGCATTGGAGGAGTAGTATCCTCAACTTGTTCTTCCACGACAGTCACCAGGTGGGTGACAGGTGGAGACATGATTTCCCTCTGATAGGGTTTAAGCCCAATCAGATTGTAATCTGTTGCGACCCCTAGGGCGGCGATGTGATCTAGCAGTTCGTTTAAAGACGAAACATCCGTCGGATCCATATTGTCAACACTTTTGGGGTTGATGCGAAGGTGATTTGTGGCAATCCAAGGGACTGCCTTGGTCTTAATGGCCGGGCGAGCGCCTATGGTGAAATTGCCAATCTGGAGGATCTGCCCAGGAACTAGGGCCCTTCTAGAGGTCATTTTGTTGCTGACGACGAGGCGAGCCATCGATCCTTCCGCCGACAACATAGAGGAGCTCTCAATGAAAGCACCAATGTCGGTGTCAAAACCGGCAGATCTTGGGTAGGGGGTCCCAAACTGTGCATCTTAGGATCGAAGGTAACAGGAGACAGGGACAAGATGTTTACCCAGGTTCGGGCCCTCTTAATGGAGGTAATACCCTACTTCCTGCTTGATTGACTTTGATGAGTATAGGGGTTACAAGAGTTGATCTACCTCGAGATCGTAATGGCTAAACCCTAGATGTCTAGCCTGATTGATTATCATTTCCTCTACGGACTAAAACCTCCAGTTTATATAGACACCGGAGGGGGCTAGGGTTGTACAAGGTCGTTTTACGGGGGAAGGAAACTATACACCCGAACATCAAGCTTGCCATCCACGCAAAGGAGAGTTCTATCCGGACACGAGGGAAGGTCCTCGATCTTGTATCTTCACGACCCATCAGTCCGGCCCACATCACATAGCCCAGACGCCTGAGGACCCCCTAGTCCAGGACTCCCTCAGCGGCAACGGTCGCAATCGGCGCTGGCATCCCCGGTGCCAGATTTGCAAAAACTAGGGGCACGAGGCGGGTGATTGTCGCAGCCGCTATGATACTGACAACAGCGCCGTCAACTCCGCGTCCACCTCCTCCGCCGCTCATGACCCGCCGCTCTGGATCCTGGACACCGGTGCGTCGGACCACCTGACGAGTGATCTCGACCGTCTACACTTCCATGAGTGCTATGGCGGGAAGGATCAAGTGCAAGTGGCAAATGGTGCAGGTTTGTCTATTTCGCATATTGGTCATTCCACTATACCCAGTTCATCTCTTCGTTTACGCAATATTCTTCGTCTTCCACATATTCATCAACATCTCCTTTCTGTTTACCGACTTGTCCTTGACAATGATGTTTTTGTGGAATTTCATCATTTCTTTTTCCTTGTTAAGGACGTGGCCATGAAGAAAATTCTTCTTCACGGTAGAAGTCATGGTGGACTCTACCCCATCCCGTTTAGTCACGCATCATCCTCATCCACCCGCCAAGCGTCTCTCAGCGTCAAGGCCACTCCGTCCCAGTGGCATCAGCGTCTCGGTCATCCCTCCAATAATATTGTTCAAAACGTTGTCAATAATAATGATTTAGTGTGTTCTTCTGAACGTCAGACTTCAGTGTGTGATGCTTGTCAGCGTGCTAAGAGTCGACAATTGCCATATACTTTATCTCATCATGTTTCCACTATGCCTCTTGAGTTAATTCATTCTGATGTATGGGGGCCTGCTATTGCCTCTTCCAGAGGTTATAAGTATTATGTGAGCTTTGTCGATGATTATTCTCGCTTCTGTTGGATATATCTCCTTAAGCACAAGTCTGACGTTGAGCAAGTGTTTTATGCTTTTCAGGCTCATGTTGAGCGTCTTCTCCACACTAAAATCATAGCCGTTCAGTCGGACTGGGGTGGCGAGTACCACAAATTGCATTGCTACTTTCAACGCACTGGGATCTCCCACCGTGTGTCTTGCCCGCACAGCTCATAGCAAAACGGAGTTGCTGAACGCAAACACCGTCATCTTGTAGAAACAGGACTTGCCTTGCTGGCTCATTCTTCTCTCCCGTTACGTTTTCCGGATGAAGCGTTCCTCATTGCGTGCTACCTCATCAACCGCATACCTACACCTGTCCTTCAACAAGATACACCCATGTATCGCCTCCTTAAGGTACAACCCGATTACAACTTCCTGCACACTTTTTGGGTGTGCTTGCTGGCCTAGTTTGCGCAAATATAACGCACACAAACTTGCTTTCCGTTCCACCATGTGCGTGTTCCTCGGTTATAGTCCGATGCATAAGGCATACAAGTGTCTCGATCGTTCCACAGGACGGATATACATCTCTCGTGATGTTGTTTTCGACAAGTCTGTTTTTCCCTACGCCACCCCTGGGGTCACCGTAGATGTCTCCTCCTTGGCTGATGTTCTCTCCTTTCATTCCAATGAACCAACTACGGGCGACCATATGCGCAAATATGACCTGTCCTATTTGTCTACTGACTCGCCTGTTCCAGGCCATGCTACTTCTGTGCAGGACACCGCGGCTGACGTGCCTCCATCCCCGGCATCCGATGTGCATGGCGCATGCACGCCCCCCTCAGGCCTGTCCGTTGCTCCGGCCCACACGCGGCAGACACGCCGCCCTCCCCGGTGATCAACGTGCATGGCCCATGCACGTGAAGGAAATATGCCCTAGAGACAATAATAAAGTTGTTATTTATATTTCCTTATATCATGATAAATATCTATTATTCATGCTAGAATTGTATTAACCGGAAACTTGATACATGTGTGGATACATAGACAATATAGTGTCCCTAGTAAGCCTCTACTAGACTAGCTCGTTAATCAAAGATGGTTAAGTTTCCTAACCATAGACATGTGTTGTCATTTGATGAATGGGATCACATCAATAGGAGAATGATGTGATGGACAAGACCCATCCGTTAGCTTAGCATTATGATCGTTTAGTTTTATTGCTATTGCTTTCTTCATGACTTATACATATTCCTCTGACTATGAGATTATGCAACTCCCGAATACCGGAGGAACACCTTGTGTGCTATCAAACGTCACAACGTAACTGGGTGATTATAAAGATGCTCTACAGGTGTCTCTGAAGGTGTTTGTTGGGTTGGCATAGATCGAGATTAGGATTTGTCACTCCGTTTATCGGAGAGGTATCTCTGGGCCCTCTCGGTAATGCACATCACTATAAGCCTTGCAAGCAATGTGACTAATGAGTTAGTTGCGGGATGATGCATTACGGAACGAGGAAAGATACTTGCCGGTAACGAGATTGAACTAGGTATGACGATACCGATGATTGAATCTCGGGCAAGTAACATACCGATGACAAAGGGAATGATGTATGTTGTTATGCGGTTTGACCGATAAAGATCTTCGTAGAATATGTAGGAGCCAATATGAGCATCTAGGTTCCGCTATTGGTTATTGACCGGAGATGTGTCTCGGTCATGTCTACAGAGTTCTCGAACCCGTAGGGTCTGCACGCTTAACGTTCGATGACGATTTGTATTATGAGTTATGTGTTTTGGTGACCAAAGTTTGTTCGGAGTCCCGGATGAGATCACGGACATGACGAGGAGTCTCGAAATGGCCGAGAGGTAAATATTCATATATTGGAAGGTTTTATATGGACACCGGAATGGTTCCGAAGAATATCGGGGATTTTTCGGAGTACCGGGAGGTTACCGGAACCCCCCGGGAAAGTTAATGGGCCTCATGGGCCGTGGTGGAGAAGAGGAGGCAGGCCACGGGAGGTAGCGCGCGCCTCCCCCTTGCCCAAACCAAATTGGACAAGGGGTGGGGGCGCCCCCCTTTCCTTCTCCTTCTCCCCCCTTTCCCCTTTCCCCTCTCCATTGGAAGGAAGAGGGGGGTGGGGTGAATCCTACTTGGTTTGGGAGTCCAAGTAGGACTCCCCCCTTGGTGCGCCCCTCCTAGGCCGCCGGCCTCCTCCTCCCCTCCTTTATATACGGGGGCGGGGGGCACCCCAAAGGCAGACCAAGAATTCTCTTAGCCGTGTGCGGTGCCCGCATCCACAGTTTACTCCTCTGGTCATAGCGTCGTAGTGCTTAGGCGAAGCCCTGCGCGGATCACATCACCAACACTGTCACTATGCCGTCATGCTGAGGGAACTCTGCCTCGACCCTCTACTGGATCAAGATTTCGAGGGACGTCATCGAGTTGAATGTGTGCTAAACACGGGGATGCCTTATGTTCGGTACTTGGATCGGTTCGATCGTGAAGACGTTCGACTACATAAACCGCGTTAACATAATGCTTCCGCTTTTGGTATACGAGGGTACGTGGACACACTCTCCCCCTCTCGTAGCTATGCATCTGCTAGATAGATCTTGCATGTTCGTAGGAATTTTTTTGAAATTGCATGCTACGTTCCCCAACAGTGGTATCAGAGCCAGGTCTATGCGTAGATGATATGCACGAGTAGAACACAAAGAGTTCTGGGCGATAATAGTTGATGTCTACTATGCAACTTTATTCTTGTAGACTCGTGTTGGGCCTCCAAGCGCAGAGTTTTGTAGGACAGTAGCAATTTTCCCTCAAGTGGATGACCTAAGGTTTATCAATCCGTGGGAGGTGTAGGATGAAGATGGTATCTCTCAAACAACCCTGCAACCAAATACAAGAAGTCTCTTGTGTCACCAACACACCCAATACAATGGCAAATTGTATAGGTGCACTAGTTCGACGAAGAGATGGTGATAAAAGTGTAATATTGATGGTAGAAATATATTTTTATAATCTGAATAAAAAAACAACAAGGTAGCAAATAGAAAACAGGCACAAAAGCGGTATTGCAATGCTTAAAAATGAGGCCTAGGGTCCGTACTTTCGCTAGTGCAATCTCCCAACAGTGCTAACATAGTTGGATCATATGATTATCCCTCAAAGTATAACGAAGAATCACTCCCGAGTTCCTATTAGCGGAGAACAAAATATAGGAATTGTTTTTAGGGTACAAAACCATCTCAAAGCTATTCTTTCCGTTCGATCTATCCTAGAGTTCGTACTAGAATAACGCAAGCTATTCTTTCCGATCGATCTAATCAAGAGTTCGTACTAAGATAACACCAAAGCAAATTCATATTCATAATACTCAATCCATACAAAGAACTATAAAGAGACCCCGAAGTTTCCGTCGGAGAAAAACGTGCATCAATCCCTATGCATAGATTACCCCAATATCACGGCGGGAATCCGCGAGTTGAATGCCATAACATATATCAAGTGAATCAATAAGATACCCCAATTGTCACCTCAAGTATTCATATTGCAAGATATCTATCATGTGTTCTCATCTCTGAATATTCAATACGACAAGACAAAACTTCAAAGGGTAAAGATTCAATCCATCATAACAAGAGTAGATAGGGTAGAAACATCATATGATCCGACTATATTAACAAAGCCCATGATATAGATCACGAGAGAGAGAGAGATTAAACACATAGCTACTGGTACAAACCCTCAACCTTGAGGGTGGACTACTCCCTTCTCATCGTGGTGGCCGCCGATATGATGAAGATGGCCACCGGAGATGATTCCCCCCTCTGGCAGGGTGCCGGAACAGGGTCTAGATTGGTTTTCGCAGATACAGAGACCTTGCGGCGGTGGAACTTCTGATCTAGGTTAACCCCGATGGGTTTTGGAATATTTGGGAATTTATAGTGCAAATAAGGGGTGCGGGAGGCCACCTAGGTGGGCACAACCCACCTGGGCGCGCCAGGTGGGCCTGGCGCGCCCTGGTGGTTTGTGCTCCCCTCGGGGCACCCCCAGGTGCTGCTCTGGCCCATTGGTTTCCTTCTGGTTGATAAAAAATCCAAAAAATAGTTTCGTGGTGTTTGGACTCTGTTTGATATTGATTTTCTGCGATGTAAAAAACAAGCAAAAAATAGCAACTGGCACTGGGCATTGGGTCAGTAGGTTAGTCCCAAAAAATGATATAAAGTTGCTATAAAATGGTTGTAAAACATCCAAGAATGATAAAATAACAGCATGAATACTTCATAAATTATAGATACGTTGGAGACGTATCAATAGTCATACTGCTTACCACCAACTTCTTACTTTGATTCGGCGGTATTGTTGGATGAAGCGGCCCGGACCGATATTACATGACCGCGTTCATGAGACTGGTTCTACTGACGTGCTTTGCACACAGGTGGCTGGCGGGTGTCTGTTTCTCCAATTTTAGTTGAATCGAGTTTGACTACGTCCGGTCCTTGTTGAAGGTTAAAACAACACACTTGACGAAAAATCGTTGTGGTTTTGATGCGTAGGTAAGAACGGTTCTTGCTAGAAGCCCGTAGCAGCCGCGTAAAACTTGCAACAACAAAGTAGATGACGTCTAACTTGTTTTTGCAAGGCATGTTGTGATGTGATATGGTCAAGACATGATGTGATATAATTTATTGTATGAGATGATCATGTTTTGTAGAAGTTATTGGCAATCGCCATGTAATTGCTTTACTTTATCACTAAGCGGTAGCGATAGTCGTAGAAGAAATAGTTGGCGAGATGACAACGACGTTACGATGGGGATCAAGGTGTCAAGCCGGTCACAATGGAGATCATGACGGTGCTTTGGAGATGGAGATCAAAGGCACAAGATGATGATGGCCATATCATGTCACATATTTTGATGGCATGTGATGTTTATCTTGTATGCATCTTATTTTGCTTAGTACGGCGGTAGCATTATAAGATGATCCCTCACTAAATTTCAAGGTATAAGTGTTCTCCCTAAGTATGCACCGTTGCTACAGTTCATCGTGCCGAGACACCACGTGATGATCGGGTGTGATAAGCTCTATGTTGACATACAACGGGTGCAAGCCAGTTTTGCACGTGCAGAATACTTGGGTTACACTTGATGAGCCTAGCATATGTAGATATGGCCTTGGAACACTGAGACCGAAAGGTCGAACGTGAATCATATAGTAGATATGATCAACATAGAGATGTTCACCATTGAAAACTACTCCATCTCACGTGATGATCGGACATGGTTTAGTTGATATGGATCATGTGATCATTTAGATGACTCGAGGGATGTCTATCTAAGTGGAAGTTCTTAAGTAATATGATTAACTGAACTTAAATTTATCATGAACTTAGTCTTGATAGTATTTGCAAATTATGTTGTAGATCAATAGCTCGCGATGTAGCTCCCTGTTTATTTTTTATATGTTCCTAGAGAAAAATAAGTTGAAATATGATAGTAGCAATGATGCGGACTTGGTCCGTGATCTGAGGATTATCCTCATTGCTGCATACAAGAATTATGTCCTTGATGCACTGCTAGGTGACAGACCTATTGCAGGAGCAGATGCAGACGTTATGAACGTTTGACAAAGCACGATATGATGACTACTTGATAGTTTAGTGCACCATGCTTTACGGCTTAAAACCGGGACTTCAAAAAAAATTTGAACGCCATGGAGCATATGAGATGTTCCAAGAGATGAAATTGGTATTTCAGTCTCATGCCCGTGTCGAGAGGTATGAGACCTCTGACAAGTACTTTGCCTACAAGATGGAGGAGAATAGCTCAACCAGTGAGCATGTGCTCAGAATGTCTGAGTACTACAATCGCTTGAATCAAGTGGGAGTTAATCTTCCAGATAAGATAGTGATTGACAGAGTTCTCTAGTCATTATCACCAAGTTACTGGAACTTCGTGATGAACTATAATATGCAAGGGATGACGAAAACGATTCCTGAGCTCTTCGCGATGTTATCGGCGAAGGTAGAAATCAAGAAAGAGCATCAAGTGTTGATGGTTAACAAGACCACTAGTTTCAAGAAAAAGGGCAAAGGGAAATAAAGGGAACTTCAAGAAGAATGGGAAGCAAGTTGCCACTCCTATGAAGAAGCCCAAAGCTGAACCCAAGTGTGAAACTGAGTGCTTCTACTGCAAAGGAAATGGTCACTTGAAGCGGAACTACCCCAAATATTTGGCAGATAAGAAGGATGGCAAAGTGAACAAAGGTATATGTGATATACATGTTATTGATGTGTACTTTACTAGTGTTCATAGTAACCCCTGGGTATTTGATACCAGTTCAGTTGCTAAGATTAGTAACTCAAAAAAGGAGTTGCAGAATGAACAAAGACTAGTTATGGGCGAAGTGACGATGTGTGTTGGAAATGATTCCAAGGTTGATACGATCAACATCGCACACTCTGTCTACCTTTGGGATTAGTGTTGAACCTAAATAAATGTTATTTGGTGTTTGCATTGAGCATGGATATGATTAGATCATGTTTATTGGAATACCGTTATTCATTTAAAGTCAAGAACAATTGTTATTCTGTTTACATGAATAAAACCTTCAATGGTCATACGCCCAATGTGAATGCTTTATTGAATCTCGATTGTAGTGATACACATGTTCATAATATTGATGCCAAAAGATGCAAAGTTGATAATGATAGTGCAACATATTTGTGGCACTACCGTTTAGGCCATATTGGTGTAAAGCGCATGAAGAAACTCCATATGGATGGATTTTTGGAATCACTTGATTATGAATCATTTGATACTTGCGAACCATGCCTCATGGGCCAGATGACTAAAACTCCGTTCTTCGGAACAATGGAGCGAGCAACTGACTTATTGGAAATTATACATACTGATGTATGCGGTCCGATGAGTGTTGAGGCTCGCGGCGGGTATCGTAATTTTCTGACCTTCACAGATGATTTTTTTGAGCAGATATGGGTATATCTACTTGATGAAACATAAGTCTGAAACATTTGAAAATTTCAAAGAATTTCAGAGTGAAGTGGAAAATCATCGTAACAAGAAAATAAAGTTTCTACGATCTGATCATGGAGGTGAATATTTGAGTTATGAGTTTGGTTTTCATTTGAAACAATGTGGACTAGTTTCACAACTCACGCCACCTGGAACACCACAGCGTAATGGTGTGTCCGAACGTCGTAACCGTACTTTATTAGATATGGTGTGATCTATGATGTCTCTTACCAATTTACCACTATTGTTTTGGGGTTATGCGTTAGAGACAGCTGCATTCACGTTAAATACACTACAAAAAATACACTTCTGTCATGATACGTGTTTGTCACAGTAGGTCATGTTTTTTGTCATGCATGTACATCCATGACGATTTTATGACAGAATCAAGATAGTCATACCTGTGATGTCGTAGAAGTGTTCCATGACATTAACAAAAACATCATCACGGAAGTGTCCACTTCCATGACTATAAATCGCGCGCCATAGAAGTGCTTTCGTTAAGGGTGACCACGTGGCATCAACCGTAATGGCTCGCCGTTACGCTATCGGGTCCGGTTTTGGATCCGATAACCCATTAACAGCTCCGACCAATGGCGATTTTCCACGTGTAAAATCATCATTGGCTGGAGGAAACACGTGTCGGCTCACCGTTGGGACAGATGTCATCCACTCATTGGACCAAAGGCGCCTATGATACATCGACACGTGGCACGACCCAACAGAAGCCCATTCCTGTGAAAAGGCCGGCCTACTTGACTTGGTCAAAAGGTAGCGGGCTGGCCCACGGAAAGCCCTTTAAGGGCCTGTTCGCATATAGCCCATTTACAGCCCGCTAACCCAGGGCCCGTTACGACCTATCCAAATTAGGCCCAGTAGCGTCATCTGGGCCGTTCAATATGATTCTAGCCCATTTTAACTTCCGGCCCATGTATAGCCCATGAAGTCTTTCGGCCCATATGAGGCCCTTTATAACTCTTGGCCCATTAACGGCCCGTGGTGAAACTGGCCCGTGATGAAAAGTGTACCACTTTATACCCATTAATGGCCCATTATTCCATTGGGCCGTTTCCAGTCCATGTCATCTTTCGGCCTTCTCAGGGCCCATTTATTCTTGGGCTCATTTCCAGCATTCGTTTACTTACGGCCCGTTACTGTCATTTTTTGCTTGTGGGCCAAATTCAGCCCGTGGTTACAGTCGGCCCGTTTGTGGCCTGTTAATACGTTGGGCCGTTTTCATAGCGTCATCAAATACGGCCTATTAACGATGGCATGTTATGGTCGGCCCATGAACGGACGATTCCAACTCTAGCCCGTTTATAGCCATAATGCGGTCTGTTATTGGCCCATGTTTGGCCAATCGATCATACGACCCGTAGAAGGCCCATTGATGATACGACCCGTAGAAGGCCCATTGTGTCTATGGCCCGTAGAAGGCCCATTGTTTCTATGCCCCGTAGAAGGCCCATTGTTTCTACGGCCCTTAGAAGGCCCATTGTTTCTATGGCCCGTAGGAGGCCCACAGTAACTACAGTACATATGTAGCCCATGGTTATTGTGGGGTAGTTTTAAAAAATAGGTTATTGCGGCCACTAGCAAACAATGGAAAAATAACTGCACTGACTACAAGCAAACAAATAAACAAGACAATAAGGAAATAAATAAGCAAGCAACTTACACTAGCCTATTACAGCTATTACACATATTACATCCACTGGGCATCAAAGTTCGCCACCAGTGCAAATATAGGGAACAAAGTAGCATATTACATACACTGGCCATCAAAATTGGCCACCAGTGCTGTTGAGGATATAACCATTAGAGTCACCCACCCAGGAGGGGCCGGGTTACGTCATAATGATCATCATGTGAAGCCCAGTACCAAGCTTGAGGATGGCGGTTCAGTAATGGGCTTAAGACCCGGAGGCGGCTTAAGGCCCGTAGTGATAAACCGCCGTTATGGCAAGACTTGTAGTGTAAGGCAAGAATAGTTACGAGTCCGAGCCGGACACTGTTATAAGCCGGCCGGGACTCTGAGAGCCGCTGGGCATCAACCTCTCTATATAAAGGGACGACCCGGCGGCGGTTCAGGACAAGCAACATCAGATCGATAGCCAGGCATAGCGGTTAAGCTCCCTGATCATCGAAACCCTAAGTAATTCCACCTCAACTAGAGTAGGCTTTTACCTTCACCGTAAGGGCCAAGCCAGTATAATCCTCGTGTCCTTTGTCCCGTTTAACCCCTTTAAGCTTCCTAGCTGCGATGGCTCCACGACTAAGTCCTGGCACGAGGACATCTGCCGTGACAATTCCACGACAGTTGGCGCCCACCGTGGGGCCAGCGCACGGTGGAATTGCATTCTTGAAGGGCAGCTTCAAAGGGCTCAAAGGATACGCTGTGGGCCGGATGACCAAGAGTCGTCGCAGCAAGCTCTACATCGACGATGCAAGTTGGGGCCCCGACGCCAGCTCAATCGAGTACGGGTATCGGGTCCCCTTCGGCGGAATCCACGTTTTCATTGGCAAGATTGGCAAGCCGGGCCCTGAGCCGGACCTCTGCGCCGACCTCATCGAGACGGCTCAGCGTGCGAGACCCGCCCGGACTCTGCCTGCCTTGAAGCATGCTTTCGTGGGATGCGTCCATGGAGGACTCTCGGAAGGATCTGGATCTGGCAATGAGGCGGCCGCTCGCTCTGACGGCGAGTCATCCACGGATGAGACCAACTCGTTATACCAGCTTCAAGATGGCAGGATCAGGGGTTGTTCCAATGGCGACAGTATTTCGGACCCCTTTGAGCCGCCGAGCCGGGTTGGAATCTTCATGGCCGGCGCACAACCTGTTCAAAACTCCGCCACTGGGGCAGGAGGCCCTGTGCACTCGCCGGCTCAGGTGCTGATGGATCTCACAGACAAGATGACGGCCCTGTTAACCGCTACGGTCGCCCCAGCGGATCAAGCTCAACATGATGCGGAGGTGGCATAGCTAAAGTTGGATATAGCAAGAGCCAAGGAAGATCTGGCAGCGGAAGGGATCAGGATGGCTGCAGAGCGAGCGGCTCTCGACGCCCAGACTCAGCTGATTCAGGCGCAGTCTTTCCGGCTCACGATGGATCAGAACGCATCCAATGAGATCATGAGAAGGAGGCATCAGAAGGCTCAATCTCGACTCCCTCCGGTTTACGATCCTCGAAACCTTTTCAACACGCCTGGTGCAGGGCCCAGTAACCCGCCAGAGATCACGGCACCCGGGGCTGGAACGCCGATTCAGCCGCAAGTGATGGGGCCTCCCCGTGTGAACACTACCCCGCCTCAGTATGTGCCAATACCACCGGGTCATTATGCCAACCCGTTGGAAAACATGGTCGCCGCAGCGGCGCGACTGGCGGCTCTTCCAATCGATGGCGACTCTCCAACGGCGGTCGAAACCCGCCGGGTCAGAGAACTTCTTCAGACGGCTCTGGCGCAACAGGAGGCATACTCATATAGCCGGGACAGGATTCATTCAACCCCTCGTCCAAACCGGAGCCCAAGTTATAGCAGGCACATGATCTCAGCGACCGGCTCAAGCAACGTCCGGCGCCGTGACTTGCCAGCTGGCCA
Organism: Triticum aestivum; assembly: GCF_018294505.1. Lineage (NCBI taxonomy): Eukaryota > Viridiplantae > Streptophyta > Magnoliopsida > Poales > Poaceae > Triticum > Triticum aestivum. The sequence goes on from NC_057796.1 coordinate 408,033,660, forward strand.
TGGCCCGGCACATAATGAAGCCGTTAACATGGTAGACCATGACAGAACATGACAAGAGGCAGAGCAGGCGGCTCAGTTGACGGCTTACCAGCCACTCCCGGCTTATCCGACGGCTTCTATCGACGCGGGTATACCTACGAGGACCGGAGGCGTCCCTTGTCTAGTGCCGGCTCTCTGTAATGAACGTTTGCCCAAGGATTTCAAAGGACCTAGGAAGGTACCTAATTACACGGCTGATTTACAACCCGTAGCATGGATCGAGAGCTACGAGATGGCTATGGAGTTACTGGAGGTTAGTGAAGCGGCAATGGCCAAATACTTCACCATGATGTTGGATGGGACTACCCGCACTTGGTTGAAAGGACTGCCACCTAACTCCATCGGGTCATGGGCAGAGCTAAAAGCCCGGTTCATCCAAAACTTCAAAGATACATGTAGGCAATCTATGTCCATTGTGGATTTGACTAACTGCAAGCAGCAGGAGGGTGAGTCTACAACCCATTGGGTTCGCCGGGTCAAAGAGATAATACATTCATCTGATAAGATGGATGCCGGCTCTGCAGTCTTAATGTTGGAGCAGAATTGTCGTTTTGCGCCCCTGAAGATGAAGCTCGGGCGGCTCAAGCGCGATTGCAATGATATGGGTACGCTGATGGCGGCTCTGGTCAAGTACGCCGACTCTGATAGTACCAAGGATCCCGCGTCGGATGATGAAAGGACAGGGAAGGGAAAACGGAATGGCAATGGCAAGGGCCCTCAGCATAACCCGGCGAACCAGGGAGGTAACAAGCGTAAGGCTGATGGCAGTATGGAGTTTGTGGCCAACGCCAATTCACAGGGTAACAACCACCGACGTAAGGGGAGACCACCTCCCCGAGCCGGCGGGTCAGGCCCGACGCTTGAGCAATTGTTGAATGAGCCCTGTCCAAGGCATGGCTCTAGGGATAAGCCGGCCACTCATCTATGGAAGACTGCGCAATCATGAAAGCCTTCAAAATTCCAACGCTTTTAATGGCAACAATGGCAGGGCAGCGGCTCAGGAGCCGGCAGCTTTCATGGCCCGGGCGGCGGCTCCAATTCCGATTCTCAGAATTTTCAAGGGGGCTTTAATCAGTAGTCTGGCCAGGGTAATCAGCAGCACTAGCAGGGGGGATACCAGACCAATACAAAGCAGCTTAATGGTGGGCAGTATCATGTGTTTACTACCAGTCTGTGCAAGCGAGACCAGAAGCTTCATAAGAGGGCTGTAAATGCTGTTGAGCCGGCGGTTCCCCGTTATTTGAGATGGTCTGAACAGCCTATTGTGTGGAGTAGGGAAGATCACCCTCCCCGGGTTGACAATCCGGGTCACCTGGCCTTGGTGGTGGCTCCTCAGGTTGGAGGGTACAAATTCACTAAAGTGCTCATGGACGGAGGCAGCAGTATCAACATCCTCTATTATAAGACCTTCTGTCGTATGGGACTAACTGAAAAAAAAACCTGAGCCAGTCCAACACTGTTTTCCATGGGGTGGTGCCTGGTAAGTCAGCGTACCTAGTCGGTAAGATCGAGCTGGAAGTAGCCTTTGGAGATGAGTACAACTACAGAGCGGAAAAACTGACGTTTGAGGTGGTTAAAATAAGAAGCCCGTACCATGCTCTATTTGGGCAGCCGACTTACGCCAAGTTCATGGCGCAGCCGTGTTACGTGTATTTGCAGCTCAAGATGCCGGGTCACAATGGGACCATTACGGTTCATGGCAGCCGAAAGATAGCCTTGGAATGTGAGGAAGGTGACGCTGCTTATGCTGAGTCTGTTTGTGCGACAGAGGAATTGAGGTTTTACAAGGATAGTGTTGACCTGGCAGATATGACGTCTTTGAAAAAGCCAACCACGGAGCATGAGCCGACAATGAAATTTAAGTCAGCGGATGAGACTAAACTTGTTGATTTTGTTCCAGGTGACTCATCTCAGCAGTTCAGCATCAGTGCCAATCTGGATCCGAAATAGGAAGGCGCGCTCATCGAGTTCATCCGTGAGAACAGGGACATCTTTGCATGGAAACCTTCTGACATGCCGGGTGTACCTAGAGAACTCGCTGAGCACACTCTCAATATTGATCCGAAATTTAAGCCGGTCAGGCAATTCCTCCGGCGGTTTAATGAGGAGAGGCGGAAAGCCATTGGTGAGGAGGTAGCCCGGCTCTTGGCGGCCGGGTTTATTGTTGAAGTTTTTCATCCAGAATGGTTAGCTAACCCGGTGCTCGTGCTCAAGAAGAACGGCACCTGGCGGATGTGTGTGGACTATACGGATTTAAACAAAGCTTGTCCGGCTGATCCTTTTGCTCTCCCCCGTATTGATCAAATTATTGATGCTACGGCGGGTTGTGAGCGTTTAAGCTTTTTGGATGCTTACTCTGGATACCATCAGATCAAAATGGCAGTTAAGGACCAGGAGAAGACGGCGTTCATCACTCCCTTTGGAGCCTTCTGTTATGTGTCTATGCCTTTTGGGCTCAAGAGTGCACAGGCGACTTACCAGCGTTGCGTGCAGAATTGTCTTCATAACCAGATTGGGCGCAACGTTCATGCCTATGTGGATGATATCGTGGTTAAATCCAGGGAGAAGGAGACCTTGATAGATGATCTGAGAGAGACCTTTGATAATCTCCGGGTCTACAAGATGATGCTTAACCCGGCCAAGTGTGTTTTTGGTGTTCCCGCAGGCAAGCTCTTGGGTTTTCTGGTTTCTCACAGAGGCATTGAAGCTAACCCGGAAAAGATCAAGGCAATCACCTCTCTGGCTAAGCCGGCGTGCATAAACGACGTCCAGCGTCTGGCGGGTCGCATCGCTGCTTTGAGCCGGTTTATAAGCCGGTTGGGTGAAAAGGCCATGCCACTGTACCAGATGATGAAGAAAACAGATGACTTTATCTGGAATGATGCTGCTAATGCTGCTTTTGAGGATTTGAAAAGACAGCTAGCTGAGCCACCAGTCCTTGCTGCTCCTGTTGACAAGGAGCCTTTATTGCTGTATGTAGCCGCTAACACACGAGCCGTCAGTGTGGCTGTGGTGGTGGAGCGTAAGGAAGCGGGTAAGGAGTATCCGGTTCAGCGGCCGGTTTACTACGTCAGCGAAGTACTCATTGAGTCCAAACAACGGTATCCACATTGGCAGAAGCTTGTTTATGGGGTATTCATGGCAAGCCGGAAGCTTAAGCATTATTTCCAGGGTCACCCTATCACTGTGGTTAGTTCTGCTCCCCTAGGAGATATCATCCAAAACAGAGAAGCCACAGGAAGAGTTGCTAAGTGGGCTATAGAACTTGGGCCTCATGGTCTAAAATACGTGCCGCGCACTGCTATCAAATCTCAAGCATTGGTGGATTTCATCAACGATTGGACAGAGCTGCAGGTGCCTGAAGAGAAACCGGATAATACATACTGGACTATTCACTTCGACGGGTCCAGGCAATTGGAGGGCTCGGGGGCTGGAGTTGTATTAGCTTCCCCTCGAGGTGACAAGTTTTGCTATGTGCTACGGTTGATGTTTCCCTGTACTAACAATGCAGCTGAGTACGAGGCCTTGCTCCATGGTCTTCGGATGGCTAAGGAGATGAGCTTAAGCCGGGTAAGGTGCTTTGGCGACTCAGATTTAGTGGCCCAACAAGTGTCAGGCAAGTGGGATTCCAAGGACCCCCTCATGGCGGCTTATCGCCGCGAAGTTGATGCCATTGCTGGACATTTTCAGGGTTACCAAGTAGAGCACATCGATCGCAGGAAGAACGAGGCGGCTGATGCATTAAGCCGGCTGGGCTCTCAGCGAAAGCCGGTGCCGCCTAATACTTTCTTGGACATTTTGCATAACCCTTCTGTTAAGTTGCCTACAGAGGAAGACTTGGCTGTTCCTGACCCGGAAGCACAGTTGGTGGCGGCTCTCCACATTATCCCAGATTGGACAGTACCATACTTGGCTTACATGACCCGGGGAGAATTGCCTGAGGATGAAACTTTGGCCAGACAAATAACCCGGCGGTCTAAGTCAATGATAATTATCAATGGCGAGCTGCATCGTCGCAGTGTCACTGGAACTTTCCAGCGTTGTGTTTCCCCTGAGGAAGGTCAAGAAATTTTACGTGAGATTCACGAGGGGGATTGTGGCCATCATGCCGGCTCAAAATCCCTTGTGGCCAAGGCTTTTCGTCATGGTTTTTATTGGCTGACGGCTCATGCTGATGCAGAGGACTTGGTCAGTAAATGTGACGGTTGTCAGAGGTTCTCACGACGGGCTCATGTGCCGGCTCAAGAGTTGAGGATGATTCCAATCACTTGGCCATTTGCGGTCTGGGGGCTTGATATGGTTGGGCCTTTTAAAAGGTCCAAGGATAAGAAGACCCACCTCTTGGTGGCGGTCGACAAGTTCACAAAGTGGGTTGAGGCAGAGCCAGTTAGTAAGTGTGACGCAGCCACAGCGGTTCAGTTCATGAAAAGGGTGATATTTCGCTTTGGTTTTCCACACAGCATTATAACTGACAATGGCACCAATCTGTCTAAGGGCGCCATGGAGGAATTTTGTCAACGAGAGCATATTCGGCTCGATGTTTCATCAGTGGCTCACCCTCAATCCAATGGTCAGGCTGAGAGAGCCAATCAGGAGATCTTGAAGGGCATCAAGCCCCGGCTTTTGGTCCCTTTGCAACGGACGCCGGGTTGTTGGGTAGAGGAGTTACCTTCCGTGTTATGGAGCATCAATACTACTCCTAACAGGTCTACGGGTTACACACCTTTCTTCATGGTTTACGGAGCTGAGGCGGTCCTCCCTAGCGACATCCGTCATGACTCGCCTCGAGTGGCGGCTTATGTCGAGGCGGATAATGAGCAGGCGCGTCAAGAAGCTCTTGACTTGTTGGATGAACAACGTGACGTAGCAGCAGCTCGCTCGGCGATTTACCAACAAGACCTGCGCCGCTATCACAGCCGCCGGGTTAAGTCCCGGGTCTTTCAGGAAGGTGATTTGGTGCTCCGGCTCATCCAGGATCAAACAGATGCGCACAAGTTATCCCCACCTTGGGAAGGGCCCTTTGTGGTCAGCAAGAACTTGCACAACGGGTCATACTACCTTATTGATGTTCGGGAGCACAGAGATTCACGTAAGTCGGAGGAGGAGACCCGCCGGCCGTGGAACATAGCTCAGCTTCGGCCTTATTACACTTGAGCCACCGGCTCTCATAATGTACATATTTCTATAGCCATGTATATATTGTGATAAATAATAAAGCAGGACCTCTGTCCTTTCTTTCCTCCAAAGGTAAATGTATCATTGTTATTTTCATTGAACATTACATGGTCACTTGGAGGTTGATCCGGCTTATGATCGTATTCGAATCTAGCCGTTAAAAATATGGTCACTTGGGGGCTTCCTGTTCAAACATAGGTCGTATTCGAACCAAAGAGAACATAGCTGTCGATACCCACTTGATTGGCAAATTGCCGAGCTCATTGGGGAGTTTTTCTTGATCATATTTGAATCATAGCTCAACCCCCTTTGGGAACCGACGTGGATCGTATTCGAATCAGCGTCGTTAAACAACTCTCAAGGTCATTTGGGGGCTTCCTGTTCAAACATAGGTCGTATTCGAACCAAAGAGAACATAGCTGTCGGTACCCTCTTGATCGGCAACGCCAAAGCCACTGGGGGCTATATGATCGCATTCGAATCTTAGCTTAACCCCTTTGGGACGGTTCTCTGGTCGTATTCGAATCAGAAGCCCCTAAGTTTTTGATCTCTTGGTTTGCAACAAATTCTTTTGATCATATCAAAAGTGTTCAAGGGTGGTTCTTTTTCCACCGGCTTAACTTTGATTAATAATGTTGATAGCACACAATAAGCATTATAGGTGCTGGTGAACCGGAGTTGAGTTCTCAACCTTATTATTTGGGTTACATAAACCGGAAGTGTACTTGAAGGCTTGCAGCCGCCTAGAGACTTGTGATTTGTTTTCTATGCAGGACAATTAAAGACAGCTCTTTAAGCTTAAGGAAAGCAAATGATCAAACATAACCCGGAGGAATATAAAAGAGCAGCCTAAACAGAGTTGAGCGCTGCACACGTGCACGATGGCACGACAAAATTAAGTGTTTGTCCTACTCTATTACAGGACTCCCCGAGTCCAAAAGGTGAGGCATTGTTTTTAAGGCATAACCATGAGCCGCCTACGAAATTAAAGTGCTTGTTGGGTTGAAGCTTCCGGCTCATCCCTCTCCGCTCCTCCGGTTGTTTCCATGACCTGGAAGGTTGATGATTTCCAGTCAATGCCGCTCAAAGCTTCAAATTGAGCCTCATCATCAATTAACCCGGCCGGGTCAACTTCAGGGGCGAAGGTATGCTTACGAGTTGGCGGAATCAGGCTGACTGCCTCATAGCGTGGTGTTGGGATTCTCTGATTCTCCGCGTCATAGCCCGGCTGATATTTGGTAAGATCTGTGTCATTGCCAATCAAAGTGGCCACAGGGCGTACGCTCTTCACACAGGCGGCGAAGTCCTTCTGGTCAAAGGGGGTGCCGTCTTCCTTCAAGCTGGGATACCCAAGGGCGATGTCGGCCGGGTCTAGCTCCGGTAGAAACGCCTTGGCCCGGCTCAGAGCGGCTATGGCTCCGGCTCTTGCAGAAGCCCGTCTCAGCTCTTGGAAGCGCTGAGGAAGTACGGCAAGCCGCCTGAGTACATCTGCCAGGTGAGTGGGAACTTCATTGGACAGAGCCACAACGGCTAAAGCACGTTGTGACCCGGTGTAAAGTTGCTCCACCAAGGTGTAAACCGCCTTCAGCTTAGTCAGCACGCTCTGGTTGAGATTGGAACTCCTGGGACCTGCATTACAAAGTCAAGTGAGCTGTTGGCAATTGAGATGTTTATGGGAACTAAATGGTGTAAACTGATTAGAAATTTACCAAAGATTGTGGAGGCCATCTGAGAGACATGGCGTTTTAAGCCGGATAGCTCGGCGGTTCTTTCAGTAAGAGTGGCCTCTGCTTGTTCGGCCCAGCTGAGCAAAGCAGCTTTTTCATCTGCCCAGGCTTTCCTTTCTGCTTCAAACTTTTTCTTCAGTTTCTCTTGTGCGGATACACTGAGTTCAAATTTGGAGTTGGCTTTTTTGGGTTTCACTTTCCTGGGTCTTCAGGCGGCTCTTCAAATCAGAGATTTCCGATTCAAATTTCTTACAGGCGGCCTGTACAAATTTCGGGTTACAATTAAGGTGATTATAATGCAATATTAAGTCCCAAGCACTTTGCAAGCAAAGACACTTGGCACTTGGGGACTAATGTATGCTGAAAGGCTCTATCTACAGTGCCGGTTCATGAAAGTAAGTCCCAAGCACTTTGCAGGAAAAGGTACTCGGCACTTGGGGGCTAATGTGTAAAGTTGCTCAACTACTTGATTAACATAAGGTAAAGACCGGTTCAATTATGCTGTTTAATCCGGCCCGTGAGTGTTACTAGGTAAGCCGGTATTAAGTCTACAACATATTCCATCATAAGTAATAGACTTGGGGGCTGGCATGGTAAGGATGACTATGGAGTAAGCAAGGGAGTCGTACCTCAGATTTTTGCTGTATTTGCTTCACCATGTCAATCTCCAGGTCCCGGCTGTTGTGCACTTGACCAATATAGCCAACGACAATATCTCCAATGCTCAGATTGGCATAGTTAGTAATGTCCAGCCTGGCTCTGCGGCGTTCCAGAAGTTCCTCCTTGGTAGAGCACCTAGCCAGCACGGTGGGTCTTCCCGGATCAACAAATTCGGTCCGGGTAATCACCACGTCCGGGTCATCTGGATGAGCCGGGCTGGGGATCTCCGGGTTATCAGAACCCTCCATAACTTGCTCATCAGATGGGGCAGTGGTGGTTTCCGGAGCTGGTGCAGACGGCGGCTCAGGGGCAGAGGCATCAGGTTCAGTCAAGACCGGCTCTTCGGCCGGCTTACTTTTCTTCGCCCTCTTGCTGGGCTTTACTTGTATACTGAAAGTCAAAGAGTTAGTGCAAAACCATGAGTAAGATAAGCACAAAGTAAGCTGGCTATCATTACCCGGGTGCGGTCTTGAAGGCCGGCAAGTTAGATTGCATGGAGTCGCCGGAGGAAGGTGAAGTTCCCTGATAGTTTGAATCAGAAGAATTGAGTGGTTGACGAGTGACGCCCGCCAAAGGATGAAAAGGATATAAGTCGGAGATAACCTCGGTCCGGCGCTTCCTTGATGCTTCGGGTAAGCCGGAGGAGAGGTCTGCGTCCTTGCTAGTCCGGGTCTGCCTCCGACTCTCATGAATCTGTCGCTTCAAAAGAAATTGAGGATCTTGATAAGCTAAAGGATGTGAAAATCTTACTTTCCGGGTTACTCTTCGGACTTTCAGTCTTGGCAAGGGCTCCGAGTCGGAGGAAAGTATAGTTACCTCTTCAATCACCGGGTTACTCGCTCCGGTATCCTCCTGCTGATAATCAGTGTCAATAAGACGGTTAAAAAAGGAGCCTAAAGAATCAAGGGCTACCTCTAACTCGGAGGTGTCTTCCAGATGAAGCAGGTCCGAGGCGCTAGGCTTACTCCCCTTCTTGCGGGGAGCGGCTCTCCTGGCGGCTTTTTTAACCTTCCTGGCTTTCTTAGCAGCTTCATGGTCATACCTGACCTTCCAGAATTTGTCATTAGCCTGTAAAATATAATGAAGGTTTCTTGAAGTTAAGATGAAAATTGTTAAAATGAAAAGTAAGGTGTTCAGGTCAATAGCTTACCGCCGGGCCCGGTTAGCCTTGCAGAAGGGGCTTAGGCCTGTCCTCCCGCAATCTGCTAAGCTCTCGTTCAGAAGAGACTTGGTCATGTCATCAACGACGTCCTCAGGTAAGTCGTCGGGGCTGTGACGAAGAGGATCATCCTTCCGGCCCGTGTAATCACACATTAAGCCAGGGCGGCGGCTTAGAGGAATCACCCGCCAAGCAATCCAGACCCGGACCAGATCAACGCCGTTTAGGCCGTTTCCCAGAAGAGCTTTGATTTTGTTGATGGTGGGAATAAGCGGTTGACGCTCAGCTTGAGATAATTTGTCTGGCAGGGGGTGATTTGACTCCAGACGCAGGGCGCGAAAACCGGGCAGAGGGTTCTCATCAGCCGGAGAAGTATCTTGGCAGTAGAACCATGTCTAGTTCCAGTCCTTCGGGTGGCTTGGCGGCTCAGCATAAGGAAAGAGACAATCTCTCCGTCGTTGGATTGAGATTCCACCAAGTTCCAAGCTAGGCCCGTTGGCACATTCATTCTGGCGGTTCAGGTAAAATAACTCCCTAAAGAGTAGCAGGCTGGGTTCTTCTCCAAGGTATACCTCACAGAACACTTGAAAGTTACAAATGTTCGACACGGAGTTGGGTCCAATGTCTTGAGGTCGCAGATCGAAAAAGTGCAGAACATCTCTGAAGAATTTTGAGCCAGGAGGAGCAAAGCCCCGGCTCATGTGGTCAGCAAATATGACAACCTCTCCGTCCTTTGGTTGAGGTCTCTCTTCGGACGGGTCAGGAGCTCGGTAGGACATGACCTCCTTCTTAGGCAGGTAACCCGTTTTTACGAAGTCATCTAAGGTGCTATCAGTAACGTTGGATCTCACCCAGTTGCACGTAATGGGCGCTTTGGGAGCCTTGGGCGGCATTGTGGAAAATGGAAGCCTATGACAAAAGAGAATTCCCGGTTCAAATTTAAGCCGGAGGAAGATTTCAGTTCAGTATTCAAGATGGCGGTTTATGAAGGGGCCTAATGATATATGACTAACTGTGTCAGGTTATCTAAGCCGCCGTGGATATCTTAAGCAATTTAAGTTATTTAACTCTATTGTGAGTGAGCCGGAGATTTCACAAAGCAGGGTCTCTTTTAAGCCGGCGATATGAGCCGCCATGGCTAACAGATGCAGTTTTTTGTCTAAGTGTTGCACAAACAAGTTTCACAGATTGCAGGGATTACTTTGGATCAAACGATCGTCCAGAAAGGAAAAATTTCTAGACCTAAAAAACTGATACAGAGGAGTTCATAAGCTCTAAATGAGGTCTTTTTTCGGGCAAAAGGGATCTACTAGCATAAAAATGGGTGAGAAACTACTACCGCAGGGAGTCTGTACCGTTTTCGGATCAAAAGGAGCCTCGGTGGAGGAACTGTGAAGAAATCGAGATGAAACTACGAAGAACAGGGAAGAAGCATGGAACCCTAATGCGAATCTACTGTACGGAGTAGCAAGGACTTACTGGTGCCGATGAGCAGCGGAGGTCGCCGCCGTTTCTCTGGACCGGTTCAGGATGATGCAGCGGCCGAGGCTGAGGAAGACGAGGGGCGCGGCGGCGGCGGCGGAGCTCGAGCTCTGGGGCGTCAGAGGAGGAAGACGATGGATCGAGAAGAGTGACGAAAGGCTTATGGGCCGGGCCTATTTATAAGGGACGGCTGGTAAATGGGCGCGAGAAACGAGGAGGCTGAAGACATGATTATCTTGCCGCAGAAACGCCTCGATTCTCGGGATGGTCATTAAGATAAGATCCGTTGGGATATGACAGAATAAAAAATGAATTTAATGGAAGATGACGTCATGGCGGGTTACCAAGAATCCAGAAGATGACGTCACGGCGGGTTATAACCTTTGCACAAGCAGAAGCCGGAAAATTTTCTCTTAAAGGTATTGAAGATTGACATGAACCGGTTCAAATCAATCTGGGGCCTAATGTTGAGGATATAACCATTAGAGTCACCCGCCCAGGAGGGGCCGGGTTACGTCATAATGATCATCACGTGAAGCCCAGTACCAAGCTTGAGGATGGCGGTTCAGTAATGGGCTTAAGAACCGGAGGCGGCTTAAGGCCCGTAGTGATAAACCGCCGTTATGGCAAGACTTGTAGTGTAAGGCAAGAATAGTTAAGAGTCCGAGCCGGACACTGTTATAAGCCGGCTGGGACTCTGAGAGCCACTGGGCGTCAACCTCTCTATATAAAGGGACGACCCGACGGCGGTTCAGGACAAGCAACATCAGATCAATAGCCAGGCATAGCGGTTAAGCTCCCTGATCATCGAAACCCTAAGTAATTCCACCTCAACTGGAGTAGGCTTTTACCTTCACCGTAAGGGGCCGAACCAGTATAATCCTCGTGTCCTTTGTCCCGTTTAACCCCTTTAAGCTTCCTAGCTGCGATGGCTCCACGACTAAGTCTGGCACGAGGACATCTGCCGTGACAATTCCACGACAAGTGCAAATAAACGCGGCGGCAAAACAAGTCGATAACTGAAACAACTTCAGAAGAGCTCAAGAAATATTATCCTGGGTATCCACCATGCGGCAATAAGCTTAGCAAGCTTATTAGCTTTGTCCTGTTTGGCGCTAAAATCCTCCAACGCTTGCTGTTGCACCAGAAAGTATGCATCTGAATGCTCCAGGGACTTCCGCAGTCCTTCCGCTTCTTGTCGCAGCACAGCTGATGGATGTCTTTCAGCTTGTAGTTGAGACTCAAGAAACCGAAGTGATTCAGACAGTGAGTTGAATAGCTTGTGCAAGCAGTCGTGGCCAGTAACTCGAACACTAAACCAAGGCAGGACTTTGGGTTGCCTCACTGTCTTCAAGATAGTTTTCTTTAGCTGTTTTATCAGCTTTGTTGGAGACCAACATGGATGTCTCACGATCCTGAACCTTATCTGCATTACTTCCTTTAGCATTTCTTAATAAGGCACTCTTCCCCAATATTCTGTCAGCCTTCTAAAAGAAGAAACAAGCAGACACATAACAGGTTTAGCATGTACTAGTATATGAAACTCATTTCGGTGAACCAGTTCATTAGTAAGGTGGACAATATTAAGCTACCAAGTCTTCCATTACCAAGTCTTCTATTGCCAAGTCCTATGGTCACTGCATTGTCTTGCCAAATCAAAATAGTGACACGGTTCAAAACATATCAGTTCAAGAGAAAGCAGCACTGAAAGAATACAAAGCATGGGAAACTACACGGCATAACAAGATTTCAGATGGGTACCACAGGTCTACATGTACAACAACACTATTGGCCCTGTTATGATGCTAGTAATGTGCATGATATGAGAAGTCAACTGTATACACAATTGAAATCGAAATCAACAGAGCTATTTATAAGAGGAAACCTGTTAAAGAAACATGCGTAAACATACCTGTTGTGCCATTGGAGTTTCCATTGGATCGTTCAATTTAAAAATAAGTTTGTATGAGTAAATACAGTGATACAAGAGCAAAGCAGTATGCACGATAGCAATGGAATCTTAAATGAGAACAGTTGTTCTTCAGGTTTGAGCACTTGTTCTACATAAGACGCAAGCATATAGTACTTAAAATAAAATGAGCTCATAGACCTTACCACATTCTTGGTTTGGGACCAGTAAAGAACAAGGCGTTCCCAGTCATCGTCCAGTAAATGTGTCTCAGGAGAACGTAAGGGAATTTGATGAGTTTCTTTGCCAGTGAAGTACGTTTTCTTCAGGTAATTCCGATACTACCACGAAGCATTCTTGAAGATAGCAGAGGTATTAGCACATGTTACCTCATCCTGAGTTTCCAAATCGGTCCTTCTCTATAGAGAAAAATGGGAAAATTTGCTATATTATAACCATCATGGAGGTAGAATGTACGGGACAAAGCAAAGTAATTGCCATGAATAACATTACTTACACATAACTCCTGGACAAACACCTACAACTGGCATTTTCCTTCATCTTTAGTATAATATTTCCATGATGGGAAGATACACACATAGGATTTAACAACATCAAATGCGATAGATGCTAAACTATGAATGGCTGGTTGTGCTTCCTCCACAGGAATAGGTGTACTAATTAGTCGAGTTGGGGTTCGCCGTGGTAGTACTGGCGCTTTGGGCACTGGAGCTGCCTTACTAACTGCTCTTGTTTGTGAGCTCTGTGGTGGAGATGGTGCTGTGTCAACAGGAGCTGGGTTACTATCTGCTGGGGTTGGGGTTAGATCGGGTGAAGATGGTTCTCTGTCTATCGCAGTAGGGGTAAAACCTGTGAGAGTCTGGGTTATGTGTGGTAGGGTTGGTTCTCGTGCATGTACAACCGGGGTGCTATCTCCACCAAGAGGTAGCACTATTTTATTTGAAGACTGTGTTTTTACTCCGCTAGATACTGCCATCACCCGCTCCAATTCAAATGGCTGATAAACAGGAAACATAGTTGAATGTACAGACATTTTATGAGAGACAAATGCAATAGATAGTGTCGAAAAAAGAGGGCATTAAATAGTTGACATGTATATTGTTTAACTAAAACGGATAGCATGACATAATTTCACATATATGATGTCTATCTAAACTGGATAGCATAGCATAACATAATTCAAAGATATGATGACTAACTAAACAGGATCGCATGACATAATTCACATACATGTTATCTAAGTAACCAGGATCGCATGATTTAATTCACATATGTGATTTATATGCTAAGCAGAGGGCATTCACATATATGATGTCTGAACTAAGAACATGGTGTTGAATATTGTGTATATGATGTCTAAACTATGCAATGCAAGACACCATATGCATGATATGAGCAGTAAAACCGTGCCAAGTTAGAGCATACACCTTAGTTGGGGAATAGGACTGGTCATCTGTCTCTGAATCCATCTCTGAGGAGCTATCGGGACCCAGCATGAGATCTGCTTCGACAGGCAGCACTGTCTGCTCTGAAGGCCTTGTTTTCACTCCAGATTTTTCCATCACCCACTCAAATGGCTGATTCACAGGAAGAGTAGTTTAATGTACAAACATTGTCGGCAAATGGAAATTTAATGAAGAAAAGGATGGGCTAGATATCATTCAAATATATGATGCCTGGTTAAACAGGATGGTATTGCACATTTCACATATATTATGGCTGGCTAAAAGACATGAGACTGCATAATTCCCATATATGATATTGAAACTAAGCAGGTGGCATTACAGAACATGTCTAAACTAAGCAGATGACATATATGATGTCGAAAGTAGGCACCGCAAGGCAACATATGCATTATATGAATAACATCATCATGCCAAGTTAGAGCAAACACCTTGGGGGGTAAATAGGAGTGGTCAGCTGCGTCTGAATTCGCCTCAGAACAGATATCTTCCTCTGGATTACAATCTGGAGAGGGGGGGAGGGTTTGCCATCGTTAATCTCAAGTGGGATTCTAATAGCATCTCCATTAGATGATGTAAAATGCATTACCAAAAAGTGATAGATGTAAAATTCACATCACCAAAAACCACCTGGCTACAATAGATGAGGTAAAAACTGTTGACTCTGAACTTAACTGTCGAAGCTGAAATTTACCGTGGAATGTGAATGTTATTGTCGAAACTGAACGCAATGGTAGCAGAGAGGCACTTCACATGGGATAGTTTAGGGAGGGCCTGCAGTTCATCTTCAACCTGCACCCCCTGAGCCGCCAGCCAGCACCGGCCGAACCCCGCGCCGCCTCGCCGCCCCGAAACAACTCCCCACCGCTGGTCCGCCGCCCCGAAACAACTCCCCACCGCTGGTCCGCCCCCGCCCCGACTAGTCCTCTAGCCCCCCCCCCCGCGCCAAGCTTTTTCTCCGGAGATCCCCACACCACCGTGCCCCCACCGCTGGCGAGCACCACCCCCACCCAGAACCCTAAGATAGATAGTGGGGTACCTCTCCGGCAAGCCCCCCTCCCCGCTGCGGGTGGTTCTTCCTTAACTCCGGCGAGCCGCCCCCCACCCCCTGAAAATTGAGAGACCCAGAAGTCGATTGAGTCGACTCAAGTGTAGCTAAATCGGAGCAGAGTAGCAGCACGAGCGAGGGGGAGAGCAGCAGCAGCAGCATGAGCAAGTGAGCGAGAGCCGAAGCACCAGCAGCTGGGCGAGGGAGTGAGCGAGAGCCAGAGCAGCAGCAGCAGCGCGAGCGAGCGAGCGAGAGCCAGAGCAGCAATAGCAGATCCGGCTGGTATGGCCGCTGCCGCCGAAGGGGCCTCGCGCTAGTGGATAGCCGCCGTGGAGATGTCGCCCGCGATGCCGGCTTCGAGGTAGCCGCTCCATGGGGGTGCGGGATGGAGCACCGTCGGCGCCGGGAGGTCGAGTTAAGGAGAAGGTGTGATGCGATAAGTGTACAACCTCTTTGGTGGCGCCGAGTAGGCCTCGGCTTCATCCGAGGAGTCGGTGAGGATGCTGCGGTTCCGGTGGAGCAGGTTAAGGTGGCGCTGCCGGCGTCCTAGGAACGGAGGTCCCCAGACTTGCCTGCCTGCGGCCCACGGCGTGGATCCACCAGCGGCCCTGTACGTCCCATCTTCACCAGGAAACACTCAAGACCCTCGCGAGGGGCCAAGCCTTGCGAGGCGGATGGCGCAATACCTCCTCGGGGGCGGCCTTACCAGGCTGGCTCGCGAGGGGTGGAGAGATCAAGGCAAGGGGCACCTCGCGAGGTTCCTGTGACGTAAGCCATGACGACCGGGGCCAGGCGGGCACCAGCGCGCAAAGTGTCCTCATTTCCTCTTTGGTGCTAAAGAGGCAAGCGTAGGAGAGGAGTTTCGAGGCATCAGGCAAAGGTTTCCATATCGGTGCAACAAGACCAATACCAGCAGGACGGCAGGACGGAGGTCATCGTGGAGCCCAAGACGACATCACCACGAGAGCCTTTGGCAGGCGAAGACCACCTTTAGTCAGGATAACTTGTACTAGTTGTCTCCCTTCAAATTTGGCCGTTGTGGCATCCCTTCCCACTAGCATTTGGGAAGAGGACTAGGGCCTCTATAAATAGGGCTAGCCACCACAGTAGGAGGCAACAAATCGGGACCAAACTGAACTAGACTGATCCGAGGCTGTTCAGATCATCCTCAACCACACAAGCTGACCAAGCACAAGAGGACCTCTCCTCAGGAGGCTGTTCTTCCCTTGTAACTGTTCATCCTCAGCCCGAGAGGCAATCCATCACACCACACTGGAGTAGGGTATTACACCACATCGGTGGCCCGAACCAGTATAAACCTCGTGTCTCTTGTTCTGTGAGTTCGACGCGCTGAGCTTTGAGATCGCGGTGAGGGAGTGAGCTAGGGGGAGGAGAGATCTTCGTGTGCACCCCAGTGTTCGAACCTCAAGGGTTTTGCCAGAACCCGAAATCCAACATTTGGGGCGCCAGGTAGGGGTGCGCCGAAGGCTTCCTCCCGCCGATCCGCGTTCCGTCGCTCCACCGCATCCATGGCGGACGCGCGTCGAGCCTGCGCAGAGCGCCGGGCCGCCCTCGCCGCCCGCGTCGCTCAGACATCCCCTGTCAGCGGGCCTCCCCGTTGTTCCCGTCGCCCGCCGCCAACGCCGCCACCGGTCCAGCGGGAAACGAGTAGCAAGCATTCTCACTGCATCCTTCTGTGCGGCGGGACGGCCGCACGGCCACTCTGTCGCCGACCCCAGCCGACTCATCGTCTCACGCTCGTCGCGCTCCCGCGGACGCGCAGGCCGCGCTGCTCATGGCACGCGAGCTCTTGCGCTACCGCCCGGTCGACGACCTCTATGAGGACTGGTTGGACCGCATCGCCGAGCTCGTCAGCGCCGCTGGGGGCTCCCCCGCACCCTCCCTCTCGCTACCTCGCCCTCCGCCAGCTGCGGGCGACGTAGCTCACGGAGCACCTCCACCACCTCCGCACCAAGACGGCGCTCTGGAGCCAAGGTGCGCGGCCCTCCGGTGTGACCCACCGTGTCGGGCGTCCGCGCGAGAAGAAGGGAGCTGCCAAGAAGTTCCCTGGCCGCAAGAGAATGCTCCTGCGCTCCCAGCGCAACCGCGACAAGACCACGTGCCTCCTGCAGTTGCGGCGTGCGGGCATCAGGGGCAGGCTCCGCATCAGCAAAGGGCCCCGATGGCCACAGCAGGCTGCCGCGCCTTCACTCTGGAGCTGCGTAGCATCGTCTGGCCGGGCAAGTTCAAGCCGGACCTGCCTCCTCGCTACGACGGCACCCCTGCGGAGTTCTTGCAGCTCTACGAGTTGAGCATCGAGGCGGCCAACGGCGACGAGAAAGTCATGGGGAACTGGTTCCCCATGGCTCTCAAGGATGGTGCTCGCTCGTGGCTCCTGAACCTACCCCCGGGCTCGATCTCCTCCTGGGATGAGATGCGCGACCGCTTCGTCGCCAACTTCCAGGGCACTTGCGACCGCCCCCCCGCCGCGGGTGACCTGCGCCGCATCAAGCAGCAGCCAGGAGAGACCTTGCAGAAGTACATCCAGCGCTGCGACAACGTTCGTCTCAAGATCCCCAAGGTGATGGATGAGGCCATCATTTCCATGTTTTCTGATGGCCTCCGCGACGTCAAGATGAAGGAGGAGCTCGCCATCCACGAGGAGTTATGCACAACTCTAGAGCTGTTCAACATGGCGACCAAGTGCACGAGAGCCGAGGAGGGGCGCCATTCCCTCCTCGAGCTCCCAGCTACCGACCCGGAGGAGAAGAAAGCCAAGGCCAAGGACGTGAAGCGCAAGGGAGTGGCCGTGCTCACAGCAGAGCCAGATACGAAGCGCGGCCGGGACCATCCCGAGTCGTACAAAAGAAGCCGACCGTTCTGCGCCTTCCAGAACATACAGAGCCACAACACCAACGACCAAGAGCTCAGGGCCATTTGAGATGGACGCTTCGGTCAACGCCCCGAGCGCAACGCCCGGGGCTATGGCCGAGGAGGAGGACGGGGCGGAGGACGCTGGGACGATCGCGGCCCCCCGCAGGAGTGGCGCGACCGGCCTTGCGAGGACCGCTGGCAGGACCAGCCTCGTGAGGGCGCCTGGAGGGATGAGCCTCGCGAGGACCGCCCTCAAGGCAATGCCGGTCTTCCTCCACTCTCACCGCCACTAAGAAGGAATGACGACCACCATCAGGACGAGGGGGCTGGGGGCTTCCAGGAACCGCGTGCTATCGCCTGCATCTTGGGCTCAGGCCTCAGCATCTCAGCGTAACTTCAAGCAGTTTGCTTGCGAGGTGAACAAAGCCCTTCCCAGGCATGAGGCCACTCGTCCGCTCAGGTGGTCCAAGTGCACCATCACCTTCAGCTCGGCGGACCAGCTCAAGTGCGCGGCCACTGCTGGCGCCCTCCCGATGCTCTCCTCACCTGTCTCAGCAATGTACAAGTCACCAAGACCCTCATTGACGGCGGTGCATGGCTTAACGTCATGTCCGTCGAGACATTCGACAGCCTCCAAGTGCCATACGATCAGCTTCAGCCCACCAAGCCCTTCTCAGCAGTGACTGACGGCTCCACCACCCCGATAGGGCAGGTCCGCCTCCCTGTCACCTTTGGACAATGCGACAACTACTGCACCGAGATCATCGACTTTGACGTTGCTCACATCCGTCTGCCATACAATGCCATCCTCGGGTATCCGGCCCTAGCCAAGTTCATGGCGGTAACTCACCACGGCTACAACGACCTAAAGATGCCAGGAAGCGGCGGGATCATCACGGTCCCCTGTGAAGAAAGAGATGCGGTGTGCTCCCTCGAGCGCGCCTTCCAAGCCGCAGCAATCGAAGACCCCGACAATGATGGTGCGTAGTACCCTCTCGAGGCCATCCCCAAGAAGAAGAAGCAACTACTCCGTACAGGGCCTCAGGGGAGCGGTGCCTCTAGCGGTGCCACATCAGGATCAGCGCCCGCGCCGGGGGCGCCTCCCTCCTTCGCATAGGAAGGTGCGCCCGGCGCCCTCCTCGGGCAAGGCTCGGGGGCTCTCTTCTGGAGGGCCTCAGATCTAGCCAACATCACGAGGGAGGCGCTCGGGCACCACGTGGAGGCGTGCTTTGCGGCATGTTTCCCTCAGGCGGACACCGGGCGAGGAGTGCCCGACGCTCAGGAGTTCATCGCCAAGACCACTCAGGAGTTGCAGGATGCAAGGGCCATGCGCGGCGACCGCGGCCCACCTGGCGCTGCTCCCCATCCAGGCGAGGATGGAGGGATGCGCGTCTGCATCGACGTCCCAGGGCTCAACAGGGCCGCATCTCAGGAGCGCTTCTAGCCTTCGCGCGTGGGACGTTGCGAGGGCCCACCTCACAGCTATGTTCGCATGCCATTCGGCCTGCCGAGCATGGCGGCCGCCTTCCAGCGCAACCTACGGAGCATCCTGGCGACCCAGGAGGCCAGGCATCACGCGGTCCCGGGGGAGATGGAGACGGTCCTCAAGGAACGACCTGGACCCCAGAGCCTCCCGAGGCTCGGGGCACCGGAGGCTCATGAGGAGCAACCCCTTCACCACGCATCTTCAGCTACCCCAACAACCCTTCGACAACGGAACCAGGTGACATTTTCCAAGTTTATTTAGCTCGGAGCGCCCCCCGGGCTGCATCATTCCCAGGCCTCGTGGGCCTATCCCTGCGGCATGTATCCTTTTATGTCTTTAGCTTACTCTGCTGGGGGCGCCCCTCGGGCTGCATCATCCCCAGGCCGCTCGGGTCCGACCCAGTGGCATGTATCATTCTCGCATTTACCTAAGCTAGTTCGCTTCCCATGCATAATCTATCTATGGTTATCACCTGCTTGATTGTCACTCATCATGACCGCCCGCGTCGCCGGTCTGCCCCATGCTCATCCCGCAACGGGAGCTACCCACGTTGGCACGACGCTTGTGCTCAGGTCCGTCCCTGGAACGCCGACAAATCTGAGCGGTCGAGCTCTGACTCGCGGCACGCCCCACGCATGTTACCTCACCAGGCCCTCAGTGCCTTCATCTTCTTGCTGAGCGACCAACGGCAGACCGGCAATCGTAGTGGCAATCTGTGTCCCTCCTCGCGCTAACCTGCAGGAACCTCCTGAGGACAACAGCAGGCGGTACCATGGGCTCCCTCTTCTCCAAGGCAATTCGCTAGCGCATTAAAAGGGGGGCTCGTGAGCATCGTGACTCAGGAGCTCTTACTGGCTCTCCAGCCCTCACCCCCTTGCCTTGACCACGGCATCGCGACCTGGCATACCAGCGGTAGCTGAGCTCGCTCGAGGGCCGGGACCTGAGAACGTAGAGCACATAGAAGAGCATGGAGAAGAGGGGGAGACTCGAACGGGCCCAACCTAGCTACACTACAGCCATCGATGCATGAGTCTGGCGCAGCACAAGGAATCGACTCTCAACTGCCAAGATAAGTTTCGCGCCCGGGTCGATCAAGCACTACAGCATAAGACTCTCACTTGTTACAACCTTGTTGCGGCAACGTCGCCTCCCTTTCCTACCTCTCGATGGCTGCTTGCGCGCCAAAGGGGACCTCTTGAGCATCGCGTCTCAGGAGCTCTTACTGGACCTCGGGCCGCTCACCTCCTGCCTTGACCACGGCATTGCGACCTGGCATACCAGCGATGGCTGCAGCCTACCTGGGGACAGGGACCTGTCGGCGTAGAGCACCAAGCTGCCGCGGGGTTGGAAAGGGGGGACTGAGCCGAAACAGGACATGCGTTTGCAAATTTTCATAATAAGTGTAATATCAACGAAAGACGTTACAGACCCTTTACACGCCCCCGCGGAGTCATCTTAATTCCTCGCAGGGAACAAAAGAAGGGAGTTTTTAGGAGCCCTATCTACACGCGCCAGCGCGACCGATGCCATCACCAACAGTGGGCCACGGGAGGCCGCCCGCACGAAGGCCTCGACACCTCCGGCCTCATGGCTACGTCGCGGCGGTGGGCCAACCTCTTCTTCGGCGGAAGTGACCCGGGCTCGTCGCGGGGGTTTTATCCCTTCTCTGCGGCCGAGAACCTCCGTATCGGCGCCATGAGTGTCGCTGCCGGCAGTGAAGCAAGGGAGAAGAAACGAGCGGAGCAGGAAGAGATGAGCGACGGGGGCTCCGCCCCTCGTCATTTATAGCGGGGGTAGGCCAACCGACGATCCCCACGATCACAGGTAATGATGATTTTTATCTGCATGCAGCAGGGACTTGTCAAGTCGGGCAGTTGCCGAGGCAGCGTGAAGCGGAGACGCCCATGTCCAATCAATCGCCACGCGTCAAGCGAGGCCGCAGGCTGTTGGGGCCCGCGGCGCTCCGCACTTGCCCCTTGGCTTCGCCTCGAAGCCAAGTCCGAGCGCACCTTGGGCTCGGGGGCTACTGTCGGCGTCCTGGGAACGGGGGTCCCCAGACTTGCCTGCCTACAGCCCACGGCATGGCTCCACCGGCGGCCCTGTACAGCCCATCTTCACGAGCAAACACTCAAGACCCTCGCGAGGGGCCAAGCCTCGCGAGGCGGACGACGCAAGACCTCCTCGGGGGTGGCCTCACCAGGCTAGCTCGCGAGGGGCGGAGAGATCAAGGCAAGGGGCACCTCGCGAGGTTCCTGTGACGTAAGCCATGACGACCGGGGCCGGGCGGGCGCCAGTGCGTACAGTGTCCTCGTTTCCTCTTTGGTGCTAAAGAGGCAAGCGCAGGCGAGGAGTTCCGAGGCATCAGGCAAAGGTTTCCATATCGGTGCAACAAGACCAAGACCAGTTGGACGGCAGGACGGAGGTCACCGTGGAGCCCAAGACGGCATCACCACCAGAGCCTTTGGCAGGCGAAGACCACCTTTAGTCAGGATAACTTGTACTAGTTGTCTCCCTTCAAATTTGGCCGTTGTAGCATCCTTTCCCGCCAGCATTCGGGAAGAGGACTAGGGCCTCTATAAATAGGGCTAGCCACCACAGTAGGAGGCAAAAAATCGGGTCCGAACCGAACTAGACTGATCCGAGGCCGTTCAGATCATCCTCAACCACACAAGCTCACCAAGCACAAGAGCACCTCTCCTCAGGAGGCTGTTCTTCCCATTGTAACTGTTCATCCTTAGCCCGAGAGGCAATCCACCACACCACACTGGAGTAGGGTATTACACCACATCGGTGGCCCGAACTAGTATAAACCTCGTGTCTCTTGTTCTGTGAGTTTGACACGCTGAGCTTTGAGATCGCGGTGAGGGCGTGAGCTAGGGGGAGGAGAGATCTTCGTGCACACCCTAGTGTTCGAACCTCAAGTGTTAGAAGGGGGATTTCGCGTGTCGGGATTTGGCAGCTGGAGGGAGTTTTCGCGCGCGTTGTAATTTCGGGATAGCAAGGAGCAGGTTGTGAAGGCGCCAGTTTTGGGAGCACGATATTAGAATTTTCAGGATATAACAAGGCGCAGGTTGAATTTTAGGGACAAGCCTAACATGTAATATTGTACTTGTACGTACCGAATCAATTCACACTTCCCTCAACGAAAAAAACAAAAAAAATAAAACTATTCATACCACACAAAGAGAGAGTCTTGTCCCGTTTTACTAGACAAATTCTATTCAAAGCTACACAAAGAGAGAGTATGAATCCATGTTATGTCCAATTAAATTTGTTCGCTGGCTGTATAATGCATGTAACCTACTCATACCAACATTTTAGTGCATTCCAAATGTTTATACTACCGCTGCAATTCGAACTGAATTTGAATTCGTTTCTCTATTTCAATAAGAATCTACAATCATGATTGTTGCCAACTTGAACCATCATTCGTGTATTACCTACAACACACCACATGTTTACTATAGAGATAGATATGAACTATGTGTACTATATGAACTCGAATTCATTCTTTTGAATACACTTGATGTTGATTCCAAATAATAGTACATTTGATGTACTAACTATATATTCATAATCTAAACCATGTTCCATACGTACACTGTGTTTATCACACAAAGTATAGTGCCCCACCCCCTACATTATGACAAGTATTTATCCCTGAGCCGCAAAAGCCACACATTAGCCCAAATTATAATCAATGTTCTATATATTATATGTAGTACTAGCAAGATGCCCATGCGTTCCACGGAACATCAACATTATCAAGGGGAGGCCTTATTAGCAAATATGGAGAGGGGTGTGGGTATCTTTTTTCAAAATTGCCATAGTTTCCTTCCTATCCGTCAGATATAAATCGGACGACCTATATTGCAGGATGGCAGGCACACCATCATCAACAACTCTATTTTTTATAAGAGTAGAGATAAAATATATTATATGTAGTATAACATGTTCATAACCACACCATGTGTATCACCATTATATATATTCACGCATGTGTCAGTTTAAAACACTATGATAAATTCTTCAAATATCCAAATTCGCTTTTTATAATGAATTATGATCTCTATTCGTCTTTTCCACCTACACAATCCTCTTATCTTTGTAGCTAGCGCTAACTTTCTCTCGTGCATGCACACGGCCGCATCCCTCTCACCCTCCCTCAGCATTCTCTAGCTCCATCGCG
This sequence comes from Triticum aestivum, assembly GCF_018294505.1. Classification (NCBI taxonomy): domain Eukaryota; kingdom Viridiplantae; phylum Streptophyta; class Magnoliopsida; order Poales; family Poaceae; genus Triticum; species Triticum aestivum. The sequence goes on from NC_057796.1 coordinate 408,056,892, forward strand.
CAAATTCGTCTTTTCACTTTAGGTCATTCACCCACGGTGTGTGTAGGCCCCCCAACTCCTTATTTACGGCACACATCGATCGATATGCCTCTCTAGCCAGGTGTGCCTACCACACACACAAGCTTCCCCTCTTCTCTTCTCACCATCCATGCCGCACTCCCACCACTCTTTTCGTTGATCTCATCCTCGCACACTCCTTCCCCCTCAATTTAGTATGCCTCTCACACCACCTCTTAGATGCATCCCTCTCTCTCTATCCTTCTCCCCTCGCCTTATTTGCTTCTAACACATACATGCATGTATACCGATCGATCTCCCTACATATACCTAGGTCAACTTTAACTATTTCCCCCCACCCATCGATCGACATACCTCACAAGTTATGTCTCTCCTTCCTCTGACAGAGGATGATTGATCTTCCTATGTAGTTATGTGTTCTTACCACAGCCATATCGTCCCCCCTCATCATTCGTGCATGCCTCCTGACCCGTCTCTCATACGCATGCGCACAGATAGGCGGCCATCCCCTCTCTTATTGATATTTCACGCGTGCCCTCCGTTTGTCTAGCAAGCTTCTCCCACCATTCGTTAGAAGCAACTCCACTACCACCCCCTCGAACACTCTAGCTCTGTCTCTCTTCCAACCTTATTCCTCTCCTACACGTATGCATGGATGCCGATCGATCTCCCTTAATACATAAGGTAGGCCTCTCTCCTCCTCCACACATATACCAACCATTGTACCTCTATAGTTAATAAGGCCTCCCCGCACCACACACCGATAGTTGAGCACTGTTGGTAGGTATCCATGCCACAGAGACAAAGTGGACCTGTCCCCTCTCATGTTCCAGTAGGCCAGACACCCTATATATTTGACGTGGGCACACACAAATTCGATGGCACTCTTTATTGATTGCGCGCGCACACACACACACACACACATCATCATCCCTCTCTTCGATTCTATGGATACCTCAAGCCGATGATACCTCCACTCTCTTCTCGTGATCGCCCCCTCTATATACATGATATATCCAGGACTCTATTTTCACACACATTGCATATGTTACATTTTTTGATTGACACCCCCCCCGAAAAAACACTCACGAACCCACACACTATATCTCTCTACATTTGTATCTCTCTCACACAACCCCACGTAGGTGGTGTACGTACACGAAGAGAATAGGTGCACGTACTCACGCTTTGTGCCTACGGTTGTTTACGAAATGGCAGCCGACGTGCTAATTTGAACGTCTGTAGCGGTTGTTTACCTACGGAGGTCGTGTACCACGCGTGCACGAAACAAAGTTTGACTTGATGCGTTGGCGCGTTATTTTTAAATAAATTTATATCACTCAATGGCACATACATAGAATATAAAACGATTTTTATGGAGAAAAAGGTAGTCCGCTCCACTATACAATGGAGCCTGCCTGCCTGGGTTTGTCTCTCTTCAGAGTATCTCACACAAGGCGGCGGCGGCCTCTCTCTCTCTCACCGTTGGTCAGTAATCCGGCCGCATCCCGTCCGCCGACGAAAAGGGAGGATGTGCATCGTTTCTCCGTTCGGCGGCGCCGAGGCAGCACGTCCCGATCTGCGGTACCCGTCATTCTCTCTGACCAAGCTCCGGCACGGTAGGGCCTATGCCACCTGCTCGCTGCTGCAGTATGGGCAGATCCCGCCCGCCGCCGCTCACCTAGTTACATCCCGACGACCCCCAGGTGTCCCCTTCGGCCTTGCTCCACTGCCTGTCTTCCCACATCGCTGCATGTGGAAAATCTTGCATGTGGATCTAACATAGTTCTTTGCCCAAAAACATAGCTCGTCCGTCATACTTTCCATATTGCAATATCGTCCTCACACCGTTTTAGACAAACACAACCAGGTTGTTATCTCCCCTTAGGACATGGAATATGCTTCTTTTTTGTCGTTGCATGTGTCATCAACTGTTATTGGCTAGTAATTGTTTCCTTTCTACCTCTTTTTTGCAAATAGGGCTATCCATTTCACCTCGTTGCTATTTCGACCTTTTAGTGAACTATACAAATCACTTTTTTCTTAAGAGTGTTTTGTGCGGTTGTACTAAAATGTCACACAGGCAACGTCTACATTTCAGTGCGACTGCACAAAGGGAGATTGGTTTTGCTCTATCCTCCTCATCGAACTCCGAGCCTAATCTTCTCCAACTATTTGCTTAATCTTCTCCAACTAGTTAGTCTTAATTAAGAGAGACTGCAAAGGTGACCGGCTTCTGTTTGTGTGTTTATTGTTTCATCAGCAGTCCTCTATTATCGTAATCACACTTAATATCTTTGGAACAAGGACGCTCAGCTCTATTTTAGTGGAACTGCACAAAATGATCAGAATGTTGCATGATCCAGACAGCTACTTTTTCCCAACATCCCATGTTGATTTAGATAGAGCTGGGGGGACGTTGCTGCCAATGAAAGCATGGATCAATTTTAATTTAACACCTTCTCACAACTTTGTCTTCAGTTGTGATGTAAATATTAGCTCTGATCTGCTAATCATTGAGATGCATTAGCAAGCAAGTTAGTTTTTTATTGTTTCCGAAAGAGCATCGATGGCAAGACACACGAAACAAAAGCTGAAAGCTCAGAGCATTGTACAATTTCAAGTCACTGGAAAATTATTTGTATAGTATGTCAATTATGTAAACAAATGCTGGAATATTGATAGCATTGCCAGAAGCCTCTTCGGCATCCGGGTCCATGTGCCATGCACAAAATTATACTTCCTCCGTTCCTAAATATTTTTCTTTTTACAAATTTCAAATGGACATATTTTAGAGTGTAGATTCACCCAGTTTGCTTCGTATGTAGTCACTCGTTGAAATCTCAAGAAAGACAAATACTCTGTAGTATATTTAAGAACGGAGGGAGTAGTGCACAACCGCATGGGTGACTCAGCCCGGTTGTTGTGCCGCACTAATAGTGAGCAGTAATGAGCAGTCAAATCATAAGTCCCACCTTTCCCACTGTAAGTTGCTCGGAAGAAGCAACCATCAATACGATCTAAAGTCTCTCTGGTGGTGGAAATGCATGGAGAGAAATGCATCAGAATGAAGCGCGCCCTGTAAACTGTGACGGAGGGAGGAGTAGTATGAGGCCCTGTTTGGATCATCGTTTCTCTTTTGAATACACTTGTAAAAAATACACACCTGTGCCATGCGTTTCAATTCCGGCTGGAATTTGCACAGCGGGCAGTAACTTACAAGTGTAAGTTATACGCCTCCGTATTGAAATACAACCATTCCAAGCATGGCCTGAAGGTGCAAAACCAAGTACGCGTATGGCCAGTCGGTCAATGCACTTCCTCTTGGCATATCACTGACATGTGGGACCGGAGTGTGAGCAAACCGATCTCAATTGACGGCAAAATGGCCAACCCGCCGTTCCTTGAGAGAGACGAGGAGCGAGAACACACAGATGGCCTCGCATGGAGGCTAAGATATATTCGAGCATGGTTGATCGATATCATCATTAGATGTTTGATGTTTTTTAACACTACCATTGGGCTGCCGTTTTCCGCCATTCTCCTGAATAAATGTGTACTTTATCAGAGATTAAAATAAAATAAGAGTACACACGCTCCACCATGCGGTTCTAGTACTAGTACTACTCGTACAACTATAAACACTGTGCTCGGCTCTTCGCCTCTTCGTGAAGTCGAGCAATGATGGTACTCCGCATGTTGGGTACTACAGTGTACACTACTGGAATCAGCTAATTTGCCATCTGCCAGCTCTTTGCCATCTGCTAGCTGACGGCAAAGAAGCTCTTTGCCATCAGCTACCAAAAAGCGGACGGCAAAGAAATGGCAGACGACAAAGAAGCTCTTTGCCATCTGCCAGCTCTTTGCCGTCCGCTGGCGGACGGCAAAGAGGGAGGTGGCCCCCACCCCCCGCCCGTTTGAAAAAAACTTAACGCCCCACCTCTTTGCCGTCCGCCAGCGGACGGCAAAGAGGCAAAAAGGCGGACGACAAAGATTGGCGGACGGCAAAGAGCCGATTACCTAACGGCCCGT